>NC_044586.1:8709511-9019261 GCF_901933205.1 Camarhynchus parvulus
ACCCGTGGGAAAGTTTCAAGTCCCATCTTAGGACTAAATTCCGAGTATTGTTAAATGGCTGAGGTTAGAAATAGTGGGGAAAGAGTAAATAGAAGCAGAGCTGCAAGTCAAACTTTTACACCCTTTCTTCTCCTCTCTCCACAGCCTCATGCACTGTTGCTGTATGAGTCAGCTTGTGAGCGGGCAAGTGGATCTATAAAAACCAATAGAAATTAGGGAGAGAAAACAACAACAACAACAACAACAACAAAAAAAAAAAACAAAAAAAAAACAAAAAACAAAAAAACAAAAACCAAAAAAAAACCTCCAACCAACCCAACCAACTCTTGATCTTCAGGCTCTGAGACTTTGGCTGAGGGCCAGGTGTTGCAGACAGCAGCCCTTTCATGGCGGGGGAGCCCGTGCTGGATCTGCCGGGCGCGCACGGTGACCGCAGAGCGCTCAGCACATGTCAGCACAACTGATAACACACTTGTGCCTCCCAGCCCCTGCTCTCAGCCCTAATTAACACACTGCCTCGCTGCCTCTGGGAGGTTAAAGCCACAGCTTTATTTACTGCACAATTAATGGGTAAACATGACTTAATCATAACTTAAACATTCGACGTTTACGAGAAAGTTTCAAAATCCTTTTAGGAGCTCTTTTGACCTCGAGCCTCCAGACAGACCTCTTGTAATGCAGAATTAACTGCCTGCTCCACCAAGGGACGTTGGGGCTCTCTGTGACACCATAGCTTTCCATCCCTGAAGCAATTAAAACCAACACCAGCTTAATAGGCATTCTTGTGTGTAGGTCCTGTCCCAGTGTCAGGGTTCTTCTGTGCTAAATCAACGTCTGATGGCATCTGAGCACTGGCTTCAATGAGAATCCCCAAGCCTGTTCACAATGTTTGACTACCTGTTGAGTGAAGAAACATTTCCCAAGGTCCAAACTAAACCTCCCCTTGCACAAGTTGAGGCTGTTTCCTCTCATCCTGTCCCTTGTTCCCTTGGGGGCAGAGCCTGACATCTCCTGGCTGCCCCCTCCTGTCAGGGAGTTGTGCAGAGCCAGAAGGTCCCCCCTGTGCCTCCTTTTCCCCAGGCTGAGCCCCCCTGCTCTCTCAGCTGCTCCTCATCAGATTTGTGCCCCAGCCCCTTCCCCAGCTCCGCTCTCTTCTCTGGACATGCTCCAGCCCCTCAATGTCCATCTTGTAGTGATGGACCCAGAGCTGGACATGGGATCTGAGGTATAGCCCCAGCACCAGGCCCACCAGCTGCACCTGCTCCAGGAGAGATCACCTCTGCACTTAGCATGCACTTGGCACCCATTCCTCACCTCCAGAATAAAGTGATTTGCACATCACCAGCTATACAGGCATTTTGGTAACACCCACCATCTCTTCTGGGGATTTGTGCCCCCAGAAAGGATGGGAGGGGGAAGAAGCTTTCCCCTGCCAAAAGCAGAGTGACTTCTTTTAGCTAAGTGTTCCCTGCCGAGATGAATTGTTGTTCAGTATTGCGCAGATTAACGTGAGGTAATTGTCCACCCTGGAAACAGTGTCCCTGTTCCAGCTGGGCTCCTCATCCTCCAGTGCATCCATTGCTCCCAGCACACAGTTCTTGCCATGGCACTGAGCACTGAGCTGGCAGTGTCACCTCTCCCACCTCTGGTTCAGGCTGCAATGTGGAGAATCTTTGGCAGGAAAGGAGGTGAAGTAAAGAAGCAGCTGATATCAACTGAAGTGGATCAATAAAGGATTTGAAACACTTGTTTAGATATATTGCTGTATTTTACAACCTGTAAATTGTAATACAGAATAAAACTGATCAAGAGGAAAAACTTGTTCATATTTTTTTGTGGGAAGATGTAATTTTATTTAATATTAAAAGTCTTGGTGCTCTTGCTAATATCCAATTTTTTCATAGTCTTATGTATTTCTCCTAGATACCAAAAATTGCACATCTTCTGCCAAGTGAGGCTTATGTGAGGACATGAGAGAGGAAAGATGAATGAACAGGAACTGATGCTTCCCATGCAGGCTGAGGGGAGACAGCAAAGTACAGTGATTGTGAGCTCTCAGGAGGCTGAGCAGCTGAGATGGGCTGAGCTGAGCCCTGTACTGCTTCCCCTGCATTCCTTCCCCTCCCTGATCCCATGAGTGTCTCCCAACCCTTTAAGAGGCATTTCCTCTTCCAATTCAGCCCATGGTAGAAGCTGGTATAGAGTGGGTGGAACTGTGGAATAAAGGAAGATTTGTGGATCTGGAACTGGCCAGGACATTGGCAAAATTCCTGTGCCCTCCTACTCACTGCTCCTGCAGCTGCCTGTGGCATTTGCCACCTGTTGGGTTGTGCTGTGACTTTGGGGTACCCATTGTGCTCTGCACTGCTCCAGATCTGCTTTCAGATTGTCCTGGAAGGCCAGAGAATGAATGAATGAATGAATGAATGAATGAATGAATGAATGAATGAATGAATGAATGAATAATTAGGAATCTAATCTTCTATTCCAACCCTTCCATTGACTTTCCTGAACTCAGAGGGAAACCAGTTCCTCTGATTTCCATGCTCCTCAGCTTTCCTGCCTGGACAATGGTGCTTATCAGGAAAACATGAGTGACATGAAATACTCCTTGTGTTTGGAGAGCCCTTTTCAAGCTTCCTGGATTTGCTGTCCCACTGGAAGTGTCAAGTAGTACTAATAGAGGAGAGTATGGTGGTTTTTTGCTTCCTCTGGTTGTGTTATTCCCATCTTGGCCTGGGGAGTCGTGTGCACATCCCCCTGTGTGTGTGTGCCAGCGCTGAGAGCTGCGTGGGCCAAGGCAGGCTATAGTGTCTGTGCTCACTATGCACAGCCCACATACCACCCCTGTGAGTAAGGGTGGCAGCAAGGGAAGAGGGGAAGGGGGGGACTATCTGTGTGTCTGTGGATAAGATCATATATTTGTACAAAGTGTGTGTCTGTGGGCTTCAGAGACTGAAGGGAGTCTGTGGTTCAGACAGTCTGCCTGGTTTTTTCTCTCTCTCTTTTTTTTTTTTCTCTCTGAAGGAAGAAAAATATATTGATATGGATTTTTTTTTAAGTAGGAGCTTCTTGTGTTTTGAATCAACACATTTCCTTCACATCAGAACCTGCCAAACATCATTTGCTTACTAGTTCTGTGAAAGCAGGTTACCCAGAGGCAGCACCATTCCCCTTTTTTTGCTTCCAAACTGCTCTGAGACAAACTGTAACAAGACTTCTGGTTAAAAACAACAGAATATCAGCATGAGCAGAAAAGTGGAGAAAAAATGCCTGTGCCTGTACTTCATGTGTGCTTAAATGTTTAGCTGAACTAGTGCCAAGGCTGTGAGTTTTTCTGAGAGCAGAAATACTGCCACTGATGTGCTCTGTGGAACTGTGACCCAGTAACTTCAGCTGTGAATTATGTTCAGGATGGTATTTTTGTTCAGTATTCCCTGGTGAAATGAGGCCTTAATCAGATGAGAGCAAAAGAGGAGCTTCACACAAACTAATCTACAAAGGAGTATGGGATTTTCATTCATGAGAATAATGTCTGTGATTTTTTCTCCCAGAAATGAAATGCCCCCAATAAGAAAGTACAATACAAAGGAAATGAACTCTTCCTGACTGCTGGAATTTGCAAGTAATGACCTCTTTTCTCTTTCTTTCTCATTCTTTTGTCTTTTTTTTTGTTGTTACCAACTAGCAAGATTTCTCTGTGGAAATAAGCTATTTTGTCTATAGATAGATCGTTCATCAGAGGGATTGAAATACATTCTTCATAAGCATGCTGAACATACCCAGCCATTAATAACATTTTTAGTGGTGAATAAAACAAAGGATATTACAGATTGCCAGCAGGGAAATTGATTTATCTTGCTTTGGTTGGTTGTCTGTGTTAAGAAATGTCACACATACTTGAAGTGTTTTGCATAGTTAGTGTCCTGTGTTTTTACCATATCAAAATCTCTGCTAAACTCTGTTTTAGCATCTTTTTCCTCACCTCATGTCAGCAAGGAAACACTGCTGTCCATGAGGCACGTTCAGCCAATTAACACATATACTTTTAGTATGTATAGATGTGCACTTACCTATAAGTATATATAAAGTTATGCATATGTTTAAGTATTTTGATTAGTTAGACCAAAAAATTGACTTCCTTCCCCCCAAAGGACCAGACTTCAATGTGCACACACTGGTTTTATGTGCAGTCTCAAGGATGAATTACTGACACAGGGGAAGACTTGCTGCTTGTGAGCATGGCCCTTCAAAGAACTTGCACTACTGGAATTTATCTTTTCCCCTATCTCAGAATCACTGGCAATTAAAACTGGCTTTATGGACCTACAAGACAACTGGTGCAGCCAAAGCACAGCTGCAACAAGTGGAATTCAGCTTCTCTGAGTCCACAAGGCTGGTTGGCACAACCTGAGGTGGAATTAACTCACAGTGTGCAGCCCATGATATACCCACACAGGGTATGATGCTGCCACTCCAACTATTTATAAATCTTCCCACTACTTGAAAGACAGAAAGTACTTTCATAACATCCTGAAACTGAAATTTAAAGGACTTTAAAGACTCAATCTGTTAATGTCCAGATTGAGGTTTTTGTGTTTGTTTGTTGTTGGGTTCTTCCCTAAACTTCTTGTGGATAAACAAAAGCAAAATTTGGAGATTCCATACTATGGCTGATTTTGAGTTCATTGAGCAGAAAATATCTGATCAGAACATACATGGAAATATTTTTGTGTGGCTTTTTTTGTTTTCAGTGCTAACATAAATAAACTGTTTAACTGATTTTGTATAAACTTTCCAAAAAAAATCTCAAGCACGGAAAATTTCAGCCCAAAACAGAGTTTATTTGAGAAAATTACAAGCAACAGAAAAAGAGGGTTAGAATGGAAATCTGAACTCCTCATTAACTGGAGTTAAGCGCCAACTTGAATGCCAGGGGTTTTTTCTGTTAATATTTGGTTTAAGGTTACATACAGGTTTGGAAGAGCTTAGCTCTTTTTAACCCTTTTTTTATTGCTGTCACTTCCTTGGTTTTGTTCCAGATTGGTGGCTTGGGTTCAGCACTCCATAGCTGCAGGACTCCACCACGGCAGCAGACATGGGGTTGAACTCTTTCTTTCAGATCACTGCTCTTCAGGAAGCCCTGAATTCCACACAAACCCCTCTCCTAACCTTGGCCAGCCCTGAGTGCTCAGTGGCACAGGGCAGTGGGGAGCACCAGGCGATGTCAGCTTGTGGTGTGGGGCAGGGGGTCTGGCTCACACAGCAGGAAGGGGTGCACAACCCTCAGGCAGCTGAAACACCCCTGTGCTGCCTTCCCAGTCCTCGTCTGGGGCAGAAATTCTGCCCAGCTCCATCCCCAAAAGCCAGCAAGGCTTTGGGCACGTCATGCTTTTCATCTGGAAGTCTCAGCGCCTTGAGAGACTGAGGAGATGGGTGTTGTTTGACTGGCTTTACTCTTACTCTAGCTAAATATGGAGATTGCTGTGGTCTAAGGATAGGACCTGCATCTCACTCCTCAGCAAGCAGCTAACTCCATTCCTGGCTCTGCAGCAAATTCCCTATGTAACCTCTGGCAAACTTTCTCTTCCTTTGCTCCTTCCTTTGGAAAATTCCTCTGAATTCAGGGGGGCATTTTGTTGAGGGAAGGCAGGATGAGGAGTTGCTTTACCAGATTTGGAGTCTCTTTTGCTTTTTGAAGTTTAGCCAGTTCAGTTCTGAGACCAACAGTGAATGTCTCCGCTGCACTTCTTAAGAGAATTGTCTCTTTTTCCAGCAATGTAACTTTTGTTTACGTTTTGTGCTTCCTACATTTAAAAACCTCCCTGGTCTGTCTTTGTTCCCATTTTTTTTCAGTCCAAAGATCTGTATTAGATATACAGAAGAAGGGATCCAACTGTGTATGAAGATCAATTATAAGAACTCATAATTTAAAATTTGCCTATTGCAGTCAGGAAGCATTCAAGGGGTCAGTGATATTGCACTGAAGGTGGGAGTGCCCAGGTCTCTTAAGTTATGAAAATTATCAAGTTTTCTATGACTGTGAGGAAGCCACTGACAATCCATGCACCTGGAAGGGCAGATCTACAGCTCTGGAACTGCAGCTCCAAAACAGAGATCCCTGACACTTGAAAGAAGACACCTGAAGGAAAACTTCTGTCCAAAGTGTTTCTTTCTGTCAAGCGCTGGCAGTTTCCAAACTATGCTGCCAAGGAGCCTTCCCATGGACAGGCAGACTGATTCCCACTGTGCCAGCCTCCAGTTTTTCCTATCAACTGTTTTCCAGAATCTCCATTATTAATGTCTTTCAGCCCTCAAAGCCATCCTCAGAGCGTTCAGAGGTGCTTGACTTCCTCCACTGGGTAAGCACAGGGACTGAAGTGTTGAGTTTTGTGCTCCTCTCTGTCAGACAGACATTGAAGGGGTAGAGCTTGTCCAGAGAGGAGAGCAGAGCAGGGGAAGGAGGACAGGTCTTATGGCCTGAGGGAGCTGGGGATTTTTAGCCCGGAGAAAAGGAGGCTCAGGCCTTACAGGAGGGGGCAGCCAGGGGCTCTGCTCACAGGGAACGAGTGACAGGACAAGAGGACATGGCCCCAGTCTGCATTAAGGGATGTTAAGGTTGGATATTAGGAGAAATTTCATCACAGAAAAGGTTGTCAAGCATCAGAACAGGCTGCCCAAGGAGACAGTTGGGTCACCACCCCTGCAGGGATTTAAATGATGTATAAATGTGGTAGTTGGGGATATGGTTTAGTGGGGACAAAGTGGTATCAGGTCAATGGCTGGACTTGATGGTCTTATGGATTTTCTCTAACATAAATAGTTCTATGTTTCTATGACCTCCTGAGTGTGGTCCTCAGGGTCTAATGCTGTTCCCACTAAATTATATGAAGCCTTAAACTGTGACCACTAAAAATTGAAGTGGACTTTGGTCTATCCATAGCAAGATATTTATTAGTTAAAATTTACAAAACCTTAAGCTATTGATGGACATTTCTAATAAATGCAGATTCTTTAGCCAAACAACATTTACACTGATTAAACATAATTCTGGATTTCTGAAAATGTCCTGAAACTTTCAGCCATTTCTTCACTAACAAACTTCTCCTGCAGGAGACTAATTCTGCAGAAAGCTTGAAAGTGTAACAAACTGCATTTTGCCATTTTTCAGTATCATGGACAAAAACAGTCTAATGAGCAAAACACTTATTTTGGTACTGTATTCTTCCTACTACTTAATGGTCTTTCCTTCTGCTTTTTTTTCCTAGAGTGCATGGTTTTTCATGTTGGCAGGATGTGTGTCGACATGAGCTGAATATACATTTAAGCTTAAATTTGGGAGCAAGCACTAAATTATTGAACAACAATGCCTGCATGAAGGCAGAATTACATCCACCTAGTAGGTTCTTATGATAAAGGAGACCAGGCCCTGCTCTGAAACAAGCAGGGTGCAGCAATTTCTGAAGTGACAAAAAGTGAGTTTTTACAGAATCAACAATGTGGCCTTTCTTGGGAACCATGTGCAAAACCCCCACAATTAAATTAATACTTTTAATTAATACTTTTTGGATGTTTTTTCTTGCAAGTAATAGTAACGTCTTGAGCATGCTGAGGGCTGTCACAGTGTGTTGAGATGGTCAAGGTAACCTGTGTTAGAAAATGAAGTGGAAACTCAGTGCTGCAAGACTTGTGCTTGATGGATCTGGAATAAAAATACAGCTACAAGCTCAGGCACTTACATGGACAACAACAGTTCCCTCCTGGATGCAGATACAAATTTTGTTCCTTTTTTTTTCCTTCAGGAAGCCCTCAGGTTAATATTTGTCAGGAGAAAGCTGTTTACAAGTGGGAGAAATTCTGTGTGAAATCCTCACAAATTCCAGGCAGCACAACGTTGCTCTGTGATGGGCGCTGTGTAACATCTGCATTTCCATACTTTGACCAGAAAACTCCCAACTGGATACAAGGCTTGATCTTCATGGAAGGTCCCCTTGCAAAGGTGATCATCCACTTTGAGGCCCACCTGGGCACGGCTTCTTTGGTGCCAATCACCCCAATATGTTTACTCTACTGCAGATATTTCCTCCTGGGGATGAAAATTCCTTCTCACAATGTCTTCAAGATACAAATGTTGACAGTCAGCTGGGAGTTCCTTCCTCCCATCAGTTTGTTACCAGTCCCGGCACTACTTTATTCTTGAGGGAGCAGTGAGTCCTTGTGCAGGGGAGAAAGGAAGGAGGTGACCTTGCAGGAGCTCAAGAAAGAAGTGGGACCTGGCAATGAAACTCTGTGGGTGGTTTCATGTTTGTAAGCTGGAGCTGGGCTCAAGGTCCCTGCTGTAGGTCAAGGAGTGGGGAATGTCTCATTTTCTCTTATTTTTCCATCATGCCTACCTCTCTACCCCAAAGCTTTCCTGTTCTGAGGGGCTGAGAAATTGGTTCTGCTTTTGCAAATAATGCTGTTCTCCACAACAAGCTCTCTTGAGTTTTGGTTTGGGAGAATGGAGAGCTGTGGTCAAAGTGCTTTGACCTTCACAAGGTTTTAGCAACACCCTTTTTACTCCTTTCATGGTTGTCCCTTCCCAAATAAATGGACATGCCCCAAGGCACAGTTACAGATGGGCTTCAGAGAAGGTACTCAAACAGAAAATAGAAAGTAACCAAGCCCTTAGGCTTATTTAGTGAGATCTTCCATTTCTCAAAGGGAATTAGATTTTTAAAAGCATTTAGATTATCAAAAATCTAGTGATTTAAAATCCTGGTTGGTGTCTGCCTACTCATTCAAATGCTTAGTTACTGTTCAAAATCTAGTTATCAGACCTGTCTTTCCATACAGATTTTGGGCCAATTCTTCCTCTATCAGAACCGTCACGATCCATCATTTTGCTAGTACCTGTAAGAGAAGGATATGTCTGCTGCTCATAAATGCCAGATAACTTTTCAAAACCATAAGGAAAGATGAAGAAAAATAATTATATGTGGTCAAAACATGGTTGCAGTGTTGCTGTGAATGTGGGTGACCAAATGCCTGAAACCAAAATGTAAGATGCCTGTGGGGCTCTGAAGCTGATACTCCAGCAGTGTAGGAAGGAGGCCAAGTAAGATGACAAGTGAAATGTTGTGGTTCTGGGAATTTCTAGCAGGCTTATGGTTCACATGTGCATTTCATGTGAAAGCGTGTCATGTGCCTGTCCTGGCTGATCTCGTATGCAGCTGGTGAACAAAAGTATGTGGAAGAAAGCTTGCATGCAAATCTCTTCTATGGGTGCCAAACAGAGGTGTTTCCGTCCAAGAGATGTTAATTATTGGGGCTGGGCAAGGAAGTGCTTTCAGCAAAGGACTTTTACTCTCAGGAATGGCGGATTTTCCCACTTAGAAAAATTAATTTTTAATATGCCTTTTGTTTCTGGAGTTAACAGGGCAATTTGTAATGTAAGGTATTGCTAGCTAATACAGAAAGGTAGGTGCCAACAAAGCAAACAGCAAACAGAAAAGGAAGGCTAAAAGGCTTCTAAGATGCACTAGAGTTTTGCTTGCATATATCTCTTTAATAGGTTAGAAAGAAGTAATTACAGGATTGTCACCAGAATAGAAATAATTCAGCCTTTAATTCACAGAATCACTGAGTTTGGAAAACACCTCCAAGGTCATCAAATCCAACCTGTGCCCAATCCTCACCTTGTCACCCAGCCCAGAGCACTGAGTACCACATCCAGTCTTTCCTTGGACACCTCCAGGGATGGGGACTCTAAACCTCCCTGAGCAGCCCCTTTCAATGCCTGACCACTCTTTCCAGGAGGAAATTCCTCCTGATGTCCAACCCAAACTTCTCCTGGCATAGCTTGAGGTTGTTTCCTCTTGTCCTGTCCCTTGTTGCTTGGGAGAAGAGCCTGACTCCCACCTGGCTGCACCCTCCTGTCAGGCAGTTGTGTATAAATGTCCTTTTAATTGTCCTTTATTACCTGAAATCTAGCATGCCACTCATGATAATTGACATTCTACTCCATACCTGTAAACTTGCTCTTTTCTCCATCATTAACATTTCTCAGAAGTGAGTCACTGAAAACTGCAAAGACACTTTCAGACATTACAATTTATTGCTTACTGTGCTTATAAGGAGTGTTTGATCCTTGATGTGATATAGATTATATATAGAATTGTAAATGTAATATTCAAGAGACTGCCAGGATTCCAGTGTCTGCACAGCTTCAGACCATCAGTGTGGCCTGAACCCTTGAACTTTAAATAGTGAAAGTTTGAACGTTCTCAGATGGAAGTAAAGAGCTGAGCTTATAGTGAAGTAGCTCATTCTTCAAGTTTTTGTGCTGATTGTTAAAAAATAATCTGAAATAATGGGAATAAAACACTCTCAAAATGGGGTCCACACTTTTTCTTTGAGTTTCTGCAAAAGGCAGGAAGTACATGGAGATGGGAACTGCTGCTCATCAATGACCAGCTGATTTTAGAAGAGCAGGTTTCACAAACATCTTTGTTTACACTGGTTTCACATGGTGACAAAAGAGTTGAGAAGCTGCTTTATGGGAAGTCTGAGGAGGGGAGGGAGAAATAATGGAAAGGGAAGAACACACCAGTAGATTTGTTAGTTTGGTGACCTTCCTTAATCAACACATGATCCATGTTGAGCTGTCATCTAAATTAGAAACCAAAAGGATTCTTCCTTGACAAGTTGGGAAGCCTTGGTTCCTTTTGTTAAATTATCCAGTTAAATTATTGTTTTTCTATGTTAAATTATCCTATGACTTCTCAGCTCCAAGGTTTTCCTGTTTTCTGAAGTCAACAGACAAACACCATTCTGGAGTGGCTCAGCTGCACAGATCAGGGAGATGGATTAAGATGATGTTTCTCTCCCCCACCAGATGTGACAACCTGTTTTTATATGGAGTCAGTTTCAAGAAGTCTTACTTAGGAAAGCAGAAGGAAGAACTGAAGAGGAGTTTCATCCGTGACGCTTCCTTCCTTATCCCCCTAAATTTGTACTTTATAAATACTCCCTGAAATCCTTGCTCAGAGTGACCCTGAATGGGTTCTCAATCTTTGATGAATTGCTCTCTGGTTTTATTTTTGAGGAGTTTGCACAGTTAGAGAAAAAAAATATTCCTGGGGGATTCCCTAGGAAGATCTGTCTGTCTTGTTATGGGATACATTTCTTGTAATGTCAAAAGATGAAATGAGGGGCTCCCCTGACAAATATAAAAGTTACATGACAACCCATCTATTTTTAGATTATTTAAATCAGTCAAGAGGGAAAAACATTTGTTTCCAAGGCTGTGATTTTCCAGATGACACCATTTTATTGCATGGTGCCATACCATGAGAAAGAACATTCTTGTGGCTTTTGAACTGGAAATCCTGTAGGAATGCTATTTCTGGCATTTATTTGCTGTGAAGCCAGGCACACATGGAGAGCAGACAGACTGACCAGATACAGTTTGTGGTATTGAGGCATTCAGAAAAGTCCCTGCTGCACAGCCCTTTTCCAGTATCCAAAGTGTTGAGTGAAGTTGAAAAATGATCAATGAAGATAAAATCTGAACGCCATGATCTGATCAGACAGCCAGACTTTCACGCTATTAATGTGTTCCTTCCTCTTACAAAAATGCTATTTTGAGAATTCAGCTTTTCTGTCTTCGTACACTGATGCTTCTAAAATAATTCTTGGTAATGAACAAGGTTTTTGTTGCAAAGTGGGAGTGAGGGTTGAACGCACATGTTGAGGAAAAACCAAATGCTGTCACTCCATTTTAACTGAGAAGATTTTTTTTTTTTTTTAATTTACCCGAGTACCACGTGTGAACATGCAAAAGAGATGTTGATCGAGGAACGGAACAAGAACTTGAGCCCATTCTTTGGTTACCTTCTGAAGCTGGCAGGGACAGTGAATTCAGTGTGACTACCCATGCAAAGAAAGTTTTTGCATGGATAAGTGCTTATTCTTAAGACTTCGCACCATCAGATACTTCCTGTTGTCAGTTAAACAGAGCAGGCTGGATTTTTTATTTTACATTAAAAAAAACCCAAACAAAATAGGCTCTGATTTTTTTTTAATATAGTTGTGTCTCTCCACAGCCTCTTTCCTAGGAACTGCTCTAAAATGATAGCCTGCCTGAACGGAGCAAAAACCCTAATAAATATGGTGCATTCCTCTTTAAAAAGTGTATTTATTTAGTAAGTTTAGAAACCACTCTGAGGTTAGGTTACAGCTATTGGGATTAGAGGGCGTCTCGTGGGCAGTTCAGACATCAAGCTATAGGTCCATGGAGCAAAGCTGAGCTGTTTCTAGCCTGATGTCTGAATTATGAATTAGGTTCATTCTAATTCCAATGGGGTAAACCTCAGAGCAGTTTATATACTTATGGCTAAGTGCTCCTAAAATACAGGCTATTTATTTAAAACATACATGTAAAATGTAATATCTAAAAAAGATGTCTGGCCTAGTGATGCTGGAGCATGGCAACCCAGCCAAATAAATCCTGAATTCTGACTTTGGAGCCCTCAGAAAGGGATGGCACAGCTGGATTTATGCCACCTTCTGATATTCCCAGCTAGGCCAGATCCCTTCTTGGCTTGGGAAGAACTGGAAGAGCCACAAGACCAAATTAATTTCCCTCAGCCCAAGGCATTTTCCTCTTCCTCAGCTATGCCTGTCATGCCAAATCTGGGAGAGCCTTGGGTCACGATGCCCTCCCTTGACCACTCAGGAAAGTTCTACAGGCCAGGAACACCCTGCAGAGTTGGCTCCTCTCTCTTGATCACTGGAGTCGTGCAAAGAAGCCCGAATGTACATTTTAGTCTGGTTGGATACTTGGGAAGCAGGATGGAGCTGCAGGGTTGGATGGAAAGCCCAGGATTTATTAATAGCATTAACAGCATCAGCAACTGCTTCCATGTGGAGCCACCCTGGTCTCTGAGCTCATTCCAGCAGCAGTGCCAGCTGTGAACCTCTCACCTTCACCACCACGGGCCTTTGACCCTGCTGCTGGCCATCAGTGGCCGTGCCAAGCTGGCTTTTCCACAGGGACTGCTCTCCTTGTGGGGCAGAGCACTGTGAGGTTCCTGCAGGAGCCTGAGCCATCCCTCCCTCTCCTCCTTTTGCTCAGGCTACCAGAGAACCTCAAGGAGAGACAGCATCAATGTTATTTTCCTGGGATAGAAGTGGAACAGAAACTACCCGCTATTTTAGGACATCTGAACTGGTTCCATCACTAGGCAAAAAAAAAAAAAAAAAAGAGTCAGTTTACACTCTGGTTCTCTCTTCCCTCCTCACCATGCTCCTTTAATTTCCATTCCAGGAAATAAATGGGACAAAATACCTCTCAAGTAATTACTTCTGCCTAGGCATTTAGTAAGATGTAGAGAAGTCTTCTGGAAACAGCCATTCCCTGGTTTGGTCAGAAGGTGAAGATCTTCTGCAGATGCAGAAGCAGCAAATGTGTAGTGGACAGAGAGGGCAGATTTCTTCAGACACTGAAGGATTCAGCATAGGGCTGAAGGAGTGCATAATTAATTTGTGTGGGGATACTGAGGCCAAAGATCACTTCATACAAATTTCTAGGAGTTGGCAAAACTAAATGTCACAAGCAAGCTGGTGGGAGTTTAAAACTGAACATGGACAAAACCTGCTTTTATTGTTTTCTGCTTTCAAAGGAACTAAATCTCAACATTTTGTGTGGCAGCAGAGTTCTTACAGCTCTTGGGTGCCTGAGGCTCTCCATGATGCACTAAATAGGCATAAGCCTAATTAGAATATTGAACTAATCCCTCTCCCCCAGCTGCCCAAATCCATTCAGAGACTCTTGGGAGGCCATACTTGATCTGGCATCACTGAATTTTGGGTTGGGCTCCACTTAGTACAGGAACAAGGAGTTGAGTGCTTTCAGTGGACTGTTGGGATAGCAGCAAATTTCCCACGTCATTAGGTAAGTAAGGAAAGATCTTGGAGAGTGCATAAAAGCGGTGAAAAACCTGAATATGGGATCTCTCTGTTTCACTCTGCATTGACAGGCTGTTCTTGTGTCCTCAGAGCTCTGTGGATTGGCATCCTGAGGAGGGACAGCAGGTCCTGGAGGTGTGATGGTCCTACAGAGCAAACACATGCCTGGAGAAGGGCACAGATTGCCTGAAATGTGCTAGAACCAGCTGCATGCCTGGAATGGTATTTTTGGGTTTTGCTGATGACCAATACATATGGCCAGAGGAAAAATTCTCCAGGAAGGTGTCATAGGAGAATATGCATCAGCCAGAAAAAGGCAGAATTACAGTGAAAAAAAGAAATCCTGTTGTAACAGATGAAGTTCCTATCAAGTGACAGCAGCAGTTTATTTTCCTTGAGCAAAAGTAATGGATATACTTAGGCATAATCCTACCCTCAAGTGTTTTAATTCTGATGGAACTTCTTATTAAGGAGAGACATCAAAATGGAAAAGTGCACACCCTAATGGAAACAATGTCATAAAACTGACAGCATTTCTACAAGGTAGGTTGACACCTAAATTAGCTAAGAAGGCTTGAAACATGATGGGAAAGAAAAACAAATAGAAAGGAAAGAAAAAGATTTGGTATGAGTCAGTATTTTTGTTATTTGTTGAGTGTTTTCAAGTCTGTGTTTTAACAGCTAATTAAGACACAAAGGGTAAGAAAATTAAATTTGTTTTGTTCTGCCTTCCATGTCTCTTGACTGGCTAATCCAGAAATCTCCAGGCCCAGATGGGAGTTCATACCCTTTTATGATTTCTCTTTGCCCTCATTTTTCACTTGAAAATGTACTTTGTTCAACTTGCAACTCACCCTGTACCCTTGAAAACAAAAAACTACTGCAGTGGGTTCAAGGTTCCCTGTCTCTTGACCTCTTGATGTTGCTGTTGCAGGTATTGCTCATCTGCACAGAATACACCAATACATTTATTTATTCCATGCAATGACCAAAGTCCCACTGTAGGCTGTTCTATACACAATGCTGATATGACCAGACTTGCTTATATAACACCATAATTTCATTTGTAAGGAGGAGTTTTTTTTCCTCCTCAAATATTTGTGGGTTATTAAAATCACCCAGTAGGCTAATCAGCCCCACCGTGTGTGTGTATGATTCCTACTACATTTTCTTAAGTAAGCCAAAATTGTGTAACTTCAGGAGCACCTGAGGGAAGGGGGAAAAAAAAACAACAAAAAAAGCATGATTTAATAAGGCACAGTTCCTTTTTTTCTTGCCTTCTTGCTCCTACTGGACGTAGTCTTACACTTGTACTAGCCTGCAGAATACATGGAAAATAAAGAATATATAGAATATATTGAGTTGTAGTATCACAGAATGGTTTGGGTTGGAAAGGACCTTAAAAATCATTTAGTTGCACCCCCCTGCCATGGGCCTTCTACCCCCCTTTTCATTAGACCAGGTTACTCCAAGCCCCATCCACCCTGTCCTTGGACACTTCCAGGGATGTGGCAAACAGCTTTGCAATACTGCATGCAGAATATGGCCTGCTGGGAAGAAAGCTCCTTATGTGCAAACTGAATTTCTAGTTCATGATAAGTCAGGCTATGCCTGGATTAATGGATTTAATAAAACAAGAGGCTTCAAGATGGGAGATGATTGTGGAGAGCTCAGTTTAAGTTCCTGGAACGTAATTTTCCTTCTCTGCTCATACCAGAGTTTCTTTGCATGGTGCAGGGAGCATGATTTGATTCCCTGTCTTCAAGGAAGGGGGAGGAAGAAATATAGAAGAGCTAGAGGAGAACATTCATATATAGACACACACTCACAAAAAACACCAAAAAAAGGCATAACCATGAACATGTTGTTTGGAAGGAAGTTCTTTCAGATTCTCTCAGGGTGTTCAGACTTTCCGTCTCCTCCACTCAAAAACTCAACTTGACAGGTAGACCAAGCTGGTATAGTTTTGGGATGATGAATCCAGGGTTGAAACCACCTCTCTAGGAAATAGTAGAAAACCTCTCTGGTATCTCTGTCAGCATGTCTGATGTTTTGAGACAGTCCGGAAGACATTTCATAAAACAAACTTCCATGGCTCATTGCTTTAGGTTGATTATTCATATTTTCCCTTTGTAATAATGTTTTCCTAAATGCATTTCATTCAACACAGTGTTTCTCTGGCAACAAATGGCAGCTCATTGTTGAATAGCAAGCATTGCTTTGATGGTTTGAGTACTTCAGTGCCCGTTTGCATAGCAGAATCCTCTGCAGATCTAACACAGCCAGTTCCTTCTGTCAAAATTTTCAGGAGGCTGAGATTTAAATGTGCACAGCTTTCAACAGCAGAAAGATGAGTGCTTCATCCCACAGAAGTGTTTGAGGTTCAAGAAATGTTCTTGTGTCTTGGTGAGGCCAATGGAGACTAAAAGGCTTTGTACAATATCTTCACACACGGGTGCAAAGGCACCTTGGGACAGCTGAGAGCTGTCTGCTTAGGACACTTGTGTGGATTGGCAGAGAATGCCTTAGCAGAGGTTTAAATCCAGTTTTTATATCCCAGCTGACAGCCCCAATCAGTAGGCTATCATCCACACTGAGGTTATTTGGTCAGCCTCTCCTGTCTCATATCATTGTGGTCGATGGGTTTCCTCCTTCCCAGGCAGTAATCTCCGATACATGGTAAGAGGATTTCCATGTTAATTATTTCTGCACAAAAAAAAAGTTCTACCAAGATTTAAAACACAGTAATTTTAATCTGTTTTGTGGTTCCCCCAGCTACTGAATATTCCTGCCTTTCTAAATATATGTATTTGGCCAGGCCTAAGATTCCACTGGATTTCTTTGTGCTGCTCTACTGTGTCTTATTGATAGCTTATATTGATGAAGGCTGGCTGTGAGTCTATAGGCAGATCTGTAGCTTAGTCTTTCTGTCATTACAGAGCAGTCCCATTTATCTAAATAAGTAATTTTTCAATGAAACAGGAGTTCCAGGTGACTGTGAAATCATTGAAACTAGACTTCACAGAAAATTTCCATTAAAAATTTAGAAGAAATTTTGAGAATCAAGGTTATGCTAAATTAAGATGTCTCCATTAAGAACGCTGGTTTTATGTAAACGGTAATTTTGAAATTAAATATATGTTCAAAAGGCACGTTATGAGTGTTTGTGTTTTTCTGCAGACACATGTGAGGTGAACATCCCAACCTGAGCAAAGGAGGATTATTGTTTTGCCTCTGAGAAAAAAATATATTGATGAACCTGACTTGATTTTAGTAGAGAGGAGAAACTTTAGGATTTCTGGTGTTAATTTAAATGGGGATTCTTCCTGCAGATCTATTCACTCTCACTACACTATGCAATAAAATTTCTGTGGGAACAAAGACATGCCACCTCAGAAACACTGGCCACACATTCCTTGTCATTTCTAACATCCACCCAGGGTGCTTGGAGCCCCAACCCTTACCTCCTTTGTTTAGGAACATCCTTCCTTGCCATTAGGAGCTCTTGGCTACCTGGCCAGCTCTTCTCCCACCAGGATGAGAGCTGACTGGGGAGCAATTAACTGGACACTTCCATTTATCTCCTCATGCTGGATCAACATGGTGAAATGAAGGATATGTGCTTAAAGCACTTGAAAGGCAGTAAACCTTAAAGTGGCAACTAATCAACCTGTGGAATTTTTTGCTGTGGGACATGGAGACAAACAGTATGAGAGCCAGGGTAGGATTAAGCACTTGAATAGGAATAATACCTGTAGTTAACTTGTGAGGTTAAAGTATTATGAGGTTTATCAGTTCTTTTGCTTCTGGGCATAAACTGCCATCTCAGCTTGTGAAAGAGCTCGTCTCTGCTCCTGCCTGTGGCTCAGGGCCCTTTGTGGGATGCTTTCCTAGGGTGTGGGGCACCTGAGTAAGCTGGTGCCTGAGGGGAGGACAGCAAACCAAATGGTCAATAAAACCTGCAGTGGAGCACTGGGTCTGATCCCTCTGCTTCTGAGCTGAGGGATTCCACAGCCCACATGGGAGGAAAGCAGCACAGCCAGTGGGCTGCCTGATATTAAATCATGTTCTCAGAAAATTGTCAAGGTTGGGTTGTGATTTATCATCCAGTTACTGCACAGCCACTTTTCCATGCAAGATAGAAACCCTCCATTATGTGTGTGTGTCTGCTTAAAATAGTTAAACCCTCTCACCATTTGTTATGGGATCACACTTGTCTGCACATTCTCTCTCTGTCTTTTTGGTAAAGAGAAGGTAGAAGAAAATGGCTCGAACATTCCTGCCTTTTTGAAACTTTCCATACTGCTCTCTTCACAGACAGATTATATGTATGCATGTCATGGCTAGAAGTAAATGCCCAGGCATTAGCTACAGCAGCAGGTGTTTTGGGGATTTTTCACCTCTAGAATTTTTGCACAACACCATTAAACAATTAGCTGTTTGCCCTCAAGGACCGGGGTTTATAAAATGGAACACAGCAAATGTGGTTCTGACTCAAAAACGCAGCACTTAGATGAAGGTTTTTGTTCTCAGACTTGTAGATTAAGATGAAAACTTTAAGGTTCTGGTTGTATCAGAGTGAAACTTTGGATTTAGACTGCAAAACTGTGTTTAGGCTGCAGGAGAGCAGAGACTGTACTGTTAGTAAGGATGTTAACATTTAAAAACAGGGTAAAGGGTGGCTCTCTTCAGGCAGACATACAGTGCCTTCAGATAGACTTGCAGGAGCATCTCATGGTCTTATCTCACAGAGATTAATAAAGGGGAGAACATTCTGGCTGCTTTGAATGGTTAATGTGATCACAGTGCTGCTGAGCAGTCTGGCTGAACCCAAACAGAAGCGACTGATGCTTTTCCTCCAGTTGGCTTCAAGGAGTTGGTCAGGGTGTTAGATATGCTGATGCTGAAAATGGGGATAAAGGGATGAGGAACCCAATCCAAACTCTTCTTTTATTCCTGTACTCCATTCACAGCTTTATTCCTAAAAAGGGCAAGAGGTTCCATCCATGGAACCTCTGAGCTCAGTTCTGGGCTCCCGGGGCGCCTGGGAGGTGTTGCTTGTCTCTTGCTGTCCTGAGTTGCTGTCTGGATTCCCAGGCTGTGCTCCAGCCCTGCTTGTGATCCTGTCTGAGCTGCAGTGTTGCTGGTCTTGCCCTTGACTCTGTCTTGAGCAGGTGCCTTGAGCTCCTGGATGGACCCCAGGCAGTGTGGGCAGCCTTGTCTCCAGCTGTCTGCAGCCCTGTCTCCAAGGGCTGCTGTGTTGTGCAGTAAACATGGAATAATCCAAGGTGCACTTGGCATTGTGCTGGAGCTGTGAGGATATTGCCTGGCAAAGCCAAAGGCAGAGAGGAAGGCAGGGAGAGCTGCAGCTGGGCTGATGTGCTGGTTCATTCTCTGAGGAATAATTTACTCCCTGTGAGCCACCCAATGGCATCCAATTGTGCCTGTTGCTCTAGTTCAGACATGTAGCTGAACAATGTCCTGATTCCAGCTCTGTGCCAGAAGGGCAGCTTATAAACCCTTCCCAGACAATGCAGAACCTCCTTCTTCCTTCCCCTGAGACCTCCCGGGGCTGACATGTGCGGGGGCGGTGGAAAAACAGAGGGAGAAGAGGAGAGGAGGAAGGGTGAGAGGAGCAAATATCCCGCACCAGCCACTCCCCACGGAGAAAGAGGTTGTGATAGCAAATGATGCATTTTATGGCAGAGAGGAAATGCCTTCATCCCATCAGCTGTGGCCCCTTCCCAGCACTCTGGCTACCTGAGGAGGAGGAGGAGGAGGAGGGGGGAGGTCCCTGGCTGCGCTGGCCAGATGAGAAGGCTGCAAGCTGGGGGGTGTTGTCCCTGGTGGATGTAAAACTCTTACAGGTGCTTCCTGCCCCGGGCTCCAGCCCTGGCTGGGAGCAGATGATGTAGCTGTGTCTGGAAGTTCTCAGGTGGCAGATCACCCCTCCGGGACCACCAGGGCGCGATGGCTCCGGAGCTGGGCAAGGCTGGGAGCTGTAACAGCCTGTGCTTTCCTGACCTGCAAAAAGGACACAGGCTGGCAGCTTTAGCTTTTGGTGGAGTTTCTAGCCATAGTTGTTCCGTTTTGTCTGAAGTGCGCTTTGACCCTTGCCTTGAAATGAACTTATTAGAACTCATCTCCACACCTAAGGGATGGTCAAAAAGTTCCACGGGAAAGGTCTGTGTCATGGTATCTCTTATGATGTCCGAAGAAAAAGAGGCTTATACCAGGTCTGACAAAGTTTGTAAGCAGAGATTTAACCCTTTTGCCAGGAGGAGCCTTTTCTTTCAGCCACTAGAGCTTTTTTCCCCCCCTCTGTTTTCTTCTTCATTCTATTTATAGCCTGCTCTGGTTTAAATTTCCTTGGCCATCAGACAAGTGAGCAAGTCTTTTCTCTGCTGATCTTACAGCTGAGTGTGTTTATACATATACAAGATCTCTAATTACAGAGCAGTGTGATTCCCCACAAAATATCCCCTGGTCTCCACTCCCCAGATTCATGTAGGACTTCTTTTCTGCAAGGCCAAACACACTTTTAAAGTTTATAGACAAAGCTGTTTTGTGTATATATGATTTTCTCTCCTGTCTTAACCCTTTCCTCCCCAAAAGAAAAAGGAATGAAAAAAAAAGACACAGGGCAGCTGGGAAATCTTAAAGAGCAGATCACATTTCAAAACATTGTGATCTAAAAATAATAATTTTGTTTTCCCCTTCCCTCTCTTTCTTTCTTTCCTCCTTGCCTATCTGTAAAATGTGATTCATTTTCTCTGAAGAAAAATTCCCATCCTGGGAATTTATGAACCACATAACACTTGAGTGAGACTGATTTTACTGCAAGACACAGTTCTGATTCTGTGAATTGGATCTGGGCTGAGAGCAAGCCTGAGGTCACTACTGTGATTTGTGCAATGTTATGTAACCCCGTCCATGCATGCACAAACATCCCTGCCTGTGTGGTAACAGGAGAAATGAGGCCAGAATTCATGGCCATTTGTGTTGGGAATCAGCTGCTTCCATGGATTTCACATTAATTAATAAATGTCTGGGCTTTGTGGGCTTGCTTCTACCTCTCAAAGGACCCTTCCTACTGAAGTTTGTGGGTCTACCCTTCTTATATGAAGATCAGAGGTTTTCAGCTGTGTGAATTGGACTGGGGAGTTTGGGTTGTTGGTTTGGTTTTGGTGTGTGGGTTTGGTTTTTTTTTTTTTTTTCACTTTCATTGGTGTTTTTTCAAAAGCAAAGAAGAATTTTGCACCTTTTCGAGCGCCACTCTGCTGCAGGTAAAGAATGTAACAGCTTGTGAGAGTGCAGCTAGAGCCAATAATAATTTGACTGACATGTCCTGGCACTGAAATGCCTATTAAACTTCACTCTGTCCTTTCAAGGTGGAGGTTTTAATGCTGGGCACTTGTTTGAGCTGAAAATTCCCTCTCTTTATAGACCCAATGAGCCTGCATCCATGAAAGATTCTCAGAAGGATCTAATATTTCTATGGACGATAGAATAAATCCTTCAGTGCTGCAAATTTTCCAGGCCATGGAAGTTTCCAAGCCCAGTACATGTTTCCATATGTAACACACACTTTTCCACACAGGATCCCAAAGATTTCTTGGAAAACCATGGAGGCTGGTTGACTATGATAATGTGGTAACAGATTTAGGAAAATACATATTTACTTTTAAGAATCTGTAGGAAATACAGCAAATTTCCCACTAGGGGTTAAGTGTGGATTCTAGGAATTACAAAGCTCATTACAGAAACGAATAAATTCAGATATTTGATGGGCATGATTTCAATGAGGAATGAGCCATCTCTATTTGGAAAAGTTTGGCAAGATGTATGCTCTTGTTTTAAAGGCAGCTTCCTGATTTTATGTAAGATATGCACACTTTTAAAGCCAGCTCCAAAGGAAAATCACTGATATTCTTTCCATGGATTTGAGAGAGTTCCAGTAGGTGGGAGGTTAGCTCTCCTACCTACACTGCCAGTAACCAAAAGAGGTTTTTTTAAGAGCTGTTTATTACATGGTATGGTAGAACAAAATTTTTCAATACAACCCCCTGTCTCCTGCAGCTTGCAGTGCTAGCACAGGTTTGTGGTGCCTGCTGGAAGCTGCCTGGGTTCTTAAGGCAGGATTTTAAATAGAGCATCTGTTTGTTTCCTTCTTTACACACAATGCAATAAAAGCTTCTAAATAAATAATAGCATCTAGAATAAATTAGCATCTAGAATAGCCTGCACAATGAGAGCCTTGATTTGACACAGGTTCCTGTGTTGATTTCAGCAGATTAAGGATGCCCTGTTACAGAAGGCACTGTGCTTGTGTAGGTGTGTGGGCACAGAGATCATAGAAGTTGATAGCCCAGGTGCACCTTCTGCTTTCTTCCTGATTTGTGGCTGGAGCTTTTTACCTCTAATTGGGTAACTTCATTGACTTAGTGGTGATTCATTGGGTTCCTACAAGTGTTTTCCAATCCAATATCACCATGGATTAATAAATAAATTAATCCTGGTATTTGCATCAGTGCTGTGTTGTTGGTTTTTTTGTCCCCAGAATCCAGAGATGTGTAAAAATTTGGGGTGAGATCTTGCATTCATGGACCTCTCTCTGCCACAAACCCCCTGAAACAGGGATGAAAAGCAAGGATCTGAACTGTCAGATCTTTGTAGACCAACAGAAAATTGGCACCTCACAGCTATGCAACAGCTTTTATTTTCCTTTTTGCTGAGAAGTCAAATGAAATTATTTAGGAGGGTCCAGCTGTAGGAACTGAGCCAAGCTGGGCTGTGTCCTGGATTCCTGTCTTGGACAGAAGTGACAGGATTCTCCTGGGGCTGGCACAAAGGAGGTGAAGTTGCCCCAGAAGCACCTGCAGAAGGCTCTCAGTGGAACTGGGTTCCTGGAATTGGGCAGGACAATGACTGCCAGAGGTATCAAATATTTGTTTATGTCATCCCTTCTCACTGATCCTCTGTGTATGCACCCCACTGAGGACTTTGTGTCTTACAACAGGAGGTGCTGCTGGGTATCTCTGACTCTGAATAATAAATGATCAGGCAGAAAGCACAGACAAACCTCAGAGAACCTGGGTTTTCTACAGTCCCCCAGCTTGCAAAACCCCACATTTATGCAGCAGAGAGGAGCAATTGTTCTCCCACAGCAGCAGCAGCAGTTCCACACAAGCCACCTCACTGCTCTGCAATTTGCAGTGCTGTGGGGTATCTGCAGGAAGAACACTGAAACAGTCTTTGTGATGGCCATGAATTTGATTAATCATTCACATAGTTGTAGTTCTAATTGCATTCTGGCATTTCTATGTGTTTGTGCCACAAGCAAGATTGTTATTTCCTAAAGCAACAATAATTTTTGAAGCTCACTGCACCTAAGCAAGCCTTTCTGCAGGAAAATATTATCTTACTTTTCCTTTCCAGTGCACAGTGTAAATATTAAAAAAAATATTTTAAAAGTATTATCTATCCTGTAAAGTGTAACAATTTATTTAGATTAGAAATCTTTCTTGTTTGGCTTGTTTTTAAAATCATTCTTTTAATGTGCAAAAAGTGTGTTTATATAAGAAAAGGAGGGAAATGTAATATAATGAAAACTAGGCTGAATTAGGAAAAATTAAGTTTTAGGATGCCACAGGTAATACAAAGCTGATGGTTTCTTTCAAAGAATTCAGGCCAGGTTGCTCCTAAACCAACCTGGGGCTGTTTAGTCCCAGTGGAGATCTGGGTGGTCTCAGATGTCCCAGTCCAGTTACCCCTTTCTGTGACTGCCCTCCTGATACCCCTTTGGCAGCTCCACAGGGCAGGTGAGGACATACCCTGATGGATGTTTTCAGGAAAGGTTCTAGATAGTTGTTAATATAATGTTCTCCCACTGCACAACACCGTTTTCCAATTGGTGGATCCATGATGGTGTTGGGATCACAGCCAATCTGTGAGGTTTGACTGGTGGGAATGGGGGGCAAAACTTGAGCTTCATCACTTGTGAAAACTCTTTATCAAGGGAGCCCAGAGCAGCCCATTCAGCTGAGAATGAAATCTACTCTGTAAAGATTGAAAGTGAGGGGAGATGAGCCCCACCCCTGCTCCCACTGTGAGCGTGAATCACAAAATTCAGCTTCCACGTCTCTCTCCAGTCTAGAGCAGATGTGGGCAAAAATAGAGCTGATGGCATTTATTGTGACAGCTGATGCTGGTGATTTGACTTCTTTCATTAAAGAGATGACTAACCTGCAATTTGTTTTTAGATTGTCTGGATTATTTGTACCGAAAGTCCTCTGGGGACTTCAATTCTGCACTTCATCTGGGACAAGGAAAAGGGCAGGCATGTGGAAAACATGAATATAGGAACCTGCAGATTTCCCAGGCTCTGTGGAGCACAGACTCAGATGCCCCAAGGAATCTGGTGATACAGAAACTCCTCTTTGGAGTTTCGGGGAAGTGCTTCCTCGAGCAGCAGCAGGAATATGCAGGTGTTCTATTTCTGTGCCAGGAGAAGCAGCTCCTCTCTGCCTTCCTGGGAAAAGAAAGATCAGGCATGCTTTCACATAGATTTAGGTGGTAGGGGAAGACATCCCGATTCCAGCATCAGAAATCTGCAGTGAAACTCCAGCAAATGACAGCCAGCATGCAAAGCTGCATCTTTATTTAAGCACCTGTTGGTTATTCACGCTTGAACTATATCCTGGGTGCTGAGTTCTCCCCAGAATTCTTTCTGTGGTTTCAAAAATTCCACCTTTCCTACAGCACTGTGTGCTAGAGACTGGAGCACATCTCTCCACTGTCTCTCCAGAGACGTACCTCTCTTCAGGGAAAAAAAAAATAAAGAAAAACACTGAACCTTCTTTCTTCCACACTAAAAGACCTTTGTCCCAAACCACACATGTAGATTTTAAACAGAAAATAATATGAAAGCACAGTGCTTCCTTTATAGCAGACCTTATGTGCCTTATGCAGCTTTCTGAGTTCCTGTGTCCATGGATTTATGATGTGCTCTACACTTTCCACATTCTCAGTGTTGTTTTCCCACATTTGAAGGAGAAATGATCAAGAGATTTGTGCTGGAGTGAAATTTATTCTGTCTTAAGCTGTGTAGAGGTTCCAAATTCACCACAGCATGGAAAATAGAAATGCTGTAAGCATCTTGGGCCCTTCCCAGGCATGCAGACACCATGCCTTCTGTAGAAATGAACATTACATTCTTGTAATTACTGCTTTTGTCAGAACTGCTTTTGCCTCTCATAGATCAGGTAAATATGAAGTGAAAATATGCTATAATGCCCAAGGGGTCATTTCTGCATGGGAAAATAACCCCCAGCCCAAGGAAAAGTTGCACAGCTCTGCAGAAGATGGAGTTTGTGTGGCCTTTCTGGTTATTTAGAGTGAATTACAGGGGTGAACCTCCAAGGGGATCCTTTATTTAGGGGTAGGAAGCTGCAATTTAATGTTTTAAAAAATTCTGTGGTAAACAGCATCATCACACTGTCCAGTTTCCTCTGTGTGTGCTGGAAGCTGAGCGACCATTAAGGTTCAGGTGCTGAAACCACTGCTCTGCTGGGAGGACAAGATGGCCCTGCCCCACTTCCACAGCAATTCCTGCAGGGAGCACTGCCAGGTTGGCCTCCAGGTTGGCCTCCATGCTGCCCAGCAAGGAACCAGCTGGGTGACCCCGAGTATTCCTTGGAAACATTGGTCATTACAGCTGTGCTCCAGCTCCCCATTGAGGAATCCTCCAACCCTGCTGAAATTCCTCAGTGCTTTGCCAGCTGCCCTTTCCACGGAACAAAAAAAGATCAATCACCGAAGCGAGTGAGAGTAATGACTGAACTTCTTCTTCCTCCAAGATTAACAAAACAGACACACCAAAATAAAATGAAACCGCACTCGCAATTACTCTTTCCTTAGATCACCTATTAAGCAGCTAACCAGCTCCCAAGACACTTGTGTAGCTGGGATCAGCCCTTACTCAGGATTCCTGGGCATTACTTACACAGAAAGGAATTGAGACTTGATGAGGAACCTCTCCTTATATATCTAGCTGGTCTTTGAACAAGTAGTTCCAACTTGACAAGCCTTTTGCAATTCATAACTTAATTAGGTTGCCAATTTTTAACAGTGCTATTAAAAGATTACTGACCTCCCCTGGCTAATTTTAGAAATATCAATGTCATTTTGGCATGGCAAGGTAGAACTATTTTCTGATCAGAGAATACACGTAACTCCTTAATGACTGTACTGGTGCTTAACAGGCTGCAGATCTATTTTTAGTAATGAAGGAAATCTTCCTGCCTGGAATTGTTGAACATGCACTAATGTTCAAACATTAGTATATGACCAGTGCACAAAAAAGTCTATGATTTAAAGAACCATATAGGCAGATAACCATACTTCATTGTCTTTCCTGTGTTTGTATATTATCCATAATTCATTATTAGCTCTCTAATCTGGTCAGAACACAGCAGCAATCAATCAAACCTGAGGTGAGAAGCGGTCTGGGGAATAAACACGCCTTACTTTGGCTTGGAGGAATATTGTGATTTGCAGCCTAATATTTTCCCCATTCCATTCCATTGCTTTTCCTTTTTGTTATTCTGTGGGGATTTGTAGACTCCAGTTGCTGGCAGCTGCAGTGAAAATTGTTCAGTTTAATTCAGTTTAGTCAGATTCTAGGCAAGCTCTAGGCTGTGCCTCTGTGGCTACTTACTCCATGGCCAAACATGAAGTTCCCTTCTGCTTACCCATCAGGAATATGCAGGATAGAATAATTCCCTTAGTGGAGTCTCATTATACAAGACATTCATTTTTTTAAGATGGTTTTAATTCTAGAGGATATTAAAGCTAATAATCTGTTGAGACACTGAAGAAGCTTTTGTTCAAAACATTGGTTTACATTGTCAGCTGGTGATGGGGTCACTGTTGAACATTTCTCACTGTCTCACTGTGCACTGGAGTTTCACTGAAACAAAAAGTCTGAAAATCAGGACTGAAAACCACAGTGTTAACCCAACAACCCCCTTACCTGCCACTCAAACACTGGGCTTCCAAATTTTACCTTAATGGAACAACTCAGGGTGTCAAGGGAAAACGCATCACTCCTGTGAACCTTGGCTACTTTGATCCTTGCTAAGCAATGGGCTATGCTCTGCTGGTCAGTCAACACAGGCACTGCTCTTTTGCTCTCAGACCAAGCAGTGGTGGATTCCTCTCTGCCCATCTGCTGCTCCCAAGGCCAGCAGAAGCTGCAGAGGCAGCACATTCAGCTCCCTCCCTCCGGAAGGATGTCAGTGCTTTGCTTGGTTTGAAAGTTTCACCTCGCCCTATGGCCAACCGTCTCCCAGCATGGGCAGGCTCCCAAGGGAATTTTCTCGAGGTCTTCTTGAAGGAAAGATGATGTTAGAGATCTGGCAAGGGGAGGCAGTCATACCTCGGAAACCAGCACGGCTTCACCACACCCACAAAAAAAAATAATAACACGGATGGTAAAATTAGGGTTGGAAATAAGGAGCACAGTGCTGTTGCCACAGGCACAGCACAAAAGAGAGGCAGAAAAACTGGCATGGGGACAAACTCTGCTGGGATCTGCACAGAGGCAAAAGAGACCTTGGGGCTAGTGAGGAAGGTGAGGTGCAGTGGAAAAGCCCTGCTCCACTCTCAGCTGTCCTGGTACCTCACAGCAGATGGCACTGCGGAATTCCCATGGGCCACCGTGTTCTTGGGCTGACTCAGGAATGATGGAAAACTCCTCCTTTTCCTCTCCAAGGGGTGTGATCAAGGTTATTAGCACTAAAAATTAGCCTAAAGAGAATTGGTAGCAAATAAGATAGAAAATGTGTATTTTTAATAAAACTCCATGCAACCATACAAACCCAGAAGACATTAATGGGAAATAGCCTTAAAGGCAGAATATTGGTGAGCAGGCTTTTTATTTATCACATCAGCTCTAAGAAATCTATGTGAGTCTTAACTATTTGTAAAGGGAACAGAAAACTAACGTTGATATCAAAAGGTAAATAATATATTCAGGAAGCAGCATAAAAAATCCCACCCCAACCTTTCTTTACATTGACTAATGATTTTTGACTGGCAGAGGCAGGCAAAGCTGGGTAAAGCCATTCCATGATGGGTTTCCAACTGGACCACGGCTGCAGCCTCAGGCTCATGGAGTTCTGCAGCCCAAGGAAACATCATTTGCAGGGCAGTAGGACTTCCCAAAGCTTGGAATGAAAAGCGCAGTTTGGGCAGGTAAGATGGAGCTGGCAGCATTACCTGTGGCTGTAAGGCCCTGTCTGTAGAGGACCTTGAATATTGAATTGATTAACCTAATTGACATCTTCCCCATGGTCTGGTTCAATGCAGATAATTATTTCTGAGTTGTATTGTGTCCACAGTGACTTTAGATAAATGGAATAAGGAGCTTGTGTTGGGTTGGCTTTTTCATGACACCCTTAAAGCGCTGTCTCACTGCAAAAATTCCCCTGAAAAATATTCCCTTCCGTGCATGAATGCTATCTGTGGCTGTACATGCAAATCAAGGACACAGAATCGCCCTGACATTTTCTAGAACTGGGTTTCAATGCAGAATTTCAATTTACTCAGTTTAACCTGTCTGGTTTAAAAGCTTATGCAAGAGATTTCCCTGCGATCCTGGTATGAGTCTTTCCTGGGGCTTGTTGGTTTGGGTCTTTTTGATTACCACTTCTTGTAACCTGTGTTTATGAAAAGAAGATGTCAGGAATCTGATAGATTGTCAATCTGAAGATTGACAGGAAAAAAAAAGAGCAATTTTATTTTGTTTCTAGCTGGTTTGACAGCAGAACTGGCCTGTTTGCTAGTGGAGAACACAATGCATAAGCACAGGGTTACCCTTCTAACAGAGAGGGAGAGCTTGACAAGGAAGATACAAGGACTCTTTAGCCAGTCTGATGACAAATTCATGAGCTGTTTTGGTAAGACTCTTCAGAGTGGGAGTTTTCAGAAGTCTCCAGCTCCTGCTATTCTGTTTAGAGCACAGAAGGTACAGCAGGAACAGCAGGACTTTTGGCTGGATCAATTTAGCCTTTGGTGGTACCCCGGCTGAAGAAAACTCAGTGACCCTTTGCAAAACTCATCTTCTGTTTGAACAAGTGCAGTTGGAAAAGGATGAATAGCCTGATCATGGCTTCTTCAGGAAACCATCATCTGTCTGTCTGAAATGCCTCTCCATGCTGTCATAGCTATTAACAGCCTTTCTTACTGTAAACACTATTTTCCTATCTTTATTTCTCGTTCGTATATTTTGTATATATAGAAGTTCTGGTGTATAATTAGCTCAAGTGTATCCTGAGACACTTGACCACTTTTTCATCCTAGTTATGTGACCAGGCAATTGATGGAGTAATAGAAATGTTTCTTTCTCCCCATCTTTTTTTTGGTTTTTTTAGTAAGGAATGTTCACCACAGGACCGAGGGCAATTCCTTTGGCACATTTGCCAGTGCTTTCTGAAAATTTACTTAGCATCATTGTTTAGTAATGAATTCTCTGATTAATCTTCAGTAACAGCAACCACAAGAAAAAAAATACACAGCTTCAAAAAGTGTGTGGGCAAATTCATAGCAGAAAAATCTACTAAGGCTATTAAATACAAAACCAGAAAGTCCCTAAACTGCAAATTGCTGGAAGTTGGAAGAGTGTTCCAAGGAAGTATCACTGTATCTTTTGCTTATAATTTTCCCTGGGCATCTGCTTTGGCCAGATTTGGAGACGGGGTCCTGAGCCAGACGGATCTTTGGTCTGACTCACTGCTGTTACAATTGTATGGAAGTGTCATGAGAGAGTTGTGACAGATGCAGGGATGCAGGTGAAGAAGTGTTGTGGGTTTTATTTGGTTATAAATAACACAATCTTTTTCCCTTTTATGTCCTTCTCTTTTTTTCTCCCCTCCTCCTTCCCTCAAGTAATTATTTTGTTATGTTTTACTGTGAGAACCCATTTAGCTTTAGTCATTGTTTTGCCAGAGCTGGCCTTTGCAAATCCAACCTAACAGCAAATGTTGTGGGGAAAGAGAAATCTCTCTATCCCTGGAGGAATTAAAGCTCTCAGTGAGAATTCGCTGCTCTGATCCTTTGTGTAACCACAGTGTTGCTGCTGAGCTCCTGCTCTCTATTAGCCTCCCGTGCAGTCGAGGGTTTAACTTGGCAGAACTCAGGGTTTTCAGAGAAATTGGTTCAGCTCTTTAACCATCACGTTTACCAGCCCACATGCAAAATCACTAAATATCAAAAGTCACGGATACTTTGAAAGCACATGAAAATCCATGACTCGCATGACAGCTGTGACAAAAATGCAGTCCTTCTTATTGCCTTTTTGTTTATGGTCTTTCAGCCACTTTCCAGCCTAGAAGTTCAAGTCAGTTTCTAAATAAATTAGTAAAGTTTAATTGCAATGCCTTGAAATCTTTGCTAAAACTCAGACAGAGTTTTATCTGTGTTCATCTATAGCTCTTTTGAACTACAAGATAATAATAATAATAAAAATACATTGTTTACATCAAAAGTCTTTATTTTATATATTTATTTAATTTATTTAGTTTTCAAGAGTTCTTTTTTCGTGTCTGGCATGCAAGAATTTGAACTCATATATTTTATCACTCTTTCTTTTAAATAAACTAATATGAATATCAGCTACTGCTAAACATGTAAAATCTTCAATCAGTTGTGTGTCTTCAAGCATGAGTGATGGTGGATCAAAAGAAAATTGTGAGGGCTGTCAGCATAGATGTCAGTTCACAAACAAATTCAACTATCACAGGTTTTGAGGCCTCATGCAGAGTTCACCTCACTCTGTACTAATGCCAACACCTAATGCTGATATCAGCAGTCATTTAACTTCTTAAATTGAGTTCTTAAGAGTTATCTGGGCAATAATCTGAATGTGACAAGGCCCATTGAAGCTCTTATCTGGGAAGGGAGTGAGGGCATAGGGGGAAGGTCTTCCAGTACATCCTGTTCTGGGAGGTGTGAGCTGTGGCCTTCCCTTCCCTTCCCTTCCCTTCCCTTCCCTTCCCTTCCCTTCCCTTCCCTTCCCTTCCCTTCCCTTCCCTTCCCTTCCCTTCCCTTCCCTTCCCTTCCCTTCCCTTCCCTTCCCTTCCCTTCCCTTCCCTTCCCTTCCCTTCCCTTCCCTTCCCTTCCCTTCCCTTCCCTTCCCTTCCCTTCCCTTCCCTTATAAAGTTTTTGGTTTCTTTTTTTTTTAATTGATGTAATTTTCTTTCTCTTACAACTTCTTTTCCCCTCATTTTGTGTCTTGGTGAAACATTCTTATCTGCAAGAGAAACGAACAAATTTTCCTGTTTCCACTACTATATATTTTAGAATCACATCTTTGAGCAATTCCTCCTGAAGACCTGTTGGCTGCTTTCTGGCTTTGACTTCTTTTCGAGAAATTGTAACCTGTTGGGCCTTAATTATAATGACTCCAAGATTCTCCAGCTGCCTTGGATTTTACTATTTCCTCCTGCTATATTTCTTCCACTACTCCACCTCTTCTTTGCCTCCAACTCTTCTGCTCTTCTTCTGATGACCGGAATTAAAACTTTCACTAGCAGAAATTATGGTGTGCAGCTGTGCACACCATTTGCTGATTCCAGATTCTTTCCCTCTGTTTATGCTTTCCACACAGATTGTTGCTGCCACTGGAAAAACAAATTAAATGAAGCTGGCACCCGGCTCACTGGTGAGATTGGCTGTAAACAGGCTGGGGAATGTTGGAGTGGGGAGATGGCCCTAAGAAACTGAAATCAAATAAAAAGCCCAGCTGCAAAGAACCATTTAGCACAAATGCCTAGAAAATATCCTGAAGGTGAGGCATCCCAAAGGGGGATGACTGTGGGCTGTTTCTTTTATTGAGTTTAATAAACTTTGGTGTCTTTCTCCAGGTTGGGGAGGTAGAAGGTTGACTTGGAGGCCTTGAGGAGGATTTCTAGTAAAGCGTGGGTTTCATCTTCCTATTCTCTGCAAGCTGTTTTGCTTGCTGATTAGTTAATGAGTATGTAGAATAAAGGGAAACATTCCCTGCTTTGTGTTAACATCCACATGTGGGTCTGCTGAGATATTTCAAGTCTGGAACCTGACTGGCAAACTGTTGGGCACCTTCCAGCTTGTGTCTCCCGCTGCATGTGAATATGCATCCCTGAAATGCTAGCACTTGGCAGCCACCAGGATCTGCAAATATTAAAGTATTCATTCTGGGACCTACCTATATGTTTATAACTTGCCTTCCCCGACTGTGTGTGAGAGTCCAAAACCAAAGAATCCCCAAATACCCTTTATGTGCTCCCTGGCACTCATTCCCACACACACTCGTACGTGCATGTGCATGTATGCATAGTTATTAGTCAAAAATACATGCAGACAGACCCAAAAAACAAGGCAGAAAGGAAAGCTGCTTTTGAAGGGGACATGGCTCACCAGATGCAGCATTTGCAGCTTGATTTTTGTTCTTGTATTTGACAGCAGATATTTCACTTTTCTTCTTCTTTTGTGAGGTATTTTGAGCTGAATAAGAAGTCACCAGAAACTTGTGGAGGGCAACAAGGCACATTAAAAACTGAGAGAGAGTCAATGGGTTGGGAAGGAAGCTGCAGGGTAAAGAGGGGGTACTTCTAAAGGGAAGCAAAAAAGCAAACTTGTGTAGGTTTTTGGGCTCTTATTCCAAATGAACTCACAAGCCTCCTCTCCTGTGGGTCCTGCCAATTGATTTCAGCCATTGCAAGTGATGATTGCTGCGCATTCCTCTGTCCAAGAGGCAGCAGGCATGGCTGGAGAAACGTGGGATATAACAGCTGGCCGGGGGAAGGGTGGAAAAAGCAGAAAATGAGCCCCTACATTTGAAAGGTGTGATGTTTCTTGCTTGTTCCCCTTGCCCCCAGAGCGCTTCCTTTCCTCCCTCCCACACACACATTAATAAAGCAAACGAGGATTTCGAGCTATGCAGTTCTTGGAAACAGGCTGGGGAGCCGACGGCGCTGTAACCAGTGTGTGATTCTCCTTTTAGGAACGAGTCCCATGTGCTGTGTGCAGTGCTGGGACCTCTCTGCCAGCTGGGGAAGAGGCAAAGTCTGAGCTGAAAGTTCCCTCAGTGCTGGGAAAAACTGTATATCTGAAGGCAGATTGGTATTATATATGTAAAATATATCATAATTTTGTCTTTTGCAAAAGTTCCCATCCAGCAAGGCACGGAGCTGGGAGACCCTGAGCAGAGCAGGACATTTCACAGTCAGACTGGAGATGGTAAACACTTAGAGGAGATAAAAGTTTGATGTTCTTTGGAGGAAAACCTGGTCAGAAGTCAAGCTTTTGATGTGGACACGAGCTTCACCTCCTGCCTTGCCTCTGCAGCCAATGGCTCCAAATTCCAGTAAAGTCAGACTGAAGATACAGCCTCTTCTCTCACCCTTTCAGCCCCACAGCCACCACCACCACCACAAACTGGCTGGTGCATTGGAGGTCCTGCTTTCATCTGACTCATTCTCCTTTTCTGTCACAGTGACCTCCAGTGGTTCTCTTCATTTATGTCCTTCATGCTGTGACCCTCCAAAAAACTGCGCTAATTTTTCCCTTTTTTCTTTTTTTTTTTTTTTTTTTACATCCACAGAGCAAAATGTGTTGAAGGGATAAGTCTTTAAATCAGATTTTTATTGTTGCTTGTGTGGGCACTGGATTTCTCCCCACTGAACATGAAGAAAAACCATGCATCTATGAGAATAATTAACTGGTGAAACAGAACCATTATTTGTGACTATTAAATGAATGAGTAAAACTGTTCTCAGATCTGCCAAAATGTTCACATAGAGAAATCAGACTGCTCAAGGGGAGGGAGGGGGTGAGAGGCTTGGAAAACCTGATTTGCTGAAGTTTGAAGCAGGTCAGGGAAGACTGGGGGAGGGGAAGGGACTAACTTCATCTCTGAGGTGGTCCCACTTTCAAGAACTTTGTGAGCCCTCTTTCTGGAAGTGCTTCTCTTTATACATTCAGACTTGGCTGGCAGCAGTCACCTTGCTTGGCCTTCCCTTATTTAAAGAAACAGCTGCATATGTCAGTGTTTTTGTTGCCTTTACTTTGTACCTTGTGCCAGAAGCTCTGAAGTTATAAGCCTGCTCACCTTATATGTGCAGCTTATAAATCTGTACTCTGCAGAGGGCTGGTGGGACAGCCCTGGAGGAGGGGGATGAAAGGGGAGGGCATCAGAGGCTGAGACTGAGACACCTCTGTAGGCAAAGGAAAGACAGATCACCACAGACTGGAAGAGAAATCGTGCTGAAAATTAGTCAAATGCTGTCAAATTTGGATTGGGGGTATTTTTTATTAAGGTAATGCTACCAATGAACCCAAGAGAAAATTTGCATGACTAAAGGCCCTTGAAAATTGCCCTACAGCCTCCCTTGTCCTGCCTGTCATGTCCCACAACAGTATCAAAAAACCAGGAGTTTTTTAGAAGGAAGATCCTCACAAACTAATTTATTGCCTACTGTATCAAGGGAAATCTACACATAAATTCCCCAGCTTGGAAATGCATACAGTGTGCAGTTTGGCTTGGACATAACTTATGTGTCTGATCTGCTGCAACCTTCCTCATTCTTGATAGCCCTGTCTAGTGGCAGAAAGGTAGATATTGGTGAAATGAGGGATGAGTCCTGAGAATCCAATGTGAAATCCACATCTGGTTTCTGGGCTGACCACTGGTATTTTTTTGATATGGATGAAAAGCCTGCCTGAGACAAGCTTGGTCACGGCAGCAAGCCTGACAGAGCTCAAGGAGTATTTGGACAACACTCTCAGGAACAGGGTGTGACTCTTGGGGATGATGCTCTGCAGGGCCAGGAGATGGGCTCAGTAATCCTTATGGCTCCACCCTTCCAGCTCAGGATATTCTGTTATTCTGTGATCCTGAGGTTCTGTGATTCTGGGATTGATTCTGTGGTTCTGTGACTCTGGGATTCTCTGATGATTCTGAGATTGATTCTGTGGTTCTGTGAGTCTGTGAATCTCTGATGATTCTGGGATTTTGTGGTTCTGTGACTCTGGGATTCCCTGATGATTCTGTAATTCTGTGATTCCATGGTTCTGTGACTCTGTGACTTTGTGACTCTCTGACTCTGTGACTGATTCTGTGACTGTCACTGTGACTCTGTGACTCTGTGACTCTGTGACCGTGACTCTGTGACTGATTCTGGGATCCTTTGATTCTGGGATTCTGTGACTGTGACTCTGGGACTGATTCTGTGACTGTGATTCTGTGGTTCTGGGATTCTGTGGTTCTGTAACTCCGTGACTTTGCAATTCTGTGACTCTGATTCTGTGATTCTGTGACTCCGTGGTTCTGGGATTCCATGACTGACTCTGTGACTCTGTGACTGTGATTCTGTGACTGTGATTTTGTGGTTCTGGGACTCTGTGGTTCTGTGACTCTGTGATTCTGTGACTCTGTGACTGTGACTCTGACTCTGTGACTGGGATTCTGTGACTTTGTGACTCTGTGACTCTGTGACTGGGATTCTGTGACTTTGTGACTGTGATTCTGTGACTCTGTGACTGATTCTGTGACTCTGGGATTCGGTAACTCTGTGACTCTGTGACTGTGACTCTGTGAGCCTCCCTGCTCTCCGGAGGCATGTGAGCACATCCAGCAGTGCCTGGGGCTGTCTGCTGGGCCAGGGATAGCTCCTGCTAACATCAACAAAAGCCCTGCAGGGTGTTTATAGTGCACCCAGAGCAGCATTCCTTTCTCGGTACCTAACAGACACTGCATGTTCCCTGAGGATTGTTCCATGTAATCCCACCTAGGCTCTGACAGATCAGACCACTGCTCTTCCAGGCAGCTTGCCTTTGTGCTCCCTTTCCTCTTCATCTGCTAAAATCACCTAGGAAGAGCCAGGCATTCTCCTGAGCTCCTTTGTTCCCAGTATTTTCATTAGATCCTCGGGCATGGTTTTCATTATGCATGCATATGCTCTTACTACAATGCTGTTTAAATAATAACACACACAGCAAAATGTTCATGTGAGCGTGCTCTAAATTTATTTCTGATTTTCAAACATGAGACTGCTACGTCTGTCTCTGTTGGCCTCTGGCTGCTGGCTTTTTTTATAAGTGTAACTATTAATGGTCCCAGTGGGTTGATCTTTGTCTGATAAAAACGTCTCTTAAATGGATTAAATATAAGTGACGAATCAACTGTTGTTAGAGCTGCTCTTAACTGCAAGTATTTACCCCATGTCATCTTATCATTATCTGAGCAGCTCAGATGCAGTCATAGTGATTGTGATATATTTATTTAAAGGTTTCATTCTCATGCCAATAATGAGCCTCTAAAACTGAGAAAAGCTGAGAGCTCTGGATCTGCTTAGCCCTATTGAGTCCTGATGTAAGAGTAAGCACAATACAAAAATAAAATCCAAAATCAGTAGATGTCAGCTGCATTTCATTAATGTGGATATCATTTTCTGTATCTTATTTCATGATCTGATGTTTCAGATATTAACAAATCTACTCTGCCCTGTAAGGAACTTCCTGTGGCCATTGCACAACATCCAGGCTGCTAGAGAAGAGGCCTTTAGAAGCACAGCTTCTCCGGATCTTTCACACTCAAAAATCCCAAACTTTTGCTAAGTTTTTATACCGATGCCAATTCCTCCCAGCGATCACTGGGAACTGTGCATCCTTCACGTGGCTGTCAGTAACTCTGTCCTGGCTGTCCCAGGAGATGAGCCCACACATCCTCCCAGCCTCTGGAGCTGGCTCTTGCCTTCTTCTTCCCCCCCTTCTCTGCAGGGTCTGTGTGTTGTTGTGGTTTTGTTATGAGTGGCTGGCAGGTCCTGTACCCAACAGAGCCTCCCAGTGATCAGGGACTGAGCACTTGTGCCTGTGAGAAACCCTTCTGTGGTGCAGGAGAGCATGCAATCCTTGCTTATTTCTGGGTAAGGAATGATGTGGGATTCATGTTGGTACATTACACTCAGACTGCTCGAGGCTCTGCAGCAAGCTTGCCAACCCAAGGTGCATTTCTCAGGATATTTGTGGAGTTACAAGGAGGCTCATCCTTCATCTCTGGTGATTTGATGTGTGGGAGCAGAATGTCATTGCTACACAATAAGAAGAAGATCCATCCTTATCCCCAAAAGCATGATAAACCCATTTTATCTTATGAAAAATGTATTAAGCCTATGTGCTTTCCTGGTAAATCTCTCCTGGTTGTTGTTGGAACAGGAGCAATGCAAAAGGTAGAAAGGAAAAGAATTTGTTTACAGGCTCTTCTTGCCTGCTGGCATTGGAAACTGTAGACATTTTAAAGTGGGTACAGCAAAGCCCTAAATCTTCCCTGTTTTGTCTCAGAATTCCAAAAGGAGACTGGCCTAAAAGCCTGACTGAGGAATTGGCCACTGAAGCTCCAGTTCTGCCATGGATGGGCCACCACCCCTGTGCTCCCTGGCCTGGATGAGGAGCCAGGGGGCAGTTCCCATTTCACTCTGGGGGCTGATCTGATTGCTGACCTGAACCTCTGAGAGAAGGTTACACAGACACTTTTACTGGGAAAAGTCTGATCTGGTTTGGGTCAGAGTTAGCTGCACCCAGTGCTTGTGTGTTTCCATGGCCCTTCAGCTAGTGAAGGGTGAGGGAGGGCAAGAACAAGTTTATGAAAACAGGTAAAATGTCTAACAGTGTGAAAACTTGAGCTGAATCAGAGTAGATCTTCACTCCCCTAGTACAGTGACAAAATGGGGAAAATGGATACACAAGATGACAAGATGGGATCCTTTTGCCTTTTGTTGTGCCATAGTTTTCTGCTTGAGTGACCCAGATCTCGTAAAATGCATTTTTAACAGCAGTAATCCCCACAAATCCCTCCTGCCTGTAACATGCTTGTAGATGCACAGCCATGGCAAGAAAGGTGGTTCCAACACATACTGAAGGATTTTCCTTAGTCAATGTGTAGGGCTTTCCTGTAAGTTCCACTGGAAAAAAAAAATCCCTTCAAATGTTCAGGAGTTTTTCTTAAGGGAACTTATCCACAATATGCAGAGTGGCCTCAAACACGCTCTCTGGAGTCCAGACCTGTACTTCAGCACAGCAGTGAGCCCATGGATGTGCAGAGGATGCTCACCTGCCCTGTCAGAGAGCAGAATCCAGCTGGTGGATGGTCCGTGGCATGGGCATTGCAAACCACTCTTTTGGATCACTCACACATCTGGAAAGAAAGGCATGGAGAAGGTTAGATCATAGACATTTTCCGCAGCAAATTAGTTAACATTAACTGCAGGAAAAAATTATTTGTGAGGAGAACTGTCCAGGAAACCAATTAGAAAAGTGGACTCGAGGGGGTGTGTATTCAGAGAACTGGGTGGGAAGCTGTGTGCATAGCTTCCACTGAAGTCAGTGTCCAGAGGGGCTTCCTGGAGGATGGATGGATTAATGAGAAAATGTCTTTAAGCATTGTCACCTTTATCCGGGTGAATATGAAACCTGTCACTTATCACCTGATGTCTGTGTTCATAGCCTGATTAAAAAACTGGGATAAGCAACCATGGGGAAAAACCAACAAAACCAAACCAAACCAAACCAAAAACCAAACCAAAACAAAACCAAATCAATCAAACCAAAACTACCACCACCAAAATCAACCAGCCAACCAACCAACCAATCCAGTGAGGGGGAGAGGGGCAGGCTATGAACTAATGCTCTACCTTTCTGCCCCAAGTTTTTCACACAGCTCACAAACCTGCAGAAAAGTGGGCAAATCTGACTCCATTTTGAGTAATAACTAGGATAAAGAAATCAAATTACTTTTCCAGGTAGTCCCAGTGCTCTCCCCATTAAAATTGGGGTTGAATGCATGTGCCTCTTTCCCTGCTTTGTTCTTGAATCTATTTGCAGAAACCAGTAGTGGTTTCAGTAGAGGACAAAATGTACTTTTTAGTGACTTTGTTGCTCATCTGACCCAACTCCTCATGCTGATGGTTCCCATTTTATTTTGGGAGGTATCATGTTGAGGTGCTTAAAAGGTAGCTTGTGCTTCCTCTAGTAGTATCTCTTTTTTAAATAAATAGAGCTCCTCAGACTCCACAAAAACTATCACAGCACTTTTTCTCTGCAGTAAATTACAACCGAATAACAAAATGTTTCAGACTCTCAAAGGCTGTAACTAAATACAGCCAGCAATCCCCCACTTTCTGAATCACTGCAAGAAAGCCAAGTTCCCTGTGGTGGCTCAGCAGATCAAGGGCACTTACTCATAAGTGAACAGGCATGATCCCTGCACTGTGGCTGCATTGTGTTGGGATAGTGCTGTCCACAGGTTGGGGTGGGGAATGCTTCAAACCAAGCCAAGCAGTTCCTGTGCTTGAAATGCCTTCCTTGAGAGCATAGAGCCGCTCCAGAGGACAGGCATAAACTGCTCTGGTTGTTTTCTGTGTGTCTCCAAGGCCAGATAAATGTCTGTATTTACAAAGGACCACGAAACAAACTCTGCGAGAGGAACTCTGCTGTTGGATGAGCTCCCTGTGCCAAGTGCACGGAGCCTGGGAAGGTCTGTGATGGAGGTCCAGCACAGGGGAGCTGCTGGGAAGAGCTGTCAGCATCTGATGTCTCTTAACCACTTTTAAGTTCTGTAGTAAACACGGGGACTGCTGTAAAACCAGAGATGTGGTGGGGTGCCAAACCTGCGCTCCCCTTGGAGGTCCTGGGCAGGAACAAAGTTTCAGACTGTGCTGGTCGGGTCTGGGAGGCAGGACTGCAGCTCAGGGCAACCTGAGTGAGGCCACCATCCCCTGGTGGGACACTCTGGCCTCACTCTTTACAAACTTCAAATCTCAAATTACAAATTTCTTTTCTTCACAAATTTCAAATTACAAATTACAAATGTCTTTGTAATTCCGACTCGTGTTTGAATTTTTGTAGTTCTGAAATTTGTAATTCAAATTACAAATTTCTTTGTAATTCTGACTCGTATTTCTTTGTAATTCTGACTCTCTAGCTGAAACCCTGGAAAATGCCTCTCAGGAGATTTCAGCCAAATTTATGAGTTTAAATGTAAACCAAGGAAAGCCAATTGTATTGCCCATGGTAAAAATATTTTGGAATTTCTTCTGAGAAGCCCCAGCACCTCTGTGGCTCACAGAGGAAAAAGTGGAGATTAGGAAAGGGCATCCTCTGCCTAGTGGGTGCTCTTTTATCACCTTGAGGAACACCTGGGCATGCTGTAAGCCTCTGGAAAATCACTCTAATTTAATGGAATCTCCTTTATCAGCAAAAGCCTTCATTATGGTTCAGCTCCTGTGCGTGAGAGGACACAAGAAAGGCAAAGCTGCTCTAGTTTGTCTCAGAAATGGGGATCTTCAGGATTTATTTCCCTGCAGAGCTGAGAGCTCAAAAAATATTACACTCAGCTTGGTGGAGTTTGCAGCATCGACTTTCAAACCAGAGTCTGTGAAGCACAGGCTCCACACACAGATTTTGTAAGGCCTGTGCAAATATCTTTCAGAAAAGCAAGAGTTTTGCTTAAATTCTCTACAATTGCAGATTTTACCTCTAGGAAACTAGGAAAAAAATTACAAATCCTTAATGGACAGTGGAAGGATACAGGGCAGAGCAGAGACACTTCAAAATCAGTTTTCCTCTTATGAGGAGGACACTTCTATGGAGCCAAGGTTAAGCCCTTGGGTTTTTGGTTTGGTTTATGCTCTTTGGGCCCCTGCCTGCCAAGGCTCATCCTTTCTGATGAAGATAAATTGCCTCTGCCCACCAGAGATTTCAGTTTTAGTTCCAGCTGGGATATGCTGGTAATCCTGAGATACAAAATTGTCTTCTGAATATGTTGCAGTCGACTTCAGTTGTATAAATCCAAGCATTAGCTGGATACTATAAATAGGCAGGATGTGCAAAGAGGCCAAGTCAAAAATGTGCAGAAACCCTGCCTTTTTTCCTTAGTGCTATGCTTCATCATGTATAATATTTTTCGTCTGAAAAGGAAACAGCATGCACATGCTCTGTGGCTGCTGTAATTAACTGGACATAATGAAGCGTTGAATTTCACACTTCAGAGAAGCAGATTGGGAAGGATGGGTAATTTTTTTTTCTCAAGTTTTCCTGCTTTTAGTATTTTCTTGGAGGTAGTTTTTCTGCAAGATTGGGAAGGGAGCAGAAATACATCTGGTTTATATTACATGATGGCTGTACTTTGGCAATGGAAAAAGATGGCACTTAAAAAAAAGGAAAGAAGAATAAAAAAGAAAAGTCTGGCAACTACAGGACAGAGCAACAATTACAAGAACTATCTTAAAATTCCCAGGATTTGTAATTTATTTTTCCGTGCTTGCATTTTTTCTGGTGTTGCTGGTGTTGAAGGAGTGGGACAGAGGAAATTCAGTTGAACTTTACAAAGTTCAGATATCTCTGTGAAACAATTCCCTTATTCAGGTTGCCCCCACAGCTGCTGCTGTGATTTGAAGACAAAAGGGATAAAAGCAAGAAGAAGTGATAGACCATGACTTTTTTTCTCATGTTTCCTTCAGAAGTCTTGAAGGGAGTCTCTCTTAGCTGGTCTCATCCATGGAGAAGCAGGATTCATGCAGATGGTTTTGGAAACAGAGCCGTGTGAGGCATCTTTGTGGTGGGAGAGGGGAAAGTTTATTCCAGCAGTGCAAGAGCACCTGGTCAGTTTGCAGCCTCTCCTCCCTCTGTATATTCACCCAGAAAACAGGATTTTCCCCCTCACTCAGAAGCACAAAGAGCTGAGTGCTGTGGCCATCTGGCTCTTGGGACAGAGGTGTTGGGAGCCCAGGACATGAGACCTGCCCAGAGCAGTGGGAACCAAGCATCTTTTATATACCCCATCCTCTGGGGCTGCTCCTCATTCCCTGCAGTTTGGAGAGCCAAATTTGGGGTTCTGGGCCTGGGCAACTTGGGAATCTTCTTCCCTGCACTGGGACCTTTTTCCACCCCCAGGCTGTTCAGCGACTGAGCTAACTTGAAATAGAGCACTGGAACAAAAACACATTCTGAGTGATCTTTAAGTGAAAGCTAATATGAAAATGTGGGAGTTTAGACCAATGTAAACACATTACATTTAAAACAATTTTCAGATGTAGCAAATAAAAGAATTGTTCCTGCTCTTGAAATTCCCCAAAAAACGCATTTTCCCTTCTGAGTCATGATTTAATTAGATTATATTTTATTAGACATTCTTTACAAATTTTAAAATACTGCTATTATACATGCACAAAGGAAAATCAGTTTGAACAATTGTATGTAGGCATTCATTGAAATCAACCACAAAACAGGAACATTTTATGTCAGTTATCAATGTACTCAATATGTATATCTAAAGTGCATTATGTTACAAAAAATATAGAAAGTCAGCAGCACCAAGATACGTTCACAAAATAAATACACCTGTCAACAAAATAAATTATGGTAAATGGGACAATAATAATTGTCTTAGCCTTAGCCAAAAAAAAAAAAAGGAAAATTCACAATAACCAAATGTGCAGTTTCAGAGAGCAATGGGGGGAAAAGGTTTTATTCTGAGCATTTACAATATTTACAGGTAATAAATATTTTAATACTTCCCATATGTTCACTATTACAGAATACTGCAATGTGTCTTCCAAATATCTCTTGCTGAAAACATCAGCGCCTCCTGCAAAGAAAAGAAAGGACAGAAAAACCAGAAAAATTAATTAATTAATTTTCACTTTTTCACTTCAAATATGTGGACATAGAATCAATAGCAAGAATGCCACAGACTGTAACAGGTGTGCCCTGCTAGTAACCCTCTGCCATGACAGGGCCTGTTTGACCACGTCACAGTTTCAGACATTTATTCAAGATCTCTGTTATGTTTTTCTCAATGCAACCCGTCTAGGAGGGTGATGACCCACAGTTTGTCACACACTGAGGCCATTGTACCCTCAGAGGAATGGAAAGGGGCTTTTCTTTTTTTATTTAGAGCCTCATGCAAGAAGATTCCTGAGTGCTACAGGCACAAGAATTGTATCACCCTATGATAAAAATGTCAAGTGATGAAAAAAAAAATACAGTAGTCCTTGTTAACTGCTGGGGTGCTGTGTTAACTGCTGGGGTGGTGCCATGTTCTGATTAAAGCAGTGCCATGGAGCTTATTTGGTCTCTTTTTCCCACTGATAGACCACCCCTTAGGCAGGGGGCTGTGGTGTGTGTGTGAGCAAAGGCTGCTCAGGGCTTGGAGCAAGCACACCCTTGATAGTATCTCTTCCTGTGCCTGACTGAGTGAAAATAATCCTGAATAATAACCCTCTAATCCTGAAACTTTCTCTCTGGGAGCCAGACAGCTTGGTTCTGAAAGAAAGCAACCATCCCATCCTGCCACCCTCCAGCTCCTGCTGCATTCAGCAATCAGCTGCACCCAGTCCTGAGGGCTGGGGGTTTTCCAGGGGATGCTGCAGGCTGGTGTCAGTTCTCTCCCTGTGAGAACAAGGCAGAGCTTTCAGTGGATTCCTTGTACTCCAACACGAAGTTGCTCAGAGGTGCTGCAGGAAATGCTGAAGGGTTGAGGTGTTTTTTTCCCTTCTGTCCCTGTGAACAGCACACGTGTTTTTTAGGGGTTCCCTGGGAAACACCCAAGGGTGGAAGGTGGAGATACAGGATGGAGTGGGATTCCCTGTGCTGATCACCAGAGCCGGGGGTAACATCCTGTGGGTGTGTGAGACACAACAAAACTCAGCTCCTGGAGAGTTTGAAAGGTTTTCTTAACATGCACATTAAAAGGGAAGCTACATCTATCATTCAGGAGTTTACTCATTCAAAAGGTTTTTCTTGGAAATTAAGTAAGAGCACCTTAATTTAATTTAAATGGAAATATAGCTGGAATGTTCATGAGAAAAAACTTTTAAAGTGCCTGGCATGGAAATGCTTGCATGAAGCTCCTTGATAATTAGCTAAAAAAATATTAGGGTCCATTTCAGGATATATTCCAAGAGGTGTAACAGCGGCACATAATTCATACAGCATGGCTGTGTATGTGTGTGTTTCTGCACCACTCAGGCCTATTTCTAAGAGGCTGACATGTGCAATTTAGCCTGGATTTTAGGCTTGGTTTTAAAGTTTAAGCTAAGCCACGTCTTGACAGTGGGCTCTGTACTAATGATAATTTGCAAGCTGCATTCTGTGATTTGGACCTAGGTTTTGCAAGGTTGGTTTCTTCCATGAGATACTCCTTGTAGTAAGTCAAAAGATCTAGAGTTTATATTATTGCTGTCCAATTTTTTTGGACCTAAACCCAAAATTTTGTTTTTGAGACTGATCAGAAAGAATTGGTATGAAGATTTAATCCGGGGTGTTCAGCAGAAAAGAAGCACAGAGATACTGTGAAAATCATGCTTAAAGCTTATATCTTTTGCCAGCCTACTGAGATAACTAAAAACTCAGGTACTAGAAGTTTGTTAGGGCTGAACCAACATGTTCTCTGTACTTGAGAAGGAGGATTTCCCTTTTCTTTTTTTAAAGGATTCTCCTTGTTTAATCATCTCCAATTAATTATCTAAAATATAGGTTCTTTTTAGGAATCTGTGAGAAATGCTGCATTTGGATGTTGGGCTCCACAGTAAAGCGGAGAGCCTTCAGCCACCCAGTCACACTTCAGGCAGAAAGGCTGAACTGAGAAAATCACCAGGGTTGTACCTGCAGCTCTTTTTTACATCCCATTAGATGGACACCAAACTCAGCACAGCAAGAAAAAGAACTGTTGAAATTCCCTAGGATATTTCTCCCTGCATTTTAGATTTCTTTGTGCTCAAGACAGCTGTTGCTTACTGACCAACACAGTCCCTTGATATCTATTGAAACCTCCTGAGTAGAATCCTGAAGTTTGCCTTTCCTAAGGTGCTGAGACAAACCAGTGTCTCTTACTTCCCTCCTACCTGCTATAGCCATGCCAGCTGGTCTGTGGTCTGGGATACCCTGGTTTATGTCTGGGATACCCTGGTTTATGGTCAGGAATACCCTGGTTTATGGTCAGGGATACCCTGGCCCATGGTCTGAGTGCCCAGCCCCAGGTGTTGGCAGCTCCTGTAGGTGCCAGCACAAGCTGAGGTGTTGGAGCAAACATTGCAAACTGTGGCCTGTAAAGCTAAACCCCAGGCTGGATTTTAGTAAATCCCATAGCTGATGTCTCTTTCCAAGAGATTTAGTGCAAGCAAGTGGCCCTGCTCAGATGTCTCTGTTCTGCCAAGGTGAAGGGCAGGAGGAGAGAAAAAGATGGAGTTTTGCTGGTGAAATGCAAACATTTGAGGAGAACTGGAGAGTGGAATCCTTGGCTTTGACTGCAAGTGTGCAGATTTCCACTCAAGCTGAGATGACTGCAAGGGGATGATTCACTTGGGACATCTAGGCTGATGTCTCCAGGCCACTGCCCTAAAAACCCTTTGCTGTCATGCATAAGGGAAGCATGTCCCTCTCCAAGAGCAATGCCAAACATTTTTAAGCAGCAATGTAATTGCTTCATAAGCTGGCAAAAGGATGGAGCTGAATTAAAAAATCCTAATGGCAGGAAAATTTTATGGTGGAAGGCTGGTCTGCATTGTTTGCAGATATTACTGAGAGAGAATTTTTCTATGTTCTCCCCTAAGGTTAAACTGTGAAATGAAAAACTGTAAAGCAAGGGTATGAAAGTTGCCAAAAAGGGGAGGTGTTGAGAGGAAGGAGAGAAAACTTCACCATTTTATAGATGCAAGGCCTTAAATAAAAGTCAAAGCTTTCAATCTGCTGAGGCCCAAGTGTGGGACCAAGATACGATGGGAGATAAACTATGTTTAAAGCAGGAAGGGAAAATTTAGTGACTGCGATGTGCTTCCTTTTTACAGGATTACCTTCACTTGCTACTCAGCTTCAGGAAGCAGATTTTGGTAATAATTTTTTTACCTGAATTGTGTCTCATAGGAAAGAAAAGCTCTGTCCTCAGCGCAAGGTGGAAGAGGCACTTACCTGCAGAGACTGTGCTTGAAAAGCCACTGCCAAGTCACGAGCACAAAAATCTGCTTTTACTCCCAGTTTGAGTGAGGCCTTGGCCTCAGCCTCTCACACCAAGGGATAACAACTTCAGTTTAATACATGGCATGCTCCCCAAAAGAATATAGCAGAATTACCTTAAAGTTTGATTATGTGTAGTAACAGAGATGTCCAAGAGTGGGCTCTCGGTCACGACGTCTCCGTACGAGCCAGAATTTAGCCAAGCTGAGCGGGTTCGCCTCTTTTTCTTCTCTTGCTCCTTACGTTTTCCAGGCTTTGCTTTCTTTTTCTTCCCTGATGCCTTCAGGGGCTGCTCCTTGTATGTCTGTGATTTGTTTGTCTCCTGAGTGAGGTATCTGCCCTCATCCTCACTGCCAAACCGGACAGGGTAGTTCTTGGTGTTGGTGGCAGGTTTGGGGTTTGGTGACACCTCCGACGTTGCGCGGATCTCTGCAGTATTGACACCTTCAATTAAATTTTGAAGGAATATTCTTCTTCTTAAGTCTTGGATTGACTTGCCCTTGTCATGCAATAGCTGGTGCTCTGATACAGCCCGTTTGCTAAAGGAAGAAAAGAAAGGAGAGGGAAAAAATGTTTAGGATTTGGTTATTGCCCAGTGTTTGGCAAAGCTCCTCTCTTCTCTGGCTGTGGTGGCCGCAGTGACCATGTACCAGGCTTGGAGACATCCAGTGAAGCCAGACTGCTGGAGCAAGTCCTGCTTCATCCTCAGAGTAGCTGCTCTCAGCAGAGAAGAGAAAGACCTAAGTGGGTAATAATTCTCAGCTGACCGATCACACACCGTTGGAGCTGGATTAGTCACTGCTCTGTTCTAGGAAAGCATCATGACTCTTAATATATCACACTTGAGGCAGTAAAAGCAGGAAGGCACTTGCCAGAGATAGGAAAACTAAAGGGTCAGATAATGCAGCAAGAGAGGGAAAACCCAGCCCTTGTGTTGGAGCTGGAAGCAGTGTTTATACAGCATCTGTGATTTACTTCTGCTCAGTCATGTGCTTCATAAACATAAACAAGCACATAAAAGTGCATTTTACTCCAACATTTAAATAAGTGCAAATGCAGGAGTGTAAGGGAAAAATGTTTTATTTTGGGTGCCTAAAGCACAAGCACTTCAGTCCACAATGAACTATCCAAGGAGGCAACCTGAGCATCAGCAAAGAGCCTCAGCCACTCCTATGGATTTCCTGCTTGCTCACTTGTGTCTAATTATGGTTTTAGATGCCCTCCTACTACTGCTTGAAGTGTGAACTTTTGGGGCCGAATTTCTTGTCTGCTGTGCTGTTTGAATTTTATGCTAACCCTCTTCACTGGATCTTCTTCAAAAGTATCCTGGTTTGTTAGAGTGGTTTTTGCAGAGTTCATCCTGACCTTTTGGTACACTGAGCTCTGTCTTGTTTTCAAGGAACTGGGAGCTGAGTAGCTATCTGTCTTTTAGAGATGTTGTACTGGCAAGGAATGTATTAAACATCTGAGGAAAGAAGATACAAATGACACCTGGATAATAAATAACCAGAGAAAATGTGAGAAAATACATGGCTTTTACTTGAAGTGGAATAGATGCACAGCTGTGCTGTGAACCACAGACAGAGCACAAGCTGGGATTTTAGCTACATGCCCATGAGTACAATAATACAGTTTATCCTTCCAATTGCTCTACTCCAGCATGCAAAGTTCGGCTATGGAATCTCTCCTCTGGCATCAGGATATGGCATGTGACTGGATTCTCACAAAGAAATTCCATTCACTGCCTTGCTTGTCCTGTGATCATTTGGTCACTTAGCTGGGTAAGAAGTGGTTTCTGCATGCAGGTGAACTGGGAGAAGACACATCACTAGGAGTGAATATTCCTTCCTTCCATCCCTCCTGCTATGTTACCAGATTTGAAAATGCAAAATATTTGGGAGTGTTCTGCAGGTTCTCTTTCTCAGTCTCCTCAGCCAAACTCTTCAGGTTTATGACTTGATCAACAGTAGAGCTATTGGAAGTTGGCAAATTCAAGCAGCTCTGTTTTAAGAGCATCCCCTTCAATTTCTGTCTTTGTAGGGCTGCACTTTTTGAGCATTGGGTTCAAGTGATGGATTGAAGTGACACTACATCTCTATTGCTCAGTGCAAAATTCAAAGAGCAGCTTTCCCCCGTTCCACAATGAAACTGGAAGATGACTGTCCAAATCTTGCTCAAAATCAGCTCTGAATGTACAGAGGCTTGTAAGCACACATGTCATCAAATATTGTTTGTGTTTTAAGTGTCCCAAAATCAGTTTTGGATGACTTCATCCTTTAGGACAAATATTTTATGCCCCTCTTCTAAATGTCCCTAAGCAAAAATGCAATGTGATAATGCATTTAGCTGATCCCATATCATGTCTTTCCCTTCAGTGCAGCTGTGACCATTAGCACAAGCTTGTGATCTGCCTCAGAAGAAGTTTTTTTGAACAAGAGCCATCTCCAACACCCTTCTCATTAGGGTCAGCCTGACTGGCAAGTAGGCCAATAAAACCAGCGCCCTGGGCTCCTCTGTGTGGCTGCCTCCCTGCTGCCTGTCAGGCTGTCCAGTGTGACTCAGGTTACATTCTGAGCCTCAGTAGTCTGTTTTCTCAGCAAATTTGCATGGGAAATGCAGTTCTGCTTTCACTCTCCTAGTTCATAGAAAGTGTATGAGATCTCCGTGCTTTAGGGAGTGTAAACCAGTGTCTCATGTGATGAGCAAAGCTTTCCTACTGCCTCTTGTGAACTACCAAGGATAATTCCTTCTATCACAGACAACCCAAAGCTGCCTTAATCCTCTAATGTGTATTTGGTCAACTTCCCCACTGTGACAAAATCTTGACTCTCCAAAGCCTGTTATTAAAGTCCTCTTGATTGAAAGCCTATTCCATTTTACAGAGCTGAAACTTAAACATTTGGTTCCAGTACACACAAGGCAGCCAGAGAGCATTACAAGATCTACATCTTGAGTGAGTATGCATTTCCAAAATAATGCAGGGATTGACGTGTGAGGGACTGGTGTGCCAAAGAGGGAAGGTTTCTCTTTAAATGTCTGTATGATATTTAGCATCAAGTCTGGCCCCAAATAACATTCTGCTATTCCAGATGATTGTATAACATTATGTAGTGTTACATTTCACATGACTTCTATTACTCAGCCAGACTTAAGGATTACATTTTGCCTACCAGCTTCCTTTGTATACTCTAGACCAAAAAAACCTCCTTGAAACAAAGATGTGGTAGATACATATCTCTGTGACCTCCTGCCTCTTTCTGCCTCAGTTATTCAAACAACTCCTATGTTTATAAGTCATGGAGAAAGGCTTGCCCAAGAGGACTGATGTAAGAAGTGCTTCATAATGGAGATATCAACAATATCTCACCCACACACTCAGAGCAGGAAGGCAATGGAGGCTGCAATGATTGCATTCACATATTGGCCACAATATGGAAAAAAAACATTAGGCTGTTAGGGTTAAGATGACCCACTAGAGGTCCCTTCCATCCTTCTATAAAACACACCTCTCCTCCAAGGAAAAGGATCCTGTACCCAAACCAAGAGCAGTAAATGCTAAGCTTGCATGTGGCAGACACTTTTGAGAGAGGGATGTTGATGGTTTGTACTTGACCAGAGCATCCAAACTAATTACTGGGTCCAAGTACACTGTGTACACATGAGGCTGAGTGTCTCATCATGGGGAGAGCAGCAGAAATCCATGGCTTGTGACTATCCTGACTTCACGGACTTCCAGATAAGCTGCTCTTTTCAGGCACATTCCTCCTTCTTTTTTTTTTTTTCCTTGAGATATCTAGCATTTCTAGAAGGCAACATTCTTCAAGCTACCACTTTCAATCTCAGAGAGCTGCTCTTATTTAGCTGCTATTATCCTTGACTGTTCATGTTGGGTCTGATCCTAAATTCAGGAAAATAACTGAGGAGGATTCAGTCAGCTCTCTGTATTTTGCAAAACTGAATGCCCTTGCCACTGATTCCAAAGGGAGGGAAATCTGCTCAACCTATCTCAGGCTTCAGAAAAATATTTTGAACAGATCTAGGGACATGATGCTGCGATGTCTGGACAGGATGATAAAAATATGTAATTTCATTTTGAGACATTACTGGTTTCTCAGAAGTTCTTTAGCAGCTAAAGCACTCCTATAACAAATAACATGTCTGGAAATCTTTTCTTGGGACAATTTGTTGTTGCTTGCCATGAGATATTCACTTCATCAAAGTCTCTAGAACCAGGCCTATGTAATTTTGATTATTTTTGCATGTCTGTAATAATGTGCTTCAGTATTTTCATCCATTACTGGCTTCAGTTTTTGACTGAGAAAAAAAAAATCTCAAAGTCTAAATGAGTTATTAACCATTAACTCTAGGAATGGTTTGTGGTGATATTAAAACAGGACACATGTTTGAGTGTGGTGTCTGTGTTTGTGCTGTGCCCACAAACAAAAATACATGAATGCCACTAACTGACAGCTGACTGGTTTCTTGTGTGTGTTTTACAAGCCAGAGCAAAGAGGGAGCTGAGAAATGCGTTTTCACTGGTTAGCTTACACTTTTCTTCCCCCCTGTCAGGACAGAACGGGGAAGTTGGGAAGACCTCTAATCCTGACCTTTAAAAACAAGTGCTAGAACTACACTAACTTCAAAAAGAGAAAGAGTATTTCTCTAAAAATATTTTTTTTTACAACCAATTTTGGCTTAGATCCAGTTCAGAGTTTCCTAGCCAAGAAAATAACAGCATCTAACTGCACTTCAACTATTTTCTTTTTTTATTTATTTTTGAAACTGAAGTTTGATTTCTCTATATAATATGGTCCCAAAAGAAAGAAGCAGCCCAAGAACAGCTTTCAGGAGTACAAAGCATTTAAAAGTTAATGGACTGAGAATAATGCACTGTAACATTATCAGCAATAACATGTTCTACACAATTTGCTGTAGGAGATTTGTAATAGCTCTCTGCCTGGTGCCAAACTTTAGGTGTGTCTGAAGTCGCTTCACCTGGGGTAATTATTTTTTTTCTTTTGGGTGTTTGGGGTTTTTTAAAATTATTATTATTATTATTATTATGTGTGTTGCTTAACTGGCAGAGGAAATGCTATTTGGAGCTCCTGTCCTTATGTATGTAATAAAACATTTACAAGGAAACCCATCAGAAATTGTTTGCTGTGTCATGTTTCCCTGTAAGTTGTGATCGGATTTTCCAGCCCTCTCTCTCCAACTTGGCTTCCTTTGGAACTGAATAACAATACAGCCCTCCCCAGTGTGACTGAGGTGTTTCTTCCTTAGAAAATCTCATGCAAGTCCAGAGAAAGCCAGCGAGTTGGATGTGTGAGACAGCTGCTCCTGCATCAGCACAGAGCCTTCTCCTGCACTTTGTGTACGGGTATTACTATAAACCACGCTGATTATTTTGGAAGAAGCAAAAGGTCATTTCCTGAACAGACTGTCTTAAGTTACACTATCATTTATCAAAAAATATGCCTCTGCCTATAAGTAAGATACTGGACTCAAAAATTGGACTGGACTCAAAAACTGGACTGAATATATATTTTTTTTTGTCCTGAAGTGGCAGAAGTCCAAAGAAATTGTTCAGTACTTCAGTGTCACGATGGCCCTCACTTCTGCGTGTTTCCCCTACCCCTATCAACACTGGCTCCACGCCAGAGCCGATGAAGTGTCTGTAAGTCAGTGTAACACACACGCAGCATTTGGATAAACCGGGATGCTCCCTGCGAGGGTCGCGGGCAGCTGCTCAACAATCACCCAGGTGTGTGGGAAGAGAAGCCCCTGAGCTTTCACATCGCCTCCCCCGGGGCTCTGTAAGGTCAGACAGCTGCAAAGCGCCCCTTCCCTGCCCCAGTGCCTCCTCCTGGCTCTCAGGTGAGCACCTGGAGCAGGTAACCCGGGCCGGCCCCGCTCAGAGCCGGCAGCGCTGCGGAGCCTCCCGGGCTCCCTCCTTCCCTCCATCCCTCCTTCATCTCTCCATCCCCACGGCCCCGCCGCCACAGCCAGGGCGGATAAGGGCGAAGAAGAAAAGAAAAAGAGAAACTCACAGTCTGCGGCTGATCCCCTCTACTGATCTCCCGTAGGAGGGCACGGAATAACTCAGCAGGAACACTGCGAAACTCCACTGCTGGAAGAGTTTAGCGAACATTGTATCCTCGGGGGCTTAAAACCTGCGAGGAAAGAGAGGTCAGTCCCGAGGGACAGATGCGCCAGCGCCGTCCTCAAGGAGTCCCCGCTTCGGCTCTACCAGCTCCGAGGCTCTGAAGGAAAAACAAACTTTCTGAGCTCTCGGCTCACTCCTTCCAAACTTCGCTCTGTCTCTCTCCCTTCCTTGCTGTCTGCCTCTCCCTCCCTCCCTCCCTCCCTCTTCCCTCCCTCCCTCCCTCTCTCTGTGTCTCGCTGCCCGCAGGCAAGATCTCTCTCGGTGTTAGTTCAAAAAGCATCTAGCTCTCATCTGAGCAGGGTTAGAGCGGGGTTCAGTGGGCTCCCTGAGCCCTGCCTAGTTCTAGTCCGCTCAGCCTGTCTCTCAGGGCTTTATGTTACAGCAGAAGCCCTCTTTGCAGATAAGGAAAGATTCCCAAAAGTCAGCTCAGCTGCTCGCTTCCCTGTAAACACGCGCGGACACACAAGCACACACACACAGCCTGAGGCGGAGGGGAAACGCATCCCCACATCTGTCTTTCAGTAATACCTCTGCAGAAAAAAAAAAAAAAAAAAAGGGGTCAGGTTTACGTCTCCAGCTGCCAGAAAGTTTTTGGTCCCCAACAGCGACAAGGAGAGAGACAAGCGGCGACAAGGAGAGAGACAAGCAAAGGTCTGGAGAGCCCGAGCGGTCTGGGAGGAGCGGCAGCCCCTGGAGGCTCAGGGGCTGGGAAGCACGCTTGGCTCGGCAGGTTGGACTGGGCTGCAGCCCGCGATGTTCACACGCTCCGGAGCAGCCTGTGGGAGACCTGCGGCAGGACGGAGGGTTTTGCAAAGAGATGGCGCCCTAGGAACATGTGCGGAGAGAGCGAGAGCCCGGGCGGGATACTCACAGCCAAAACGGAGACTGGGAATCAGCGCCGCCCGGGCCCGCAACCAAAAAGGAGCGAAGAAAGGGAAACACCCGGCAGCACATGCACTCAGGACCCCAAGCACTCCGAGCAAGCTCTCCGCATCTTCTGCAGCCTCACTCCTCTCTCGCTCACCTTCCAGCTCTCCCTTTTTGTGTTTACCCCCGGGTCAGCGTCTCCCCTGCCGCGGGGATTCCTCCCATCGTGGGGAGCGCTTTTTAGCCCATGCCCCACAGCGCTGCCCGGGACTGCTGCCGCCTTTCCTCGCACGCACCTACCGTGGCTGCTCGCCGTTCCCCTATTAGCCGGAGGGTCGGCTCCTAATGATGCTAATTGTGCAGGGAGGGGGGAGCTCAGGGGGAGGGCTGGGGGGAGGACTCGCGCTCTATGAACACAGGCGCTCCTGGCCAAAAAAGTAAACTAGTGGAAAGTTTTCTCCTCCTCTCCCTTTTTCGCCTTCCACTTCGCCCTCCTTCTCAGCCTGGCCAGGGCGCTGCAAACCGCTGCGCCAGGTTGCGCTCCCCAGCGCCGCGGGGCTGTGCGGGGACAGCGGTGGCCGGAGAGGCGGGAGGGCAGCCCCGGTCAGCCCCGGTCAGCCCCGGTTAACCCAGGTCAGCCCCGGTTAACCCCGGTCAGCCCCGAACCACGGCGGGCACCGGCAGCCCCGCATCCCCGACACAAATTTTGGAGGCACCAAACTTTTCCATGTCGGGACCGCACCGGTGTGGAAGCCGAAGGTGACGCCTCTCCAGCCTTGTCGGGGCACGGAGCTGCCCCGGCTGCTCCAGGGGGACACGGGGACAGAGCCAGGGCAGCGCTCCCCTCGCCCGCAGCCCCATCCGGAGGGAATGCCCTGCTCGCCCAGCTCCCCGCGTTCAGCGCACACCTGGGATCCAGCTCCGTGCCCGCAGCATCCCGGGATGCTCTCCCGGATCCCGCGGAGGGGCAGCTGGTGGTGCCGCTGACAGCCTGATTTACAGGGAATGCTTTCCCAACACCCTCACCAGCCGCAACAAAACACACTGAGGCGTGCCGGCTCCTTCTCATCCTGCCCCCGAATTAAAGCAGGCGCTCCGGGAAGGTTTAGGTGCAAAGCAAAGCGTTTTTCTACCTACAGGTTATTTGAAGTTAAGTTAAGCGACGCTTGCTGAGGCGATTTAAAAGCCCAGATTCCACACCACACAGGCAAATAAAACAGCATAAAGGCTGAAATAGAAATCATGCTGAAAACATTAAATCGTTTATGCTGTAAATAAATTCCCTGAACGCCTGGTAGGCTATAAATTAAAACTTGTAGCTAATAGGCGTGTTTGATTTACACTACCCTTTCGGCTAATTAAAAATAATTGTGACATCCCCAGAAAACAACCCCCACAAACTCATAAGGTGCATTGCTCATGTTAAAAGTAAAATTTCCATCAAACATTTTTAGAATTTCCTCTCCCCAGAAATGATTTCTTAAAAAAAAAAAAAACCACACCAAAAACCAACACATATCATCCTTTACAGACTCAGGAAAAATAAATAGCCTCTATAAACTCAGAATCCTGAAGTTTCTTCTCAATTTATCACTTCACCTTTTCCTTGAGTTACAGCTGTCTGTGCCTCTCAGAGATCACTCTGGCCAGCAGTGGTTGCTCTTCTCAGCAATCGCTTCCAAAACTATGTTCTATGATTAAAAAGGAGAAAAATGAAAAAACAAAAAAGAAAAAGAAAGAAAAAAAAAGTTAAATGAATAAAAAATTAAAAAAAAATAAAGGCAATACTTCTCAAAAATCCAGCCTACGGAGCTTTGATTCTGCCTGTAACAGATTAGGGCTAAATAAAGGGTGTTAAAAGCAGGTGCTTTTCTCCCTTGCTGCTCTTTTTATTATGAAGAACAGATGCTTCCCCTAATATATATAGTGAGGGAGACCCTTCTCCATTGCTTTTATTGAAAAGACCAAACTTGTGACATCACTAACCACCTTCCTATGGCTGAGTCTGCCTCTTCTCTGCCTCAGTGGGCTTGGGGGAAAAAAAAAAAAAGAAGAGGGAAGAGAAAAAAACCCAACACAACCCAACTATGGCTGTGCTAATCCGGCAGGACCTGAGCAATGCCAAAGGATTTTTGGAGACTCACTGTCACCCCGAGGGCTGCCATCCCCGAGGGCGCAGCAGCGCCTTGTCACCTGCCACGTACACAAACGAGCAAACCCAACTTCCCGTGAGCAAATTCCTGGTCCCAAGCCTCACCGCAAGCCTGAGCCCTCCTCCGTGGGCAGGATGGGGAGAAAAGCCCCCTCAGCTGGGGTTTAAACCTTCCCTTCCCGCAGGATGCCGAGGGGGATGCTCCACCTGCAGCATCTCCCGGTCCGGCCCGGGCGGCTCCCGGTGTCCCCTGGCCTGGGAGGGGAGAGAAGGGACGAGCTGGGCTAGAGGATGGACGGGCTTTGGGGGCTTTAGGCGCGATTCCAATCCCCACACCTGTACCGAGCACGGCTCCTCTCTCGGAGCGCCCCCGGGCGCGGCTGGCCCGGGGTCTGGGAGAGGGAAAATCCCGCACCTTTGCGGGGTTTCCACCTGCCGAGCCCGGTGGCGGCAGGGCTCCCCGCCAAGGCGAGCTGCTGCCGGCTGTTTCTGCGGCCGGGATGCGCGGGGAGAACCCCTGGCTTTGTCTGCGCCGGGAAAGGCTTCAGCAGTGCAGAGGTAAGGCAAAACCCCGTGCTTGCCCTTCTGACCAAGCCCTCTCCGCCGCGACAAGGCAAACTTCATCATTTTAGGTTTTCTGACTCCACTATCTGCCGTCTTCCCGCCTCAAACACAATGAGATTTTGGAGGGATGCCGCGCTTGGCTTCTGCCTCCTTTTTTCCATACGTATAAACAGACATAAATCAGCTTTTTTACGAGGAGGTTGACCTGGGAGCTTGGCTGGAAAGATAAGTCCCTGTCCCAGGTTTTCCCGAGCGGGGAATAGGGCCAGGGGCTGAGGGCGGGTGCGTGACCGGGCTGCCCCCAGAAGCCGCTCAAGGAGAGAAACAAAAGCCAGAGAGTGGCTGGGACAGGTTCAGCTCTCAGGGGAGGAGGTGCCCTTGCAGCCTCAGGGAGAAAGAGGGAAATAATGACTAAACCCCCGCCCGGCGCTCGGAGACTGGCTGAATCCTCAGCTCCGCGAACTTCCCATCCTTCACCTCCGTGAAGTTCCGCCTCTCCCTCCTCCCTCTTGTTTTATTCACAATAAAGCATTTTCGTCATTTCCCCTGCCGGATTTCTCTAACCTCAGTTGCACCCGTCCAGGGCTTCGGTTCAGACGGGGAGTTTAACCTCCCCAGCCTTCCCAGGGTGGAAAAAAAAATGGTGTTCAGCAAAAAAACACAGGCGTGCTGACGGCTGGAGAGCCTGGCGGGGAAGGGAAGGGAGCGGCACCACAGGGATTGCTGGACTCGTCCTGCGAGGACCAGAAATCCCCTGATTTGCCCAACCTCTCCGGTCCGCCGAGGTTAAAACCAGCGAGCGCGGCTCTCTGCAGGCGAGGTGCGAAGCCCCAGAATATTTTCCCGAGGCTCCCAGGGTGGGCTTGAGGACAAGGCTGCGGTGCAATTGGTAGCAAGCACGGCTGCTCGCAGATTGGGGCAGACTTTCTAGCACACAACTCATTCCAGCCCTGCTGTGCTCTGCAGCGCTCATGACGGGTGCTCTCCGTCGGGAATGAGAAACTCCTTCTTCCACGTCTGACATGGTGTCATCTTCGCATTGGGTGACAGGATTGCTCGGGGAGAAGGAGAAACGCGCTTTTCCCCTCCCCATCAGCAAGCCCCAGACGTTCCGTGGTGCTCCAAGCGAGCACAGTAATGTCCTTTATTAAACAGTGATAGAGGGGCTGAGCAGAGCCGCCTCTCGCACCCGAGGGGCGGCCGGGGCTCCCCAGCCCACCTATTGACGCAAGGCAACGTTTATTTAGACAATATGCATTCAATTTAATGCGCTCGAGAAAGGGCGGGCGGGGCCGGGAGGGGGTAAAACAAAAACACACAAAAAAAAAGCTGCGTGGAACTGAGGAGAGGAGAGCTTTGCCAAATCTTCCGTCTGGTTCCTAGAATCCGGCAGACAGCGAGAGGAGCAATTTTCAGCTTTGAGGGCGAGGAGGCGGCGATGAATCCCCGGGGCCGCCGCTGCCCCGCAGCGCCCGGCGGTGCCGGCGGAGCGTGGCCCGGCTCCAGCCCCAGGGCGCTGTCCATGGTGGTGCGGCCATGGCCTGGAGCTCCGACATTCCCTCTCTGGGCTTGACTTCAGCTTGAAGCGTATCTAAACCCAGACTGAACTTTTTTTCTTTTTTTTTTTCTTTTTTTTTTTTTTCCCTTTTACTGAATATCTATCAAATACCAACAGGAAGAAACGTGTCTGGTCTGTTTAACTCACACGAAACTAATACCAAGCTGGGCTGGCTGGAGAACAAGAATTCAATTTAAAGAAGAGGTGGGGGGGAAAGATTTGCAATTTGTTTTTGTGCTATGCTGGAACAAAATCCATCCCTTCAGACACTTTTCTGAGACGAGACAGACTCACCTCCTGCCTTGGAATAGCTTAGTGGTTAATGTACTCATCTGGGCTGTGGCACACCAGAGGTCAAGTCCTCCCTTTCTCTGATTCAGAGTCCGAATTCCTGGACTCTCAGTTTCTCTCAGTTCCTTCCCATCCCAGACCTAAAACTATTCCTGATTACATTTGTGATGAATTGATACTTTCCAATGGGTGAAAACGGAATGCTTAATAAAGGAAAAAAATCCCACCTAACAGTTATTCTGAGAAGTTATTCTTGGATGTTTTTTGGTTAAACAAGGAGAAGTCCAGCCAGCCATCATATGACAATGGAAAGGAATTGAAAGCTGAGAAAAGAAGGGGTGAGCTAAGAAAAAATCTCCTTTTCTGGTGGCACACAGGGCTGGTGTGGTTAAGACATACTTTGTTTATCTATCTTTATCTTTATCATCTTTATTATCTTTATCTTTGCACATTATTTGGGCAAAAGGGCTATGTCTTTCCCATAGCCACACAGGGCTAGTAGAGTTGAGGGTATTTTCCTTGGATATGGTTTTGCTCAATCATTTCTATTCCTTTAGCTTCTGGAGCACAAGAGAAAGTTGTAGTTTGGATCATCTAGTCTCATTTGACTTCCCAGCTAAGAAGACAGGCTGCCTTTCCACACTGATGGAGAGAACAGGTTTTTGTGAAGCCTGAAGTCATGCCTGTGATTCTGGGCAAAAAGGCACCATCACAAGCTCTATCTTGAGCATAGCCTTTATTAGCTAACATTTCTGAAGTACATATCTTCGGTTTATGCATTTTGGTTTTGTTAACCTAATTATTTTTTTGTAATCTCCCGTCTGCTTCCAGGAGTTTTTCTGCTTCTTGCTTTAAAAAGTAGAGATGACTGCAACTGTTAGGTGCATCCTCTACTTTGACTCAGATGTGCTTTCTTCCTTCCTTTGCTCCTATGCAAGTAAAATGATCCTGTATTCTCTCCTTTCACACCACATTAATTATCTGCTCTCATATCCCTAACTCCCACTGAACAAGCTGCATCTTTAACCTCTTCCCAGAAGTCATGGGATCCGGTCCAGCTCTCATTGAAGCCAGACTGCTTCTCTTTGTGCACTTCATTTGGATGGTGGTCAGCATCTTATATGGCCATCCCTTCTCTAAGTATGGAATGTCCTTTAATCTCAGTGTGGTTTCTTTTCCAGACATGATGTCCCATAGGTTGTGAACTCTAGGCTGCAATAAGCAAAGTCGAATGACCACCTCACTCGCTTTAATCAGGCCTTGCACAGTGAAATGTAGCCTGGAGAGTTGCCCATGACACAATGTATAATAAGCTTGGACAGCAGGAGATGTGAGCAAGCATGTCTTTTAGGAGTTTCAATTAACCCTTGCAGGTTAGGGTTCTAAATCTACTAATTATCAAATTTGAAATTCAATTAACCTGAAGAAATAAGTAAGGATAAGCTATAAAAGCTATTAGCTATTATTTGTTTATCTCAAGATAAGGAAAATGTTTCTTATAACAACTTGCCTTACACTGAGATTAAGTTAATTGCTCCTTCATCTCCAGATTTCATCTCTCTTAAAACTAGAAATATTACTCTGTGTGTTTGATCTGACTTAGAAATAGTGCTCTCAAGAAGCTGTTTTCTGTTTGTTAGGAATTTAGACTATTTTTGCCAGATCCTTGACAAAATTTCAGTGGCTGTGGGAGATGGAAGAGTAAAAGTGCCCAAAAGAGTTCTGGCTCTGGGCAGGACTGGATGTTTACAGGCAGAATTCCTGGGTTCTACAGCTCTTATTGATTTCCCAAGCCCTTGAGACACCTTGAGTCTAATGTGGGTTCTGGAGCTGGCAGGTGAGGGAGTGACAGCCGGGAGTTTTTCCTGCATGACTCAGGGCTGGCCCCACACAACGTGTGGAAACAAAGCCAGCTGTGCTTAGAGCAGCCTGAGGACAGCCCCAGCAGGGAGCTGGAGGTGGCTGTGCTGCCAGGAACTGAGGTCCAAGGCTGTAGCACACACCTTGGCATCAGCAGGCCATAGCATCACTTCAACCTGCAGATCAGAATAACAGCAAGGGCTCGCATTCTATTCTATTGGAAATATTTGGGTTTCTCAGCAGCTTTTCAGGCTACCAGGTTAGAAACACCATCTTTAGGTTGGTCTCCCATCTTTGTCCTGTGGAAGTGTTGCCCTTGCTGTCTGACTAGCTGGAATTGCCCTCTGGATAAGCTTTGTCTCTGCAGTAGGGCAAGCAGACCTAAAGGATCCCGAGGTCTCTGCTTCACATTGCTTTTGGCAAAGGGCTGTAGCTGGGCATGGAAATGTGATGAGCCCCTTGCTTCAGCTCTGAGTGATGTATCAGTTTTGAAATGATGCTTACACACAGACAGAAAATGCTCCTGGGCTTTCCCAAAAGGAGTTGATTCATTCAGGGTGTGAGGCTGTTCCAGGCCTTTTCAGAGAATCTTTCAGACCCAAGGCACTGCAGAAATTCCTCATGTGAGCTCAGACCCAGCAGAGCTCCCCATCACTTTCTTGTGTTCCATCTTTGAAAGTACAGCCCCAAAACTCCCACAAGAACTTTGTGCCAAGAGAAAAATGACATTAAAGTGGAGGCATCCCATTTGTATAAAGAGCCTGTAGGACTCAGGGAGAGGGATGTCAGATCTCATTGCGTCTGTATGCCTTTTCATTAATCATCCATAGAGGCACAGGAATGAACAGGGAGAAATTGCACAACAGGTGGTGAAGCTTCTCAAATGGCTGCTTATCACTGGTTATCCCTGGGATGCTTTTGTCCTCTTTTCACCAAATATCACTATTTTTGCAGTATCAGGCTGAAAGCTGATCAGTGATAAGAGAGGCCTGTCCTGTCACAAAGGCAGGGTTTGTTAGGCTCATCAGGCCTGTCGTTGCAGCCAGGCTGTGTCAGACCCTTTGAGGGCACACTCATAAACTCCTTTCAGGAGGCCAAGCAGCACAAAGGGCTGGGTATGTGTGTGGGAGGAAGGGAAGCAAGCTTTATTTCAGTGACTCCAGCTATCAGAAACATCAGCAAGCTGTGCTGTGGAGGCCACCTGCACACTGTGCAATCTGTCTTCCCAAGAGCTTCAGAGCAGGTGGTTTTTAATCAAGGTCTCCAGGTGCTTGTTTGTGAAATTCTTTGTTTCGAGGGACACATGCGCAGTCGGAGGAGGAGGAGGGTGATATCTGTGCAGGCCTCTGGAATCCTGCACTCATTAGTAACTAGTGATGATGTGCTTGTCAACACCTATAGGAAAGCCAATTTGTACTAAATTATTTAAATCTTACTCAAACAATGATCTTATTCGAGGTGCAGGTGCTCAGCTTCAGGCTCAGGCTTGTATAAGCTGTTTACTTGTTATGCCTCAAAATACATTTACTGACAATAAAAAAAATATGAGTGTAAGAATGCACAAAACAACACATTTGTTAAACTTTATGGCCTTACTCCATAAACACACAGAAGCTGAACTAAGACAGTCTTGTTAAGTTTTGCCAAGCCTCTGAGATCCCCTGTATATTCTACAGAGTTTTGCACAATATAAAATATCTCCAGGCTGCCTGTGAGCCAAAGGACTGCTGCACTTGGTGCTGTGGGGAGTCCTGGGCTACAAAAATACCTTCTGCTTAACAAGCCACTTTAAGGACAAGTTGCAACATGGGAACAAAACAAGCAAAAAGGAATAACAATAATCCCAAGTCCATTTCAGCCAGCTTTGTATCAGTCCAGCCTGCTGTCTGTGAATCAAGGCAGGTAAAGCTTCAGGTGAAATTTAAAGATGTGCATGGAAATGTTTTAATGGTATAAGGGGTACAAGGATTGATGTGGTTGACCAGACAGGGAAAGAGGGAAGTGCTATTAGTATGAACACATGAATATAGAAAGAACTGAACAGCCTGGTAAGGCCAAGTTCAGTTGTGAAAGGACCTAAAAGGAGGGATAAAAGGTAGTTTGTTTTTTACTGGGTTTGTTTGTTTGTTGTTTATTAGGGGTTGTTTATTTGTTTGTTTGCCCTTGTAGAAAATAAGGGCAGGAAGCAGAAGGTTGTGAATTATATAAATTACAAGACTGAAATAACTAGGAAAAAGGATGATTTGGACAATTCCTTTAACAGACCAGTTGATGAATAGTTTGCAGTGGCTGAGGGTTAAGATTTAGGGATGAAGCATCCTGATGAAAGCTTTTGTGCTCAAAATATCTCCTGAAGATGTTGAAAGAGAAAAATATTTGAGCATAGAACAAGTGTTGAAAGAAAAAGATGCCTCAAACCCCCTTTCCCCACCACCCAAATGAAAGTCCAGAACCATCACCCAAGAGACTGTGTGTTTGATAAGACTTTTATCAACAGGGAGAAAGAACAAAAATAGTGTGTGGATTTGGAGCTCTGCTGAGATTTTAACCATGCTAAGCTGAAGTTCAAGACCATACAAATGAGAGATGGAATGAAGGATGGAACTGGACAGAGGCAGTTTCCTGTATCATCATTCTAAAGGCAGTTTGAGAATGAATAAAGGTTCTCTGCCTTGTACTGTGGGTCTCAGTCCACAGCGAAGTTTTTATCTCTTGTAGTAATGCAAAGACACAACAATCCCAAAGGAAGGGTTGTGACAGCACAGTAAAAAGAAAAACCCAAGGAAAGGAAAGTGGGAAAGGAGAAAAGATCATCTGGATATACTTCTAAATCGACAGGTATAGGAATGTAATGAAACTCAGTGCCCAGTGCAAAGTGAAATTTAAACAGGGTGTTGCTGAACAGAAGAAATGAGCCTTTTATGAGCATGTGGATGGAGGAGGAGGTTTGGGATTTAGCCAAGAGAAAGGGGTTGGAAACTTATCTGAGAGCTGCATTAGCCAAAAGATGAGGCTAGAAGTCAAACCAGAGACAGCTGTGAATAGTATTAGTGAGAAGAATCCTAGGGCTTGTTTTGTTTTGTTTCCTTTGGTGTTACAAAAGTCACACAACCTCCTTTGCAGAGGGAAAGAAACGGGAATGTTGTCAAGTATGGCTTACTTAAAGACAGGAAGAACTACAGCACGTTTAAAAAAATGTTGTGACTTTTTCTGTCTTATTTCATCCCATCGGTGTAGGACAGAAATATTTTGCCAAGTGCAAAGTTCACAGGTAAGTCATTCTGCTGGAACTGTAACTCTTATATGAACTTCAATCAGCTACAACTGGGTTACAACACAGCGTATTTGAGTCTTCCTGTTCATGAACTTTAACCTTAGTATGAAAAGTTGGTATTTTCTCTGCCTTTTTTTTTTAATCTCTCAAGTCTATTAATGCCCTTTGTGGATGTTTCTGTTTATACCCTGATTCCCAAGCTTTTCCATGCTGACTTTTTTATTTTTGTGTACAGTTCAATCACACCCCTCTGTTATCAGAGGTATTTTAGAAACATCTCAAGTTTTACATTACCTGCTGAAGTAATCCACACAAGGTACCAAGTCTTTCAAGTTTCTCCAAAGAACCAAACCACATCAGCCAGTTCACTGACCTGAAACCATTCTCTCAAATCCCATTTAAAGGTGATTGCTTAATCCACCCTCAGTACTGGGAGGTTCCCCAGTAATATTGGCATGGGGACATATAGATGAAGTTTTTCTGAATTTCTCTCATTGTTTCCAGGGCTTGTTGGAAGCACATTATAGACAATGTAATCACACCTTTAAGTCCCAAAATTTCCATGTACAAAGTTCCATGAAATCACTGCTGTGTGAAGGAATCCTGGGACTTTTATCCCAGCCTCTTTCACAGATTTTTCACTGTAGGTTTCATGATCTTCTGACAAGTCATGTGAACACAGTGCTTGGTCATAAAGAAAATATGAATTTGATGTATTTATATTATCTTGTTAATTTTGCTATATTTTCCATCCTACTGTGTTTTTTTTCTACTTGTACCACCACAGAACAGATGAGATTCGATGGTGTGAGAAAGAGAATGAATGACTGCTTACTGAAACAATCAGTAACAGGGGAGCTGGACTTATTAGAACGAAAAATTTAATTTTATATTTTATGTGGAAAATTAACAAAATCAATCTGAATGTCAGTCTTTGCTTTACTCCAAAAGTTCTCAGTCTCCCCAAGTGTACTACAGCACAGACATCATTATTGTAGCTCTGTGATTGGAAACAGTTTTCCCCGAGACTTCGTTTGACTTTAGCAGTTGGAATCTGGTTTTATTTATCATCTATAAAAGCTCATTTATGTAATGGAGGCTGTTTTAAAGCATGAAGCTGTGTCTACTTAAGTCCTGAAAGATAAATAATTTAATTGTTATTTATAACATTGTCAACAAGTTGATTATTTAATCAAAACAGCTATTTAGTAATGATAGGAAATATAGCAAGGGTCACAGTAAGGTACAGCAAATTCTTAGCTATAAAGAAAGAGGTCTATTGAGATGGTTTCTTTGCTAATCAGATGCATGCCAAATTTTCAGGCTCAGGAAGTTCATTTAGGTTGCAAAGAGGCAACAGTATATGGATATATTGTTCAGTTTCATTTTTTTTCCCACAAGCAATAACAGAATCCTCAGACAGAGTATGACAGAATAGGAGGGAGGATCAGAGAAACTGACTGTGCAAATGCCTGGAACCAGAAATCTATTTATTATTAGAATTTATGAATTTAGAAGTTAAGAATATTTTTTCCCCTCCAATTTCTATGTGACTACCCTTTTGCAAGGTAATGTAAAGTGTTTGGAGATGTATCGTTTGAGCTGCTGACATAATTAATGATTTCATTAAGAGCATGAAAGAAGGCTCTTGTACTTCTCTGGCATTAGCAAGCCAAGTTCGTGTCCAAACTCTAATAACCAAAGTTGCTCTTGCTGATCGAGACTGTTGGTCCTCTTGTTGCAAAATAAAAATTTGAAAGCCAAATATTATACTGGGCTGAGATACTTCCCAACATGTCAGGAGTGTGACAGGTTTTAAATATGAGCAGCTACTATGGATTACAGGCTGGCAGAAAACTTCCCAGCATTTCAAGGAACAATGCAAATGAGAAGATCATAAACAAGGTCTGCTTCCAGAAATTCAAAGGAACCCAACTTAAAAATTACCACTTATCACTCCCAGTTTTCATATAGAATCCTGGCTTAGGTAGCCTGCACTCCAGAAATAATGCTGATCCTTGAAAATCTATGGGAATCCTATGAAAACTGCAGTAGGATGTCTTGGGAATGAACCATGAGTTTGGGACATTGGCCCTTTCAGTTGTGCCCTGGCTGGCTTTTCATCTCCCCAGAGTCAGGCTAACATCCTGTGTAGGATTACAGGAATTTGGTTTCTTAACCTTGATACCTAATGAACAACAAGGATACATGAAGTAGACATGGGTTTCCACAGATACAGGTGCTACAAAATCCATACTTTGGAGGAAGGGGGAGAAGAGGAACAGAAACTGTGCTGGAAGCCAGAGCTGTGCGCTGGACCCAGCAGAAGACAGAGCACACTGGGAGCACAAACATCCCAGGAGAGGGAGACCCACGTGCTCAAGGTAAGAACAGCTGAGCTGTTCTGCTTCAGAATCAAGCACAGCAGGGGCTAAAATATTGAAAGGGCTGGAACCTGCCTAAGGACTGAAAGGCATTTGCAGGACTACATGGAAAACTTCTGATGCTTGCCTGGCCTCAAGCAGCGTCAGCTTCATCAATGAACATTGAAATCACACAGACCCCCTTCACTACATATTCCTCAATTTCATAAAAAACAACTTGTTGATGATGCTATGGTTATGAAATCAATGCTAGAGACCACACTGAGCATATGCCTACAAGAACTCCCTTTAAAATGAGCAGTCACACACTAAAATGGGAACACGGGCCAAAAGAAAGCCAGCTGTGAGACTGGGTATGCACTAAGGGGAAAAATGACCCTGTCTCATATGAATGTTGCTGGTTTCATGTTAACATGTATGCTCCCTTCATCTCTGCACTGATTTGAGGGTATTACATTCTCATTAAAATAGAAGGCAAATGTGGTAGCTCTCTGTGTAGGCGCATTATTTCATAGGACCTACACCTACACCAACTGTGCCACTTAAAATCTTCAAAGAGCCTGTAAATCATCCTGTTCAATCAGAATCAAGGTGCAGCACCAAGGTGTAGCTAAACCTTTGGATTTCCTGTGGCAGGACCCAACAGCAGACACAGACATTAATATAAAGTGAGTCATCTCCCATTTAAATTCTGCTGTCTCAATAATTGCTGATTTAGAGAGGGACTGGTAGATGCATTGCACCACCAATAAAACTTATTTTTCCTGACTTCTACTCAAACATTTTCTGGACTTGGTTAAAGTGCTGGCCTCCACAACATCCTGTGGTTGACTTCCACAGTTTAATTATTATGTAGTGCGAAAAAGTACTTCCTTTTGTTTGTTTTTTATATAGAGGGAACAGAATTCTCCCTCATGTTTCATGTCATGAGAAAAAGGGAACAGTAGTTTTCTGCTCATCTTCTCTGTGCCATTCAGAATTTTATAGATGCTATTATATTTCTCTTCTGTCATCTCTTTTTCCAGCAGGGAAGTTGTAGTCCTTTTCTTTTATTTTCCTGTGCAAGCTTCTCTTTATTTAAGTTGTTTTTCTCAGCAGAGTTATGCCCTGCATCTCTGCATCTTTTCCACTTTTACTGTGCCATAATTATCAAAGGACAATCAGAATTAGGAAACTATTCTGAAGGGTGCAAATACACCTTGAAAGAATATGCAGAACTCAGCTTGCTTTTCCTCACACTTTTATAGGATTTCATTTCTGTGGCAATATCCAGCTACTCCACTGCTGTTCTGCAGGGTTTGTGTGCAGCTTTAGTGCTTCTGGTCCCACAGAATTTCTATGTATTCTTTCCTTTGGGAGTATTTATAAAGAAAATCTCAAATTGCTTTTCCCCTCTAAGTAATCCAATAAGAAGAAAAATATGTATTTTTTACTTATTTGCCTGTTAGATCCAAAGAAGAGAAAGCAAAGGAAATGGAAAAGTATAAAATATGTCTGCAAATTCCTCATGTGTTTTTCAAAGCTCTTGAAGGACCATTGTCAGGCATTACCTTTATAAGGAACTTAGATTCCAAAATCTGTGTTTACTAACATTTCCTTGGAAGTCCTGTTTTTAAAAGTCTGTCTTTCAGTTTTTTTCTTGGGTGTGTGGTTGCATATATATGTATATGTATGTGTGCGTGTGTGAGCTCACTGGCTTTGTGCTGGGGTTAATAAAATATGAGGTCATTCTTCCTTGAGAAAGGGTTTTGTGGTCTGGCTAGAGACAAAAAAAAAAGCCACGTTCAGCATTTAAATCTGTCTCTTGCTGGGGGAAAAGCTCAGCTTTCTCGAGAAGCCCACTTATCACAGAGACATCTGGGCATGGAATGGAATCCTCTGCTTCAGGGTGCTCAGTCCTAATCCTCTGCATTTATGGGACTGTTACACAGGAAAAGAAAGTGTGATTTGTCATATATACGTGGGTCTAGATGGGCTGTGCTTTAAATGTAATATAAAAAATATGTGTATTATGTATTTTGCATGTATATAGTGTATATGGAGATATGTGTACATATGCTTATACTTGTTACAAACATTATATATGTTTATCTATAGATCTATTTGCAAGCAATAGGCAGTTCTGGGATGTAACAGGAAACTCTTCTGTCTAGGAAGGACCTCCTGGAGGTAAACAATCAAGGTATGGTATTTATGCTCACTCCACTTTTGAGAATCTGACAAAACTTCACATATTGCTCAATTCATGCTATGCTTTTATTCCCAGCTTCTGTCTCTTTAGGGTGGAAATCTGTTACACCACCTCCATGAGATGCCCTTTGAAATCTGCAGCTATAACTGCAGCAGCAATGCTGTCATTTGATGCCATTAATCACATCAGCAGGAGACTCAGGAGCCTTTCCAGGTGTCCACATGCCAAAGGGGCACCTTGGGTGGTGATTTTTAGCTGTGTGAGTGCAAGACCTTCCTTGGAATGGATGGGAGGTGTATGAGTTCAGAGTGCAGATACACATAAATGAGATTTGCTCAGATAGAAACCCAGCTAGGGAGGAAATTCTCTCGTGGTAGAAAGTGGGCACAGGGTGTTTCTTCCTGGAGTGGGTTCGTTTGGGAAAGTTTTAAGCAACAGAAAATTAAAGATTAAAAATGTGTAGAGAAGGAGAGGGCCCAGGACTGATCTGGTTAGTGAGAAAGGGTTGGCAAAGGGTTATGAAACCTCATGTCTGGGACTGCATCTTGTGGTAAAGAAACATTCACCACAGCAACCAATGCGTACTGGAGGGAGCTGAAAGTCCTTTCTCTCAGTCAATCCACTTGAAATGAACTTTTACGATCCGAAATGCTAAACTGTGCTTGTGTAAACTGCACGTCTGCACCTAGAAAGCATCCATTGTGAGGTTTTCCTGCTTTCTCCCAGGGTGCCACACACCTAGTGGTGCACAGCACTGGGGAGTGAGAAGACTAACAGGTGTGACTGTAGTGCAGGATTAAATAATAAAACTTTAAAACCAAACTGGCATTTAATGGCGAAGCAGGCTGACAGAAAAATAAACGTATTTTTACCATATTTTTCTCAGCACCACCAGGCCCTGACTACGTGCCTCTTTCCATTTGCTCTGACTTCAGAGCTGGGCTGCAGTTGCATCAGGCTCCTTTTCAGTTGACACATCCAAAAAGAAACACCTCATGCAACCACACGCTGAGTCAGTGCTAGCTTTAATGGGAAAATAGTAGTTGATGCCCTTTAGGTATTCAAACAATAGCTGAAGTATTAATCATTCTCCTTTTAGTGCAGACATGAACAAGCCCTTTCCTTAAAGTTAAATATATTTATTTGAGCATTATTTCCATGTCGTTACTGATTCAGTTCTCCCGCTGTGCTCTGACTGCTAAATGGAAAGTAGGAAACTATTAATTAAAAATTAAAAAAAAATTACTGTCTTGTTAGACTGTGAAACTGTGATTAATGGGTGTTTTAACAAAGTGTGTGCAGGTTTTTAAAAATTTTTTTGTACACAATTCTACAAGAATTACATTTTATGTTCTATTCTTGAAGAAAAATTTATCCTGTAAGAACACCTACACCTCCCAATGATTTTTCTTCCTTATGGAGCATCTTCCTTCAGGGGCCTTCCCAAACATCATACAGACTTAAAACATAACTTGGAGATCTTAACATGAGTTTGCTTTAAAGCCCAGGGAATGACTTCTATTAGCTTTGCTGCCTCTACATTACCTCCAGATACTATAACTTTATTAATTGTTAACACAGGATGGTATCAAAAAACGTTTCAACACTGCACATCAGTATTCCATAATATTTCATGAAAATGCACACAGGAAGAGAACATAACACCCTTCAAAAGCTGCAGCAAAATTAAATGCAGTACCTTGAGAGAAGTTTGAGTGGGAAATGAACATTATTTTTGCCTATGGGAACTGTGGAATTTGAGGTATCAAAAGAGCTTTCCTCTACCTCCTCAAATTTTGTGTAGCCTTTTATTGGTATATATGGATCAAAAGGGTAGTTAAGGAAGGTTACATTATTAGGGCTTCTTGGGAAAAAAGATTGGAGCACTGTCTTGAAATAATTAATCTACAGGCATTGCTGGAAAGTCAGTAAACAATAATCCCAGAGGTAATCCTAATAGTCTCAGCCAGAATGGGAATTTTTAATTTCCAGACCCTTCTTTGCCAAATTCTTCCCTTTAGTTAGATGGATCATGGAAGTTCAGAAGTCCTCTCAAGGTGGCCTTTGAATATCTGCTGCTCCAATGTGCTGAGTTGGAGATTTTTACACAAATGGGTCTTGAGATGACACAGAAACCATGGGAATTGCGTTTTCCTGTCCCCTGCATCCTGATGCCTTGTGGGTTCGCTGTTGCTTCCACCTTCCAGCAGCAGCAGGGCCTCAGTTCACTGATTTCTCAGAATCTCCGTTCACTGATTTCTGGTAACCTTGTGCTGCTCACTTGCTTCCCATCACTCACTCTCTGTTGCTGCTCTGAAGGTCCTCAGCACAGAAATAAATGAACTATGACCGTGTGCCTGACCTTAGGAGGTGTGCTGGCTTTCCCTTCCTTTTCCCCCACCATTTTTTTCCAACACTTTGTGCATTAGGTCCAGATTAATTTGGTGTATTTAGTTCAGGTTGTCACATCTTCAGGGGAACCAGGAGCTGCCTCATTTTCCAGATGGACACAGGGTTCCTGTGACAAAATAGTAATGTTTTCCTGCCACTGAGGTCTGCAATACCTTGACTTACAGAAGGCAAATGTGAATTTGTTGGTTCTCCACCTGTGGAAGCCGTACAGCTAAAACCGCAGCCTTCTCTCATTAGCTATATGCATGCAATTTCTCATTAGTTACGTGCATTTAATTAATAGATGTCACAAAAAAAAAGCTCTACTCTAAACAGTCATTTATCATTCCCCACTGATAACAAGTGACCTGCAGGCCTAACAATGCAAGCAATTTTCAACTGAGTGTCATGAGACAGGAAAAGGTCATCCAGTTCAGTACAAAACATCATTCCCTGTGTGAGCTGGACATTTGAGGGAGATGTACAGCGAGTTCTAGTTCTTAATTTTACTTTTAAGTGATGTCTTTATTACATATCTGCTTGTAACCCTCCCTCTTCCTTTCATTCAACTCTCTTTTCTTTGTCAACAGCTCCCACACTCCAGACACCTCATCCCAGTGACTTGTTCTTCCTTCCTTGTTTCCTGCCACCATTCCATGACCCCACACTTGCTGTTGTAATCCTGTGCCTATTACACCCAGTCCCCTTGGTGGACTGGCAGAGGGATTTTGCCTCTACCAGCCCAAGCATTGCCATGCATGGAGATGTTCAGGGTGCAGCACGAAGGCAGACACAGCAAATCTCTGGGGGTGTTTGCTACTTGCCAAAATAACTCTGGGTTCTGGAAAATACAGAGGAAAAAAAAATGATGATTTTCAACACCTCTGTTATTTGTCCAAATTTGAATTTATTAACAGTACCAGTGAAAGGCATGACACTGGCCCTGGGGCAATCCCCACTTGTGCCAGGTTTCAAAGACAAACAATGGAGGTGTTCACGTTATTCGAAAATGGATTGAAAGAATCTTAGGATGGAAAGCATTGAGCAACTTCCATCCAGGGGCTGCTGCCAGCTCCCACTACAATAACAGTCTCGTCTGTCTCACCATGCCCAGGCACTACAGGACCAGATCTGGGGCAAAGTGGCAACTGCAGCCTGATTTTGATTCCTCTTTCAGCTTTTCTCGCTCACTCCCTTTGCTCAAGCAAATGGTTCTCATCTCACAGAGTGTGGGGGACAGCTTCAGCTCAGCACCACAGAGGGATGGGCACTAATGGGATGTGGGGAACAGCATCCCCTGGCAGAGAAAACAGCCTCAAAGGCTGTGTAGGCTGCTTGGGGCTTCTCTTTGTGGATGTTTTCTCCCCTCTGGTGCATTAGGGTCTCATTGAAACGTCATTAATCAGTCTCCCCTCTGCTGTGGGGCTGGATTTTCTTCCCATTTATTTCAAAACCTGTCTGGTGTCCAGCAGTGCTTTCTGTCAGGCTGGGATGCCTACCTGAGACAAATGGAATTAAGAGGGAAGATTAGGAAAAGCAATCCCACTCAGCTTGAACATCTCCAAAAGGTGCAAGAAACGCCGCACAGCACATACAGTGAATGACTGGGCTCCCTTCACAGCTTTGTCTGGGGATGAGTTTCACTGGAGGCTGAATTTGGCCAACTGTCTTTCAGTTTCTATTTATTAATCTCATTTAATTTAATGACAGGAAATGAGTAATGAAATTCAGCAGTGACAGGCTGCTTTTTTAGGCCAAGTGATTCGCATCTGAATTGAAAGGGCCCCAAACCATTACTTTTCCATGAGATTTGCTCTGCTGCTGGCTAATTCAAACAGAGAAAATTTTTGAAAAAACCCAAAACTTTAATGAAAAACTTTAAGCATCAATGGGAAGCAATACTAGAAGGTGTTAGCTCTTTAGAGTCTCCCACAGTGCGTTCTGATGGCCATGTCCATGGCCACCAGTGGCAATGGGATGGTGTTTATAAGCTGGCCACTGTTTGCAGCAAGATGGGCAGAGGTGAGTTTGCAATATTTACTGCTTCTCATAAGTTCCAAGAAAAACATGCACACCTGCTGGGATAATGTCTCAAATGGTGATTTTCAGTTTGTTTCCATACTCCTTCATCTGTTGTATGTCATTTCCGAGCCACAATGAGGGGGAAGGAGGAACAGAAGAAGCCAGATGAAGTGAGATATTTTTTTAATTTAAATGTGAAGGTATTGCCTAGAGGTATTTTCAGCTACAACCCGAGGTTTTGGAATAGAAGTTTAATTGATGTGATGTCATAAAATAAATAGAATAAATTCATGAATTGATGGTCTCTCAGTCTGGCTCTCAGTGGGTGGCGGGTATCTACATTAAAAAGACCATCAGGACTGGCACCTCTCTTGGCAGTGTCAGCCAGGAACCTTAGCATTAATTTGGCATGGGGATTACACTGTCCTTCAAGGTGGTCCCTCCAGGTGATGGCTTCAGCACCGTGTTGCATTCATGAGGGGAGGTCTGGGGGTGGCACAGGAGGCAGAAAGGACTATCAGTGCCCCAGCAGGACCCGTGCATGCACCACTGAAAGCTGTCTTCTCCAGCGCTGTCAATCCCACATCTGTCACCACCACTAAGTGAGCCTTAAAATTTCAAGGAAGTTGTTTGTTTGTTTGCTTTTAATGTTTGGCGGGATTTTTTTTTTATTATTTTCTTTTTGAGTGCTGAAGGGCCCCTTGTTAAGAAAGTGCTGGTGAGATCAGAAGGGATTGCTGTGCCATATTAAACAGGGTCCCCACGCTGCAGGACTGTGCTCTCTGCTCATGCTGAGCACTGAGTGCTGAGAGTGTGGGGTGCTCCAAGGACCACAGAGGAGCAGTGATGCCAAAGACCAGGGCTGGCTGGAAGGGGAACTGTCTGAGAAATGACAAGCAGCTTGCTGAAGTTAAGCCCTGGAGGGGACAGGAATTCATCTAAAAGGATCATTGCCAGGACAGAGTCTGGAAATGTAGGTCCTGTAAATGTCTCCTGACACAAGGATACAGGTAACAGGGCTTACCCCCACTTTTGTAAGATGAAACTGGCCCTGTGTGGGTGGGGACAGATGTTGTGAAAGCTGAAGGGCTGTAACCAAACCCAAATAAGCATTTGCCTTTACAGCATAACATTGTAACTCCAAATGAGGGTCTGCAATCCAGCTGCTGTGAATGCAATAGCAGGCTACTAGAATTCTGCATCCCAATGAAGTTTCTGCCAAGATCCTCAATCCAGATGTACAGGGTGAAGCTGATTTTTAAAAAAGCACTATTTTTAAAATTTTATTTGGCAGAGGGTGAAATCTACACCTTCAAGCAGAGGGGAATTTTCCAGCACTACCCCTCAGACTCCTGGAGTTTAGGTGAAATGCTTAGATAACAGATGGTGAGGAAGGGGAGGTAAACCATTTCCAACTGACTTTTGGTGTCTTAATGAGGGAAGCTTGAAAAATAACTATCTACACATGCCATCTTTCCTATGCTGAAAAAAAAAAAAGACTTTCAAGCAACACGTAGCACAAGAATTTCACGTAGCTCTATTGCATTAAGGTACTTTGCCCAGGCAAGCATGATTGTAGGGAAAACTCTGCCTGCCCATGTTCATTCATGGATTCCTGTGACTATATACATTATTACTTCTAAATATAAACTGTGTCCTAACAGCAGTTTTGATTTAAAGAGGTGATGGAGACAGAGGAGTTGTATGGTCTGGGACATTACTCACTGCTAAGAAAAAAAAAACCAAGAAAAAAGCCTCATGAGAAGCCTCAGAATTAATACTTGACTGAAGTAGCAATTGTCATAATTATGTCAGGTCTGCACTATTATTTTACACCTCCTCAATACCATGTGGAATTATAGGATTCCAGTGAATGGTGCCATGACCATTTCATCACACAAGTACATTCCAGTTGCTACTTTTCTTTATTTTTGGTGTGATCATTGCTCCCCACAGTTTGAAAAAAAAGAAAATTAGAAGGAGTTGGAGAAAGTAAATCCTGGACTCAGTTGTACAGTTCTCACTTCCCTGCCTCCTTCTCCTCATCTCATGGTTTTTATGGTTAATTTTTGAAGAATCCTCTTGAAATGCCAATTATAATATCGTCTAACTTTTACACAATTTAAATGAAAGCTATCAAACTTTATTAACAAGAAAAGAAAAGCAGCGCATGACAGTCTTGTTAAACCGTGCTAATGAATACATGCTGCGTCTTGGTTTCTGTTAAGGTATTTTTTTATTTCAGAATAGGTTTTGTGGTTTTGGGATTTTTGAGGAGGAAGAGAAGGAGGAGGTGGAAATGGGGGGCCTCTGGCCATGGTCCACCTACATGAAAGTCTGGGAGAATTGTTTTATTAATTCCTTTTTGCCACACCTCTTTTGAATTATGCTTTTGTCTTCCCAAGTCTTAATCTTTGAATCAGCTAATTGCTCTTGAAACTCTGCTTTGTGGCCACACTAAAGAATTAATCAATGAGTATTTCCTTTAACGCTTGGCATTTGCTAAATCGATAAATGTCTGTGTATTTGCTTGTGTATAGGAAGACAAATTATGAAGAAACCATTTCATAAACAATATGTATTTGAATAGCAGTGAATGGAATTGCCAGGACTGAGAAAGGAATTCCTGTTTGTGCTGGAAGTCAGAATGGGGCTCATGCAACACCTGAGGCTCAAAAATAATCTTAAGGTAGAATTCCTGAGATTTAGCATATATAAATATATAATAAAAATCCAGACAGATTTCCTCCCTTGCAATAAGTTGTGCTGGGCTAGTCAGAAAGATTCTGAATTCTCTGGAAGGTTATACAGCAGGAGTTCTGCTATCAAAATTATATCTTGGATTTGCAGCAGGAAGATTCCCTTGGTGTCTGATGAGGACTTTATGTTTCACTTTGGCTCCCAGGCAGTGCAGGGACTTAGTGTGTTCACCCATTTTGAAAGGATGAGGGACTGGTACACTACACCTAAGAGCAGTCAGGGTCTCCAAGTAGATAAACATAAATGTTAAAATAGGTGAGACCCAAAACTGCACAGATCTACGTTATCTTGACTGGAATTCTACTTGAATATTCACTTCCTCCGCCTTTTTATCTCCTCCCTTTTCCCTCCTCTCCCTTTCCATTCCACTTCTACTTTTCTTCCTTTTCTCTTTCTTCCTCCCCTCCCCCCGCCATTTTCTCTTCCCCTTTTCCATTTCTGCCCTTTTCTCCCTTTTTTTCACCCTTCATCCCTTTCCTCACTGTTCTCCTTCGCCCTTATTATTTTCCTTTTTTAAAAACCTTTTTAATGTCCTTTTTCACTTTTTTTTTTTAAGCTGAGCATGATTTCAGACCAGTTTGGGTCCCTCCAGTCCTCAGGAAACAGTGCCCAGTCTCTCCTTCCACTAAAATACCCTGCTGCATTTACTGCAGAGCACGGAATGTCAGAATTCAAGGACAAGGACACCGAATACATTCCCAAGGTGATGGAACCCACTCTGATTTGCATGGCAAACTTGGCAAAAGGAAGTATTTAACTCCCTACCCCCGGGGAAGGGCAGAGCAGTTGTGTTACACTTGGTTCAGAACCTGTTCAAATAAAAAACTGAGCATGCTGGAAACGGGAGGCTTCTCAGTTTCTGTTGCTGTTTGTCTCTCGTGTTGGAAAAGTGCCCAGGTACATGTGGCCTAGCTCAGGAGAGAGCCCAAACCACCACATGATGGAGCAGATCCTCCTGAGTGCCACCACACAGGACAGCCAGGGGACCAACCCCAGCCAGCCCAGGGCTCTAAGAGTCTGGTCTGATCCCATTCCATGACAAGATGTCCCACTGAGTGGATGAGGGAAAGGCTGTGGGTGTTGCTTGTCTGGACTTGGGTAAAGCCTTTGACACTGTCTCCCTCAAAGCTCTCCTGGATGCTCGTGGCTGGGATGGGTGGACAGCTCGTTGGTGAAAAAGTGGCTGGATGGTCAGGTGTGGTGTTGTGAGGGTCCCCAGGATGAGGTGAGAGATGAGAATTTGACTCCATGTTCTCAGAAGGCTGATTTATTATTTTATGATATTATATTAAAAGAAATGCTATACTAAAACTATACTAAAGAAAGAGAAAGGGTACATCAGAAGGCTGAACAAGAATGATAATGAAAGCTCGCGACTGACTCCTCAGAGCCTGACACAGCTGATGGTGATTGGTCATTAATTAAAAACAATTCACATGGAACCAATCAAAGATGCACCTGTTGGTAAACGATCTCCAGACCACATTCCAAGCAATCAGATAATTATTTTCATTTTCTGAGGCCTCTCAGCTTCCCAGGAGAAAATCCTGGGCAAAGAGGATTTTTCAGAAAATATCATGGTGATAGTCAGGAGCAGAGGGCGGGAAGTGGGGTTGGATCCAGCTGGTGCCCATGCACCACTGGTGCTCCCCAGGCCTGTTCTGCTTGATGTCTTCATCCATGATCTGGATCTGGTTGGACTCTGATGATCTTAAGGGTTTTTTTCCAACCCAAATGATTCTCTCCCATTAGAAAGTATAGGCCTTGGAAATGAAGAGCTTTTGAGAGCCCCAGGACCTGTTGGACAGCCAGGAGCAGAGTTGCTGAGGAGGGAAAGGGAGCTGTCTAACCACCCTTTGAGATGCTGATGCACAACACGCCCATTGTAGGTGATACAGTGTGGAAGTTAGGAATGACATTGAGCTGTCCTCCAGCTCAACGGTTTGCATTCATTTTGAAAGAGGTTTACTTTTAATGTCAATAAAGAAACCTTAGGGAAATATGTGTGAGGGAATGTGCTGGAGGGCACCTACAACTGCCTTTCATTGTTTGCACTTCAAAACACCCTAGAAATTTCAATATGGTGGTGACTAGTAATTGTAGTGAACTCTTGATGGATATTTTTCCATTCCTGAAGAGCTTTATTAGTTGTCACTGAACCAGTTTTGTTAATTTAATTCTCAAACATTTCAAAGTAATGGTTTTTTTCTTCCCCTCCCTTGTTCTTCTTCCTAAGATTCCACAGACACACGTGGCTTCACTGATTTAACTTACAGACATGACAGAAAAATAACTCTTTTTCTTCTATCCTGCTATGGCAATGTGAACAAAGACAATTAGTGTATGTACAGGATCTCTGTGTAGGCAGGTCCACGTGCATTTTCTCTCTCCTCTATTAAATCTTTCTGGAAGGGTGTAAGCAGGTAGGTTCTCCCTTTGTGACCCTACAGCGGTACAGAGAACCCTGTGAAATATTTATTTTCTGCAGCTGAAAAAACCAATGGGATCAATCAAATTAGAGATGGAAGTAATAAAGATAAAAAAATCTGTTCCTTGCTGATCACACTAAAAACGTTTCGGAGAAAGAAAGGAAGGGGAACACCTGAGCAAAAAGCTCCATGTGCTTGTTCCAGTCATGTTTATGTGTCCTCTGGTGGTCTGTTTTAGTAACCCCTGTTTCAGCCCCTATAGAGAGGGCTCATGAAGTAAAGGCATCTTTTCTGTTCATACTGAATTTGAATATTTAATGGAGCTCAGATGCATGATGTTGGTGCGCTGCTCAGGCACGCATTTCTCCTAAGCATTGTTGGACCATTTTTGCTAAACTGGAGTATAACTTGAAGGACATTTACCAGATTTCTAGAGCCAGTGGGTATTAGTTTGGCTCTATGACATAATAAAACATTCCTGTGTTACAGATGTGTGGTCAGATTTAGTACTTAGACACATAAGGGTAAATAAAAATGACACCCAAAGCGTCGGTTTTGCTTCTCGTGGCTGAGAAAAGCCCTGCTCTTACCAAGCACCCCAACAGCAGCAAGCTGTGGTCGTGGCAGTGACACAAGCATCGTCCTTCTGAGCTCCAGAAGCTGGGGTCACAACAAGGGTTACTTTGCAGAGAGGGATTTGGGTCAGTGCTGCTTCCAGTGGAGGCTCTGGTCACGCTTCCATGGCGTTTCACTGGCTGAGCTGCACTGCCTACTACAATAGACACTTTCCCAGGGATTAAATGTGTTTACATTTGTGGTTGCTTTGAAAGCACTGTGAAGCCCTTTTATTTAATTAAATTAACATCTATTCTCCTTAGTGAAACATAATGTGCATTCTCCCTTTATATTCATTCTTCACCTTAGGCAATTTGGATAACGTTGGGTTGTTAGCAGAGATTAGCTTCACATAGGATTGTGCTGGCTTTGCGAAATGTATTCTTTCAGATCTTTTCAACTCTTGAGTTTGTTTGGTAGTGAATGAATAAAATGTATCATCCTGTAGGCTAGAATTCACCTAATTGCCATCTATCATATTTCAAGGGAGCTCAACCAAATAAGTTATTTCCTTACACATTAAATATATTGCCTAATCTTTTAATTCCTTAAAACAAAAGAAGTATCCTGACTGTTCTGTGTGGTGCAAAGTAGAAAGTTTCTTTTTTTCTCATGGCCCCAGTATTTTTTTTATTTCCCCCCTTTTTAAGAGTAACAATAAGTGTTCGGACTTCATCAAGTTGATACATGGTGAGTTCAAAAGACTGCAAGGAATAAAAAAAAAGACTTATATTATTTATATTAGGCAGCATTCTGGTTTATTAATTAATAACTGTCCTGGTTTATTATCCTTTTTGTATTTTATGTTGTCCATTTCCCTCCATATAAAATATAGACTTGCAATATGGGTTTGCTTTCACTGTTTCACTTCATCTCAGTCAGAGCAGATGGAGATGCCATTTCCTTGAATGAATAAAAGGATATTAATCTGTGCTTTACACAATGTTTCATTAAGAACGCCTCTGTGCAGTACCAGGGGAGAAACCAGTTGTAAGAACCAAAAAACCTTAGACCACTTCTTTTTTTTCTCCCCCCATAGAACAGGAATTAGCAAGAAAAAGAACTGAGAAACCAATGTATGGGCATTTCCTAGGGATTGATAACTAGAAAAACACAATTTGAAATGGTGCCAAACATGAGGAACTTTATTTGAAAAATGAAGTCCTAGAAACTGCTTTTATTTTCCAGTTTGTCCAGTCCTCAAGTGGCTGCCATCCTGATTGAAGGGAGAGCATTTTTTGAAGTAATCCAGTTTCCCTTTAAATTTGCCACAGTGAAAGTAGTTTTCAAGAACCTCTTGCCAATTTTTAAAACATCATGATGGCTATTTCTCAAGAAATGGCTGAAGTCATTGCTATTCTGAGTGATTACAGAACAGTGGTATGGGAAATCTCATAACTGACTCAACGTCAGTTCGGGTATGTGTAAGAAATGGGATTTCTAGGTAATACATTTCTGGTGCTATTAGGTAAATCCTGCTCGGAACTGGATGAATATAATCCCAAGGATTTGGTGTCCTTCCCAGATTTCCTTCTATTCTTCCCCCTCTGACATTGTCACAGCCTCTTGCCAGCCTGTCCATCAAAAAACGCAAACAAATCCACTTTTCTTCACCTGTATGTTCACCATTCATTGCCACTTCCCCTCTCTGAACGACATTTGCAGGAAGGAGAAAAGAAGAGATGTTTCCTTGTGGCATTGTTTAAGGTTGAGGAGAAGGAAAAAGCATGACCTGTTGGTTAATGGAGACACTGTTTATTCTAAGATGTGGTTCATATTATTTAAGAGAAGCAAGTACTTCGCTGCAGACTTCCCTTCCACTCCTCTGCTTGGGCCAAATTCTGCTCCCGTGCTCCAAGTAATTGTATGAACTAAACACAGAGCTTCTCTCCATGGAGTCACAGGGATAGGATCTTTTATCCAAAAAGAGATATCAGGAGAAACACTTAGAGAGCTTGTGGAGAATTACCTGCCACTAGTTATTTTACTGTTTGTTGAGCCTGCTGACCTGCTGAAGTGGTTCTTTCTGCGGAGCTACATTTGTTGGGAGGAAATAAGAATCAGCAATAAAGTCTCAGAAACTGAAAGAAGAATAGAAAAAGGGATTAAAAGAATGAAATACCTTGGCCCACATGGCTCCTGCCAGACACAGATGATGCAGGCTCAATGGATTGATCTGAAGGAGACAAAGCAGGGATTTGCTTGGGGATCTTGCAGCCTCTGTGTGAAAGTTATGGTGGCTGAGTAAAGCAGTTTTCCAAACATATTGGAGCAGTTACTAGCTCTATGCTATTGAAACCTGGAAGAAGAAATGAAGCAAAGGAGAGAGGAAGGGCAAGAAGGAAGATTTGTTGATTTTCCGGACATACGTTTTGTATGCTACTTGTTTTCTATCCAAGTATCTCACAGAAAGAATTTAAACTTGGAGTCACAACATGGGTGACAGGTCTGTGTGCAAGTAAAGTTAATTAATTCCCATTTATCTCACCTTCCAGGTCATCTTCTGATGTCAGATCTCTTCTCTGGGAGTAAATGAAGGTAAACCTCAAACACAATATGTGCTAGGATTAACAGAAGTAAGGTAGCACATTTCATTCCATCTAAAAGTTTGCTGGAGGTGCCTTTGAGCAACTGTTGATTACACTGGATCTACTGCAATGAATTCTTTCGTTTAGTGATCCTAAATGTACTGGAAAGACAAAACTGTTATGGAACTAATTTTGTAGTACTGTTTCCAAACACTGTTAAAGACAGAAAAGCTGATTTGCATCTCTGGTATCCACCAAGGTTCAGATGAATTATCCTCTCAGTTTGTGTTTTTCTATTTTCACCTTTCTCTGAAAGTAATCTCAAAAGAAAAGAGCCAAACTAAGAGTTTTTCTAATCTTGTGAAGAGTGTACTAAACAGAAAGACTTTAACAACTTCAGTGCTGCTGCTCAGACTGAGGAAGTAGAGACATTAGAGAAGTTACTACATGGATACTTTGATTTAGTCTGTGCTTCCAAAAGCTGGATGTGCACAATTCTAAACAAATCTTTTTCTGTTTAAAGAGCTTTTTAGTACATTCTAATATCTCAAGCAAATTCAGTGCATTTGGAAATTGTTAGTTCTACTGTACAAATTGCTAATGTTACCTTGGGAGGAGAAGGAGGTGGAAAGTAAAGACCTAAAATGTCACAGAGGTAAAGATCAGATCAGTATGAAGCTGAAATGTTTAAATGTAATTGTTAATTACTTTTGTACTTGTATGAATAAGTAGTGCCCATGCAGAAGTGGCCCAGATCACACTAAAAGCAATTATGAAGATGGCATATCCCAAAAATGGGAAAGACTTTATACCTAGTCTGGCAAGAGGCAGGTTAAAAAGCCAATACATTTAGTTGTAGGGCTTCCAGAAGAATCAGTCCACAAAGAAGTGCTACTTGAGCTTGCACATGTTGAAAATCATTGGATTATGTTTTCAAAACACTCAAAATTTCATGTTGAACAAGTCAGAAATTTTCATTCATAGCACAGCAATTCCCTATGCATAAATTTTATGTCTGAATATCTGAAATATTTGCATATATGTGGTGATCAAGTTGATGGGTAAAATCTAAGGTTGGATCGAGAATAAGCAATAGTAAATGTGGAGATAAAGTCAGCTGTGTAATTTTAAAAAATGCAAATATATGCACAAATTACAAAAAAAATTTTTAGAAAGATTTTAAGTATTTTTTTTTCTTCTTCTTTGAGCATATAATATCCTATCTATTGTAAATACATGTGAAGCTCAAGACCAGAATAAAATAGCACAGATCTTCCAGGCTAGGCTATTTTTGGCTATTTTTAGAAGAAATTTACCTACACTGGTCTTAGTGTTTAATTAGTTTTATTTTGGGCTCTGACATAGCTAGAAGCAACAGTTGTGTGTTTTCACTGGGATGCTGGGAAATTCTCTCTTCCAAAAGATATAAAGTTCACTTATCTAACCCTGGAGGGCTTCAATTTATCAGACTTCAAGATAATTACCTGTTTATATATATATTTGTACATGTAGGTACAAAAGCTGTGGCCTGTGACAGAACCCTGCCCAAGCTGAGCCTCCTGCAAGAATATCAGATTATTTTGTGGTTTCCACCTCCTATATTAAAGAAGATGGATTAGTGTGTTAGAAGCAAATTATGCGGCTGAAATTTAATTACTCTATTGCAACCCCTTCCAAAACAAAAGAGAAAATTTTCAGAATGTCTTCCGAAGAATGAGATAAAGTTGGTATTTGAAAGGATCACAGAGGCACTATAGGTAAGAGGTTACAAATTGAAAAAAGTCAATAATAATGCAATTTCAAAAAGGTCAAAATTCCTACTAGGCTGTGTGAACCATTTCCAACTCTGATTTTTCACAGGACAAAAAGTCAGCAGGACAGCTGCAAAAATGATTGGAAGCTTAGGAAAAAGATAATGTAGAGAAAAATTGAATGAAGTATGGATGAATAGCCTACAGAAAAAAAATGAGGCAGCTCATCTTGATATATACAAAACTTTCTATAAAGACAAAGAGAATAACTTATTTTCTTATGTCTTTACTGGATAGGACTAACATAGGGCAAACTTGATGGGGGAGGATTTTATCTGGATACTAAAAAAAAACCTTCCTAATATTAGGAAGAGTTGTTTCTGGAGTTTACTGACTGTGAGAAGAGACTGGAGATGGCTCAGCTGAGCTGAAGGTGCTTGGTCCTGTTTTGGGCAGCAGGAAATACTTCATTACCCACCCAGGCTCTTCCAGGACTATTCTGTATGACTTTACTGACATCTTGACATGTAAACCCCTGACAATTTTTCTATAAAGTGTTTTGCAGCTATTTGGTCCCAGGCAGTGAGATTATGCAGAATCACTCTTTTATGACCCATATTTAATATTCCAGAGATATGCAAATTTCTACTCATGGACCTGTTGTATTTTTTTCACATTAGGTTCTGTGTCCGTAAAGACAATATAGAGTGAGTTTAATATCTGTGCTCGTGCAAAGCACAAAAACAGGAGGGGAAGTTGATTAAGATGCTGTCTTAATAATAAAACTTTGGCTGAAGTGTAGTCAGATAGTTTATAGCTGTGACACAGTGTTCCAGTTCATCTAACCATATGTAAGGGCTTCCCTTGGTTTCACTGATGTTCCCAAAGCTTAAGGCGAGTTAAGCTTTGTGATTTGTCTGTCTGTAAATGCATCTCCATGAGTACATGGTTTTGTTAGCTCTCAGGAATTTGATAGGAAAATGCTCTTTTTTCTTGCCTGTGGGACATGAATATTGTCCCTACAGCTCAAGACATTGTCATACCTGCTTCTTGGCCCCAGTGGGACTCATGATTATGAGTTTCCTGGAGCTGAAATGACATAAAAACATAAATGAGAAATATTACCTTTTCATTTTTTTAAATGAAAAACATGCAGAAGTGCTCCTTTGGGAGACAGCCCTGAAATGGCTAATTTTACCTAGTAAGTTTCTAGGACTGAAGAAAAAAGTGTGTATGGTTTCAACTCTTGTAACTTTGCGAGGAAGCAGAGATGCTAAACCCTCTTTTTTCCTAACTTCTTAGCACGAGAAAGTCCTTCTGGTGTCATGTTGTAACCAAGCCCCACATTATTTTCAGTTGTGAACGTAGATAGGCTGCGTAATTGAGATGCAGACCGTAAAAATAGATTCACTGAGAGCCCTCAGGTCTGCCTGCTGGAGTGTTTATGCAGTCAATAACAGGAAACACATGACTGCTGGAGCAGGACAGAGCTCAGACTGAGTGACTTGGTGTGCATCACACCTGCTGAATGCTTTTGGAGATCCAGGTGGCACCTGAGGACCTTGTTCTTCCACCCTTGAGCATGCACATTTCTTGTCTCCTTGAAAGCTACTCTGCCTTTATCTACATGGTATTTTCCAGGAGTCTGTTTGGGCCACTGAATGAGCCACCATGGAGCTTCCATGAGCTCAGCTGGGAGAGAAGTGTTGTTATCTTTGGCCCAGCAGCCTGAGCTGTGCTCAGCACTGACCACACTCTGGTCCCTGGCTGCCTCTGCTCTGGGCAGCTGGGAGAGCCAGCATGCTGGGCTGGCAGCTGCTCAAGGCACATGTAATGCTGGCCCTGGCCTGCGGACCAAATGGCATGTCGGCATTCCCACCATGTTAGCTGAGGATGTTGGGAAAAGCACAAAAAAAAAAAAAAGGATTGCTCAAAGGTTTAAAGAAGCGGTTGAGTGTGTGTGACAGTGCTGTGAAAAGGCACAGGAGGTGAATGCATGGTTTCACAGGCTGAGTAATGGTTTACTGAGGTGTACGTAAAAGATAGGGTGGATTTGTGTAACTACAAGCTTACCTCTCAGATCTTGTCCTCCTTCACTTGAGATTTCCTCAGCTCAGTACAAAAGCAATTGTTCATTGTGTGGTTTCTGTATTGTCTGTTGGCATGGAGCAGAGCCAAGCTTCCTCAGGTTTGCTGGGCAACCAACCACAATTCTATTGTTCTTTCACCAGTAAAGGAGGATTTTCATAACCCTTGGTGTGCTAGATATCTATGTGTGAAATCTGATTTTAATCTGTCTCTATAAACACACCAACATATCTCTCACGAGCCCTCAGGGCGTTAATGCCTGAGGTAACGTCTGGATTCCATGCTCCTCCCCTCCATTGCTCCCTGCTTCCTCTTTCACACAAAAGCTTCTTGGCTCAGAGGCTTTAGTCCCTCATCCTCACCAGATTTTTTACGCAATTTCTCTTTGCTCACATGTGGTGAATGCACCTGCAGAAGGAGCAGATGGGAATTTTTCTCATGTGCCCTTGTGGCCCCGTGGCAACACCTCTAAGAGAGAAGAAAGAGCCTTTAGGGTCCTTGGCAAGATTGTGGTGTGCTTAGTGCCAGTGCTGTGCCTAGACTGCCTGGTGACCAAAGCTGATCTGGAATCAGTCATGAAAGAGTTGAAAGTGGTACCAATGTGCTGATTCACATGCCAGAGTCAGAGGTTTGGCAAAGCTAATGAGAGTGTGAACAAAAAGAGCTTTGCCACCTTAGGTCTTTAACCTAAATCTTTACCATCTGTCGCAGACATCTTTTTATTAAAAATCCTTTCTTAGGATTTTTCTTCTTGAGAAGCTGAGAGGCTTCAGGAACAAAATGTAAACAATGGTTATCTGCTGCTGCGGAATGCAACAGGTGCATCTGTGATTGGCCCATCTTAGATGTTTACAATTAATGGCCAATCACAGCCCAGTTAGCTTGGACTCTCTGTCTGAGACACAAACTTTTATTATTAATTTTTTTTATTCTTAGCTTAGCTAGCCTTCTGAGATAAAACTTTTCCTTCTATTCTTTTTTTTGTATAGTTTTAATGTAATGTATATAATAAAATAATAAATCAAGCCTTCTAAACATGGAGTCAACATTCTTGTCTCTTCCCTCACCTGAAAACCCCTGTGAACACCGTCACAATCACCACAAAATCTAAAACTTTACTTGATGCTACCAACCCTCTCTTGAATCCCTTGAAGAGTAAGAAATAACAAAGTGGCCTTGCTTGAGAACACATTTCAACAGAAATACATTCCAGTTCACTTTTTGTCTGGTGTTGAAAACAAAGACGAGCACACAGAAAGATTAGCTCCACCTCCAGATGATAAAACAAAATGGATGTCTACTTTTGGTAGCTTTGTGCTACAAATTTCCTTTTTTGGCCAATATGCAGGTGGTGTGGCTTTGTTACACTACCCAGCCTGCAAGCCTGGATCTTTAATTAGTGCTGTACCTGCACAAGCATCAGGGTCTGTAAATTTACAAGGTGGTGACTGAAACTTGGGCCCATCGTGCTAATTAAGAACTCACTCTTCTTGTAGGGAGAGGTTAGATTGTTTCCAATGAACCTAGCAGTCCTTCTGTCATAACAAGCAGTGCCCAGTCTTGCACACGTGTGTTGTAACACCCTTATCATCACCCTCTCATTAATGCAGGAAAAGCACAGAATGCAGAAAGGTTTTTCGGGCACTTGTTGTGTAACTCAGCGCTGACGTGCATCCCATCATTGTTCCTTGGGGAGGGAAGCAGAGAGGGGCTGCTGCTGAGATACTTGAATTTGGGCCATCTCTCCAGAAATAAAGTCCCCTCTGTTTCACATCAGGTAGAGTATGAAAGCTTGGCTCTTTCGGTGAATAACTCAGTGTTAGAGAAGAAATCAGCAAAGGGCAGCAGGTAAGAACAAAGAGTTAGATGTTGCTGCTAACCCACAATAAAATACCTCAAAACTGCAATGTGAGCCATGGAGGAGTTCAAATTTGCTCCAGGAGTAAAAGTACAGCACAGATAATTAATTAGGCATCTTTAAGTGCTCTGAGGAAGCTTTTCCTGCTTGGCTAAGGCTAAGAAAGCTACAAGTTTGCAGATGTGTACAGCTGAAAGCAATGGTTCTTGAAGAAACAAAGAAGCTTTTGCAGCTGGATGGAGGTTCTAGCGTCTTTCTCATTGAACTTTCCAGAATTCCCCATTGATTTGAGGGGCTGCAAAATTTGGTTCTAACTACTAAAGCCAGGCAGACATTTAAGAACCACAATGTCACTTGGTCTAAGCTACACTTTATTATAATAATTATTGTGTTGCTTAATGGCAAATGAATGGTATTGACTCTTACAAAATGTGTTTTTCTTTGGAAATGTTTATATTGCCATCCAGAAAGAGGGTTGCAAGAAAGATCTGCCCTACAACTGTTAGTGTTTCCTAGGACTTAACAGGACCTTAGTGCCTAAAACTGAGCACATTTGTATACATTATAAGGGAATATACACAAACTTCATTGTACAACAGCAAAAGACATTCAACGTGGCCACTTTCATCACACCTCTTTTGAAAGGAATTTTAGGGAATGATAACACATGTTCATCTAGCCACACAATTGAAAATACATTGAAAATATTAATATATATCACTTTGCTTTCAAATAAGAAGCAAAGTTAATTGCAAATTATGCAAATTCTATGTGGCCGAGAACAGGATGAGAGCATCCTCTCTGGAATGATTTTATTATCTGGCAGATATGTAAGATTCTACCTATCTTGTGGAATGTTAAACATGGAGCAGACCGTGGCTTTTCCTTCCTCTATCCATGGTTATGGCCACCAGGAAGGCATGTCTGAAAGAATTACACTGGTGGGATAGGAAGGAATCACACTGATGGGATAGCTGAATGTTTTGGGTGCAAATGTGACGTGTTGTCAAGAACATTCTCTAAGATGAGGATGGCAGTGAGAAGTAAAACCTTTTTCTCCAGTTTAATTCCAGTATTAGGAGTCCAAGAGGGGACAAGTGTTTTTCAAACCACATGTAATTTTGATGAAGGAAACATGGAACTCTGGCATGAGCAGGGCAACTCACCTGCTTCCCAACATGGTGGCAAGGGACGATCAATTTTGGAGAAGCTTAGTGAAATTTGCAGGGAGGCAGGAGAAGGTGAAAAAGGGCTCTGGAGGTGAGGCAGAACCAGTCAAAGGGCCATGACACCAAGGTGGAGTCAATCCTACCAGACAGAGGATTTGCTGCAAAACCCTGTCTTGAGCAGAGCCTCTAGCAGAAGAGACCAGACACAGCCACTATGAATGGGCCAGAAAATAAAAGTGTAATGTTGATAAATCAGGTGTTTCATAGAGGAGACAGGAGAATGATGAATGATAAATGGTTAACAGAAAGGATCTCTACTGCTCAGTTTAACAAAAAGAGTGACATGGAAAGACTTGTTAGCAGATTATATGCATCTAATTGGAAAGGAGAAATATGCTAATAGAGAGAACATGCTCCTGAAGACAGGATCTTAATGTGATTAAGCTGAATATGAATGAATGAATCCTGGAAATGGAGTGTGAATTTTGGAAACAGTGTATCAAAGATTTCCATGGATGGTGTTGTGTAAATCATCAGATAGCAATCAGTCAAAAATCCTTACAAAGACAGACAGAGAGGTGTAGATAGCTCTCTCATTCCTCATTTCACATGGCTATTTAAAACATCAATATTACAGCATTTCTTTTTTATCAGCCTCTGAAGATTGATGCAAAGAAGTGGAAAATGCTTGCTAAACTTGCCTAAAGATTGACATTCTTACTAACTCCACAGAAGCAGTGCCCCTAACAGGAAGAGAATGCTTTTTCCAGATATGTTTCCTTCAGCACACCCTGTGTAGGAAATGCAGGTCTCTACTCCAGAAAAATGGGTAATTTGTAGAAGAGGCTGATTGCTTTACAGTATGAAACTGAAAGCTGCATTTCACTGAAACAAGTGGGCTGTTCTGGGAGTGGGACTGAGTGATAAATCCTAGAGAGCTGTACATGGGTCTGCTCTAACAGCTGTAAGGCTTTATGGGGTTTACAGGTAGCAGTGGCCAGTGAATAAAACAGAGCCCTTTTTGCTGCCAGCATTCTCATCGATCTGGTTGTTAACTGGAAATTTTTGATTTGTCAGAGCTATTTCAGAAGGCTGAAAAAAGTGAGGGAATATGTCCCTAAACAAGGCATGGAAGGCTTTTCCATCAGAGTAGCATTTATTGATCTTAAGAAAGGTCCAAGTAAAATCAAGATACATTATTTTGTTTCATATCAGAGACAGATGACATGAAACACATTGAAAAAATGTCTTGCTTCTGAGAAGAAGATATGATCACATACTTGTATTCTTTAACAAATATTTCCTTTGTCTAGAGAGACTTTTTACCTTGAATGGCAAAGCCACCTTTTTTTTTTTTTTCCCCTGGGTTGAATTCAAGGTTGCATTTCCAGGTTGCATTCACTTGACCACCTGCAAAGATCTGATTGCAGGGCTGGGATCTTGGTTCAGCTACTTGTGTTTACATTTTTTAGCAAAATGAAGGTTCATTCCAGAGGTCTCAAGTATACAACCAGTTAATAGGGATATCACCCTGTAATCACACAGGACTATTTACAAGACTCCTCCAGTTAAAGAAAAAAAGCTTTGCTAGGGAGGAAAGAAATACTTACCTACAAAACTTCTGAGGAGTTACTGTCTGGGACATAATCACAAACAAATATTAATTTTCCCCTTGAGAATCTAAGTTGGTTACACTGACACATGAAATTGAGTATTGAGAGTGTTACTGTTTGTGTTGTCCTATATGGACATGATTATATATTATGTACTGCACACTGTATAGGATTCTATTACATTTTTTTTGTTGTTGTTCCAACTGTCCTTAAAGAAGAAAGCACCACAGCCTTTTCAGGTAGTTAATCTGTGCCAGGCAACCTGTTGATATTTCAATCCATATATTTCTTGTTCATCAGCAATATGCACAATTACTGGGCCAAGTCGTGGCTGATACAGATGGCAGATATAACACACCCCGTTTAATAGAAAGGAAAAAAACCCATACAGATTGAAAGGATTGCCATAGCAATTAAATCAAAGAAAAATATAAATAAATACTGCACAATCTTTTCCCTTTGATCCATTATTGATACAGATTGCCTCCCTATGTCCCAAATAAACAAAATCCGTGCCATATGCAATAAGCATGCTGAAGAAAACCTACCTCTACTGGAGGGAACTGAGAGCATGATAATCCACTAAATAAACAAAGTCTCGATCATGGCTGTTAGCTTCAAAGGAGAAGGCCATTTCTACTCAGTTTAAAACAATCATAACACCTTCCCTTGCATTGGTTTGGAAGGAAAGCAAAGAAAGCAAAGAAAGCAAAGAAAGCAAGCAGCATCTTTGCAAAACAGGTTTAATGTATTAGAGACAGTAGCTCTAAAAATATAGCTCTTAAAGACATTTTATTGTATATCAGGAACATTTTGTTTGTGAAGTATCTGGGTCTATATCTATTATTTTGCAAGTAGAAATCAAGCACAGAGTGTCTTCATCCATTGAGGGTCACAGCAAGAATGATAAAACCTTAATAGGTATCAATACATTCCCTGAGGGATCAGTGGCTTCATCATCTATTGTCACTAATGCTAAACAAGAATATTTCAGCATCTACATTCTTTACAAAATACAGAAGTGAATTCTGAATTACAGGTTTACCTCCCTCTCTATTCTGTTCATCTACATGGTAGTTGTCTATCTCCCTGTCTTTTTTTATCTTTCATTTTCCCTCTGAGCTGTTCTCAAGATCCACTGGAATTTGAATGGGAGGGGGGGAGAAAAATGGTTCCCCTTCACAGCAGCTGAGTGCATTCAAGCAAACTGAATGAGCCTTCCTTACCCCAAAGATACGGAACAAAGGGATTGAAAATTGCCATGTGGTCAGGATTTCTAGCCAGGAGCTTTTGAAATGCTAAGCAAACAAATGCAATATCTAATGTCAGAGCTGATGTTGCACCACAAGTCATTGGGAAGACATTTAGTGCTCCTCTGCCCACTGTGTTTGTTGTCAGAAGAGTGGTATTTACTGTTGCACCTTCATGCCTGCAAGCACACATAAACTCATCCCTTCTTTATTATCCTAATATTTCTATCACTCACAGTATGGTTGAAAATTTCCTGGAAGGACAAATCCCAGCTTAGGGAGGTGCCTTTTGTGGGTTCCAACAATGTCAGCTTACAATTGGTTGATTCATAATTGTGGAACAGGCATTTCTTAGACCACAATTTGAATAGTATAGGAGGTTTGGGTTGGTTTTTTTTTTTTTTTAGGGGAGGCATTGGAAACAGGTCAAAACCCTACATTCAGTAGCACAAAGCATTGTGGTGTTTCACAGCCACGATTTAGCAGAGTCCAGACTCTGTGGCTGCATGAAAAGCAGCCCCTCCATTTCCTTCTGTGTGTGTGTGTGCTGTGGAGTGCTGACAGGGATCCAGCAGTGGGGATGACACTCCAATCCCACCTCTGTGTGAGGGGAGGAGTGATGAGAGGCGTGGGCTGGGCTGGCACTTGGGCTCAGGAAACCCTGCAGAGGTTGGTGGTGCCACCTGCTTGTCCCACCTCAGCGAGCTGAGAGGCAGGAATCCCAATTGTACGGAGGGATATCCTGAGGGAAAACCCCACCTTTTTGCTGTGGGTTACCCAGAGAGGAGAGAGCAGCTGTTGGAAGGTGCCAAGAAGTGTGGAATGGGAGAAATAGTCCCAGAAGAGGGAGGGGAGTGGGGAAAGGCCAGATGAGGTTTGCAGAAGCACATAATAAATTGTGAAGCCATGTTATAAATATTATGTAGTGCATGGTTCTTCACTTTGTCTTGCTGGGAGGATAACACCATGAATACATTTATGCACATGCTGTATATAATATTTACAAAGACACATAAAACACTTCTGCAAACAGGACCCTATTTGGAGATACATGTCCTGCTGTGTTTTGAAGTACTCCTGGCTTTTTCTTTTTCTTATTAATGTGGTATTATATTTATTAGTATAACAGTGGAATGAATAAATGTTCCTCAGCACTGGAATAGCTTCATCCTTGGCTGCTTACAACTTTTGCACACTTGTATAAACCAGCTGGTATCAAGTTCAAAAGGAATCGTATCAGTGACTGAGAAAAAGCAAAACAGATGCTCATTACATTTGTCTAAGATAAAATTAACTGAACCTGTCATATTTTGTGGGCAATCCTTCTAATATCCGCAGAACAAAGCAAATACACTTAATTCACTACAGTCTTTGGTTAATAGGTCAGATATGGCCTCTCAGGGCTATTGTGTTTGTGTTTAAAAAGCTTAGAGTTAAGATTGAAAACAATAAAGCTGAAAATGTTTATTTTTGTGGCCTGGGATAATCATCCTCCCTGAGTTTCAGTTATCTAATTCAAGGTTTGCTCTTGGATGGAATAACCAGACTCAGCACAAATAATTCATATGGGGAAAGGGAACACATGAAGGGTATTAATGAATTTAACTCTTACCTCCTGATACTGAAGGAACCTCTATCTTAAACAGATCTGTCCCAGAAGAAAGACATGCCCATGTGTCTCCAGAAAAGGCATCTCTCTTCATTGCTGTACAGTTTGACTTGATTGGAGAAATTGTTTCTGCCCTGAAAGATAAAGTGTGCTGACCGTTCTGTGAGAGTTGCCTTAGTTCTTCCTGCCTCAAATTTTCCAAGCAATAGAATAACCCAAATGTTTATCTTTATATTTTTCTTTATTATAAGATAATGTTTATCTCTTATCAGGTATCTCACCATTGCCTGCCACACCCATACCAAATTTGGGGTGGTACCACCGTGGCTGAAGAAGTCCTTGAGATGACAAAGGCTGAACACATCCAGGGGTGTATGAGCAGGAGTGTTGCCAGGGGGTGATTCCTCCCCTCTGCCCAGCCCTTTTGAGGTGACTCCTGCACTACTGGGTCCAGTTTTGGTCTTCCCATGCAAGAAAAATATTGGCATATTGCAGTTAGTCCATGGGGCAAGAAAAATCTTGGCATATTGCAGTCAGTCCCTGGAGCAATGGAAGGGGCAGTGAGAGCTGGAGTTATTCTTCTTGAAGAAGAAAAAGCTGATTTGAGGATGGGAGGGCTTTTCCTTTTTGTCTTCAAGTACCTAGAGAAGGATTATAGAGAACACAAAACTCTTCTCAAACTTGTGCAGTGAAATGCGACAGATTTCAGGAGGTCCTGCTTAGACATAAGAAAAATGTATTCACTTGAGAGATGCACAACACTGGAAAAGGTACCCACAGAACCTGTTGGATTTCCTTAAATCTTTAAAACTCAGTCACTGAATTTATTTACAAAACAGATGGCAGGAGGTTACTCTAGAGACTTCCAGAGGCTGCTTCCAACCTCAGCTGCCCTGTGACTCTATGCAAGTGGCCCTGGATTATTGCCACACAGTTCTTTGGGAATTCCCCATCTTCCTCTTTTTTATCTTCACTTCTTCCAAATTTAGAATATTCCTCTCTGCCATGAAAACAACCTCACATTTGGAGAGTTCAAGTACCAGTCAAGAGATGAGAAACCAGGTATTTCATGCACCATTCAGATCCTAGAAACAGCAGCTACATCTTTGACCTTGTTCATAAATTTCTGACTATTCACAGACTGTTACTACATCATTGTTTTACCCTGTTCTACATACATAGTTTTTTAACAGCCTCAAAAAAAATCCTTCAAGACTTTTTTTTTTCAGTCTTTCAAAAATGCACCAGACTGTGCCTCATTGTTTTAAGCAATGGAAGAAAGTAGCTGTAAAAGATATACTCAGTGCAAGACCTTGCAAGGACTTCATATCCTTGGGGAAAACCCACAGAGGGTCAGAAGAGAGGTGGTTCTGACCTTTAAATACCTGTATTTTGAAAGAAATATCAAGGATTTTTTAAAATAAATTGTTCTGCAAGGGCTGGATTCTTAATATGAAATCATTCTTTAAGTACAATCTATACAAGGTATGGGATATTGTGCCATTTTTATGGCACTCAGTTTTAAAGCAGAAGGGTTGGGGTTTATTAGACACACAGGCCTTCAGGGCTCTTTTCTGGTAATTAGACACATAAGTTAAATCCATAAAAGTGCTTTCTTGGAACCACTGTGGCTAAAAGGGTGACACAATTTACTTTTGTGCTTGGCATGAGTCCTTGAGGCAATATATACTATTTTATTTCAGGATGTGTAAACCACACATTATTGTCAACAGTAGAAACAATTATAACTAGACTTGCTTATTCATGCTAACTCATCATTATAGAATGATTCGAGGTTTAAGCTGAAAACACCAAAAAGGTACTTTTTATTTTTATACAAAAATCCATTAACAATATTGCCACAAAAATCTCTGCAGAAAACCAATAGGAAGATTTAATAGGGACGGGAAAATTTCTGCGTGCAATCAGAAATAAGAGGTTTGTTCTGTACTGTGATGTGAGAGAGAATGGAAGAATATGAGTTAGTTATGAGACAGAAAAGGGCACTTTCTGTTTACAAAGCTGTTGTTAGTCCTACCAGACAAAGCCATCCCCACAGCTGCTAGAGATGCACCTCAGCCCTGACTTTACCCTGTTGGAATCAACACAAGCAATAATTTTTCAAGAGCCAGTCTGCCTCACTTCCCGTGAGAGGCCACGTGACTGTGAGATCACATCTCAAAATGAAGCAAGGAAAGATGTTACCCTTCTGAAGCAGCATCTTCATAAGCCTCAAGTGTTCCTTGTAAACTCACGTTCCTGTCACATCCACGTGCCGGCAGATCTCAACTTCTAACCAGTTGCAGATCACTTAAACAAGTGCTTGGCCATTACTTACTTGTTGTAAACAACTTTTCTTTCTCAGGACACAGAAATAGAGACAGGCACCAGATTCAAATCAATTTTCTAGAAGTTCATAAAACCGTTGCAAAGATGCTGAGCACTGCACTCTTAAACGAGAGCTGAAGCGTTTCAGATTTAGATCATCCAACTAAAATGTCCATCCAACTTACTAACCATTTAATAGCAGTGGGATTGTAAATACAAAGAGGAAAGGTATCTAAAACAGCATTTTAGATTTTCCATATTAGAAAATGAGGGAATATCAAGTCTATCAAAGACCAGAATGCTCTCAGCTCTGTTTTGATGCTTCCTTTCTCATGCCAAACACCTCCCAGCTGTTTGGAAGCCTGTAAGAATTTATTCAATTTCTAGTAGAAGGCTGTCTGCACCATTAACAAAATGATCCATGCTGAAATGGGCTAGTTTTTCCTCAGGCAGCTTCAGAGAAAATAATGACTTAATGAATGAGGGGAATAAATTACTCTTTTACTCTTTAGATAAGGTTTGTCCAGGCAAATTTCAGCTGCACTGTCAAAATAAAGTTGATGGAGTGTATGCTTGTGCTCCTTGTGTCACACAGCTCCTGTGAGCATACAGAGATGTTCACTCTTGGGACTTCTCAGATTGTCTTCTTCCACTGGGAATCAGATTCATTTTTCTCTAGCAAAACCCACGGGAATATCAGCACTCAAATTGCCAATCTCTGTTCTCTGAAGTGGATAGCATTGGTGAAAGAGTCACCCTAAGGGAATCTGAGTCCCGCTGTTTCCCTGCTCAGGGGATATCTGTTAGTCAACAAAAACAGAGCTTGAGCCTGCTGGCACTGCTGTGCCAGAGTGCTTTAATGAAAAGTCTTCTACATCTGCAAATAGAGTGCCTTTCCAAGGCTGCTGGCAAGCACCAAACACCTGATCTGAAATACTGAAACACACACATGAAAGGGTCACGTGAAAGGAAAACAGCAGAAACTAGTCATGAAAGGAAGAAGAACCTCTTAATGCACAATATCTAGGGGGGCCAGAGCCAAGACAGAAATAAAAAATCATATTGTCATAGAGTCATAGAATTGTTTAGGTTGGAAAAGACCTCTAAGTCCAACTATTAACATCACACTGCCAAGTCCACCACTAAAGCATGTTCCCAACTGCCATATCTGGACATCTTTTGAATCCTTTCAGGGTTGGTGACCCAACTGCTTCCCTGGGAAGCCTGTCCCAAAGCATGACACCTCTTTCTGCAAAGAAATTTTCCCTAACATCCAATCTAAACCTTTCCTGGTGCAAACCTAGGCCATTTCCTCTTGTCCTGTCACTTGTCACTTGGGAGCAGAGGTTGACACCCACTTTGTCACAGACATCTTTTATGAAAAATCCTTTCCTTAGGATTTTTCCTCCTGAGAAGCTGAGAGGCCTCAGGAACAAAATGTAAACATTAATTATCTGCTGCTGTGGAATGCAACAGGTGGATCTGTGATTGGTCTCATGTGGTTGTTTCTAATTAATGGCCAATCACAATCCCGCTGGCTCGGACTCTCTGTCCGAGCCACAAACCTTTGTTATTCATTCTTTCTTTTTCTACTCTTAGCTAGCCTTCTGATGAAATCCTTTCTTCTATTCTTTTAGTATAGTTTTAATATAATATATATCATAAAATAATAAATCAAGCCTTCTGAAACATGGAGTCAGATCCTCATCTCTTCCCTCATCCTTGGAACCCTGTGAACACAGTCACACCACTTTGTTACACCCTCCTGTCAGGGAGCTGTGGAAAACAATAAGGTCACTCCTGAGCCTCCTTTTCTCCAGGCTGAGCCCCCACAGCTCCCTCAGCCACCCCTAAAAGGACTTGCACTCCACACCCTTCACCAGGTCCATTGCTGCTCTTTGGAAGAGGAACAAATGAAGCAGGAATCAAAAAGCACCTGAGTCTGGTGTCAAAAGCCAAAGTCTGAATGTACAGGAGGAGCCAAAATCTAAGAGTGAGGGCTTGAAGCACCAGCTAGCTGGGGAACAATGTGGTCTGCTCCAAAGTTTACCTGTGGTTACGTTGTGGTTCCCAAAGCTCAGGCTGGAAAGAGCAGCTCTTTGATCCTTGCTAATGAAGCCCAGATAGTGGGAAATGAGGCCAAACTCAGAGACCTCAAAGCAAGCCACAGCAGAACAAGCTCCTGGTTTGTTTGAGGGCATGTCTGAAGGCAGCAGCTGAGGTGAGCTGCAGCCTTTGGGAGGCTGTCAGTGGCACACTTGCACTGTGCTTGGTGCAGTAGTTTGTTCAAGTATTTTGCTATTATTCTGTTTTTTGGTATTATTCTGTTTCTCCAGTAAGAACCAGATTTTGGAGAGAATGTAAATATGGTCCAGCAAGTCATGGAAAGGATTTTTTTCCTTTCCATGGAGTTTGGATCAGGTTCATGAGGTCTTTAGGAGCTCATTGACTGTGATCATGAATAATTTTCTTTCTTCTCCTACAGGTACTCTGCTTTGGCAGACTGCTGCTGTTTTTCAACAACCTTGAGAAACAGAATGACAGGAAGTGTTAGACAGGGTAATTTTCCTGTGATGAATTAGGGCGGGGCATTCATTTGTTCCTTTGAGACATCTTTGATCTGGTTTTATATCTTTGCTGTCCTTGATGGGAAACAAACTGGGGCTGTGTCAGGTAGTCATGAGTGGCGTGATGCCCGTGCCTGAAGTTCTCACCTCCTCCCAGAAGGCTTAGGGATCGTCTGGTTTCCTCTGACTCCTGACAAATCCTATAAAAAGACATAAGGGGGGAAAAGCAGGGGAGAAGTAGTGTAGGTCAGCACTTCAGGCCATGTTATAAACTGTGTGGTAATTTGGACTGCTGCATTTACAGCTAAGTTCTACCAGATGACACATAGAGAATGAATCATAACATGCCTGAATCTGCACACCCTTCCCACTGCAGCAAGCTTAGGGCAAGAAGGGACAAAGGGATTAACTACTCTGTTGTCTCATTCCCCAGGATGCCAAATCAAAGACCTGCCTTCTGCTTTTTGCATCTGCTTTTTTGCCTTGCCACAGCTCACTGCAGTCCAGAAACCTATTATTAATAGTTTCATGCTTATTTACTTACATATTGCATATATTTATACACACACATTGTGCCCAGCAATAGATACACACCAATTTCCACATGGTTCCAACATGGTTTGCTTATGTCAGATGAGTGACCAGTGTTGGGAGGATCATCAGCCATATGAAGGAGTGAGCTGCAATTGCTACCAGCAGATCAAAGCTGCTTCTTCACCTCCTAAAAGCTCGTGGCCCAAAATGATGGAGAGAAAGACAAAGCTCAGGAGACTTTTCCATAGATTTTTCACAAATGACACTGTTGCCCTTTCTCTGACTTCTGCGGTTCTTGAGGAACTGGCAGTGCCTATTAGGAAACAGGCCATGCATGTTGCACTCAAAAATCTCTCATAAACACCTGTCTATCACGGCTCCTTGGGAGGAAAATGTACTTTTGCCATTGCTCCTGGCATCTTGGAACAACAGCACACACTTTGTGGCTCTCTGACCTTAGCAGCTGGGTCTGGCTGCATGCAGAGCTCAGTGAAAACAGAACATGGCTCAGTCCAGAACATCTCCCATCAGATCTTTTTTTTTTTTTTCTCTTTGTAAAATGTTTCCCACAAAGGTCTTCCATGAGTAAATGCTTCCAGCATTCCTATGGTCTCATTCAGCTTTTTTCTGTAGGTCTTGTTGAGACAGGAGGGTGGAAATAAACACACCTCTGGTGAATGAATGGGTGGCTTGGAAATATGTAGTAGGCTGTGAGAGATTTCTTTTTCCTTTTTTGCTGTTTTTAGTCCTGGCTAGACTTCTGTTGCATTTGTAGCAATTGCCTTCTGCACAAGGAGATGGCATCAGCATTCAAGAGTGACTTTTTTCTTTCATAGCCCACAGATCTTTAAATATTTTGAAAACGAAAAATTTGTCTTTTAACCAAACCTAAGGGAGAGCCTGGGAACAATGAAGTTTGTTCTCTTCAGCTGAAAAAAGTGCACTGGGATGAAAAGCTGAAGTCTTGATCTTGGCAAAAGTACCTGATGGACACATTGAAGGAGCTCCTTCCTCATCCTGCTTTTCCCACCAGCTGCCCTCAGATGGTGATTGTCATGGGCAATTTCTCTTATGGAGAAGGAAAGGGTAGTTAAGGGAATTCAGTGAGCTCAGTTTATACCCTCATATACTCCCAGTAAAGCCTGCCTGAGGCTGTTTTGAAAGGACTTAGTCTAGCCCAGTGACAGCTGTTTCTTCCATCATCTGGTTTTTTTTGTTACATTTCTATTTAACATTGCTCTCTGTTAGCTCTAATCACTCTTCTTTTGAGGGGCAGCTTTCAGAAAGGGGCACAAGAATTTACTCTTTAAAAAAATGCTGCATTGAAAAGGAGCTAGAGAGAAGTATATTACCCTGAGAAAAAAAGTTTTGGTTTGGCTTTAGTGCCTGGAAATGTGTTAGCAGAAATGGAGGTAAACACCTTATTGGAATTAGTCATTCACTGCTTCTCTACTTCCCCTCTTACAAGAAGACAAGGAGCTCGGGGCAAGTCCCTGGCAGCAATTGCAAAGCTGGGTGGGGATTCCCTTCCACAGCAGAAAGAGTGATTATTCTCTATCACTGCTTGGTCCTTTTTTTGGCTGTCCTTGGACATCTATTTTACAACTCATTCTCTCTCCAATGCCATGAAGTAGTCCTGCTGCTCTTTCCCTCTTGTCTGCTCCTCTGAAAACCACCGAGTCATCGTCACCTAATAAGGATGGAACAATTCTAAAATAATAATAATAAAGAAGGCTAATTTTTACTAAATTCAAGCTTGATGCTGAAATTTCAAGCCACTGCTTGCCCAGATTAGGTTCACAGATGAGACTTTCCAGCCATTCAATACTATTTAATTCTGCACCAACACAAATGCTACTTGATTTCTGCACTGAGACAAAACCAGGGAGGCTGAGGAGAAAAGTAAAAGGCCAGGAAATCTTCTGAGGAGAGAATTCAGCAGGAGCAGAGATAGTTAACGTGAAGATAAGAATCTAGGGCAAGGTTTTGCTAGGGTTTGATATATTGGTTTTATTTGTAAAGGCGGGCTAATTTTGTGTCAGAATGACCCAGGATTACAGAACCTTTTCCATCTATGTACTTAGGGGCCATATTTCATGGAACTTTTATGTATTAGAATACTTGTATCTCATTTTACTACCTCCTCCTGCATAAAAGAAACAATGCAAGTAACTGGTTGAGATTTCTGTGTTGCTCCGTGTTTTCACAGGTCTGACAGTGCCCTAATCGTTAAAAGAAGGTGATGATCTTTCACCAGAGTTTTTTTGCACCATCATTCAGAAAGAATCCCAGGAAACTTCACAGATATGAGCTAATTAAAACCAGCAGCAAATGCGCCTCTTCAGTTTTGATTCAAAAACTGAATCGGACTCTGATTTCCGGATATAAACAAGAGGCTGATTCCACAACTGTGCAGCATAAATGTGGCAGGCTCCAGCCACCAAACGTTTTCAATTTTTATTTAGGGCAAGCTAATAAATCAGGCTCTGACCTCAGAGCGTAACTGGAAGCATCAAATGAAAGGCAGTTGTAAGGGCATTGTGGGAAAATGTGAAAAACTGGATAGGTAAACATAAATACTTTCACAGTATCAGTGTAAAATATTGCTGCAAACTGATGAAAGGTTTTCAGCTCCAGTGTGTTTTATTCCAAGACTTCTCCAGACCTCTTTTTGCTTTACAGCAAAGCAGCTGTGCTTATGCAACCTAGCATTGAGTCAGGAAATGGTCTGAAGCTGCTTGCAGGGTACCAGTTGTGGGAGTGGCCTTAAAGCAGCTCACAAACATCTGGGATCTCAATGCTCCTGGTTGTGCCTGCCCTGAGCGGTCCAAGCTGCAAGCAGAATCAATATAAGGATTGCAGGGTGGTTCTTTGTGGATGGCATCTTCTGTGGTGTCCACACGCACTACATCAGAAATAGATTTTTAATTCATTATTTAGGAATTCATTTCCAATCTCAGCTGAGGCAAGCATCTTCAGCTCAAACTCCCTGATGGTAATTTTTGTATCTCAGGCATAGAATTCACCTTTGTTTTTCCATTGTTCACTGACAATGCAAAAAGCCCTGCTCTCTAACTTACTTCATTTTTCCTTTACGGTTCTCCAAAGGGAAAAGGAGTTTTTTGCCAAGCACTGCTGTCAGTCTGACATAACTGTGGGCTTGATCACATGAAAATTGAAAGTGTTTCTCTTTTCAATTGATTAAATGATTGAGTACAGACTTCTTTAATAGAGCAGTCAGCATAACTCACCCATAAACTCAGCATGGAGCCCTGTGTTCACCATGTTCTAAATTGCTGACAAACAGTTTATGGTTTGTCACATTTGGCAACGCCTGTACAGGAAAAGGGCCAGTCTTCAGCTGAAATAAAAATAAGTGCTTTGACCAGAACTTGGAAACAACTAGTAGGAAGAGAGGTTGTGCAAATATATAAAAAAATGTTCAGCTTTTTGTTTCCCATTTTACCAGCTTCAGCTTTATACATCATCATAGCTGTCCTTTTCAGTCACCTTCCCATCTGTAAATAACGCAATGTAAACGATTTTAAGATCTTGTATTTTGTAATTAGATCTAATTTCTAACATATTCAGTAAATGCTGGGTGTTAGTGAAATAGAATGGCAGCTAAAGGAGCAAGGAAGGTGAACTTGAAACACATCTTGATTTTATTATTTTACTCTCATAAATCTTGTAACAGGTGACACAAACCCTAGGGGGTTTGGGTTTTTTTTTTCTTCCTGCTCTCTTCCTTTTGGCAATGTTTTGAAAGTGAAAAATTGGGTTTTTGCTATTTTTTTAAAGTGTATTGTTTTTACTTTTTATAAACATCTAGTATTAGGAAAAAAAAGTCATGCCTGATAATTTTAACAGATTTTTGGAGAGGTAAATGGGTCTATTTCTGTAACACTATAACTCTGTCACAGCAGGGCATGTGGAACCATCCCCTCAAAGCAGACCATGGAACCATAATCCAAGTGGCAGCAAGCATCAAAAAACAAAGTACAGAAAAACCAAGTAGGAATATGGGTCAGATAGATATATTTTGGTATAAACTGCATAATTTTCCTTTATAATGTAAGAAAGAGCCATCTGAGAACCCACAGGTGGTGTCAGCCTCCTCAATGGCAGCTGATTTATTTGTTGGTTAAAATTACGATGCTTTAGCAAAGCCACATGGGGATTAAAGATTAGAATAGCAGAAGTGCCACAGATCAGAATTCAGCAGCTCCTTTATATGCTTGACACACCTTAAAAAGTCCAGATATTCTTGACCTAACTTCATCTGCTCTCTAAAAAGCACCCAAAGTCTGCATGGCCTGCAACTGCCCCAATAATAATGTTCCTGCCAAGACTTGTCTCCACTGAAGTAGAACAGAAAATTCAGGGCAGGATTGCTGATTTTATTTCTTTCCATTTATTCAAAGCAATCACAGCAGAGGTTATTGTAAACACCAGCATTCAGCTTCTGTGGCCAGAGGACCTGGATGAAGAAGAGTTATCCCCCTAGGACATGGTTGGCACTACTTGTGTGGGGCCACCAGGTGACACGAGGAGCTCACAGGCTGGATGAAGGACTTCACCCACATATTTACAGCTGGCCCCAGGATAAAAAAATGACAGATGAGGAAGTCAGGAGCCAAGACAGGACAAGGAAAGGCCTTCATCAATTTCTGCTCTCCTGTTTTCTGCCTTTAAATCTGAAGAATGCCTTTTGCAGGCACGACTGCCCTCTCAGCGTTTAGCTCATACCAGAAAGCTGTGCCTTCCCAGCACTAAGGGGTCTAACAAATCCATTCTTTTCTACCTTCTGTTTTACCTTTTACGTATCAGTAGACATAGAATAGAAAGTTTTCTGTGTTGGGAAAATACAACAGAACATGTAGAAGGCTGCAATATTTCAGGAAGATGAATGGTACAGGAATATTTGCAAAATACTTCATCTTTCAGAAGATCCTATGACCTTGAAATGTGCCAGAATGCCAAGTCAAAAGTGGTAATTAACCTAATTTTACTATTTTTTTCATAGTGAACCAGACATTCTTTATACCATTTAGTGCAACTTGTCCATCCAGTCACAAAGAAACGACTTTCTGTACCCTAATCCCTGATTTGAGAATAGTAAAACCCCTTTGCTTTTTAAAACCTTTGTTCCATCTACCCCCTCACATATGCTAATAAAACACTTCCCAACACAGAAATGCATTCTTCGCTTCTGACACAAAGTATGAGAAGGAAAAACTCCATAACTGACAATTTTCCTTACTTCATTTATTTTTAAAGCATTTTATAGATGCTAATAAAGTGTTATGGGTGTCATCCAAATTTCAGTGACATAAGTGAAAAAACTCCCACCACTTCAGTGACTTCAGCGAGATCTGGATGCTGCATGAGTAACATTCATTGCATAAATCTGGACAGATATCATTCAGACATGATTCTTGGATTTAAAACTTTACTTTTTTTCCAATAATCTTTTTTGTAGTTTGTTTCCATTTCACATAGAATTTTGACATGTTTAGTTTCTCATCCAAATCAGAATGAAGTCAAAAAGCCTTGATAATTTTATGATACTGGTAATTTTGTCAGTCTGACGTAAAGAACTACCACACATCAAGAAACCAAGGTCATCCAAAATACAGACACTGGAGAAATTGAAATTATGACTCATTAAATAAAATACTACACTAAAATGTAGAAAATGCAAAAACATCAACACTTGACCTATCAATATTAGTTGAAATTTCTTTATTTTGTTAATCCCTTATTGAAGAGTTAATAGAGATTTAAAAAAGGTCAAACCCACAATTGATGAAAAGACTAGAGACTTATTTTGAAGTTAACCAGTTTTATTTAAATGCTTGCTACACAGTTTTCAATTTGTTTTCATGGTACAAGGTATTCTAACAAACATTGTGCCTCATTTGCGGATTCTTCTCACTTGTTAAACATTCCCAGGTGTACTCCTGAATAAAAGAGAGTGACAAGAAAAAGTATTTGGTTCAGAATGTGCCTGTGTCAGGCCAGCCTCTGGATAGTGAATTTAAAGATTTCAGAAGGTGTTTGTAACATTTGAAGAGAGCCTTCTATGAATAATGTATCACAGGCATATTCTGTTTAATCATTTTTTCAGCCATAAATCTTTGGGCAACCTAAAGAAGTTAGTAGATAATATTATAGAGAAATGGAAATGATATTTGTAAATGGAGACATGAATTAATTTATTTCTCTAAATTTATGATTCAGCATTCTCTAGTCACTATCTAGAATATCTACAGCAATCTTACAGAAGAAAATTACTTACGACAGCATTGTCATACAATTGGGAATAATTGCAAGTAGAAGTAAAAGCACATTTCTAATATCCTTTCATGGAAATTGATGGAGATGTTGGGTTTTTTAGATGGCAACCACCTTGTAATCAGTTAATTTGATAGAAATGCAGACTTCAAGGGAGCCCAGGTAAAAGCAACCTAACGCGGTTGTAGGCACGTCATGCTGTGAGCTGAAATTCTTGAAGGAGTCATGGATCACAATCACACAAATGTATGTAGGGCAGATGGGGATGGCTGGGAATGGATGGAATGGATAGGTATGGCTGGGAATATATAGGAATGGATGGCAATTAACAGCTCTTACAAGCTGACACCAAAATTGACATCTAAATGCCTTCTAGTGTAGTGGACCTCCAACAGCTTCAGTGCCATGGACATATCCAGCATCCAGAGGGTCTGAAAGGAGCGAATTTCCTGATTCCTGTGGGTACTTTCTTTTGGAAAGACTGGTTATAGAAAGGCTTCAGCATTGACAGCTGAAGTAGAGCTTCAGAAGGATCCAATTTTATTCCATCTACTGGATTTCATATAGAGTTTACTTTTTTTTTTTTTAATAATTGTGAGCCAAAACTCTCTTCAAATTTGGCATTGCTGCTTCCATGTGTGATGTATGTAGATGGCAGAATAGCACATGAAGGTGAAGAGCATTTCTACATCTCCTTCCCCTGCTTTGCAAGTGAGCATTGCCAAGCAGTGAGTACTTAGCTCTTGGCAGGTGACTGTTTAGTTGTGCCTCACTTGGAAAAAGGCTTTCCCTTTCATCCAACACTAGAAGCACAAGGACACAAATCACAAAGGGGAAGTTTTATTCAGACTTTGTCATTTTTCTGCTTTATGTGTTCTTTTTCAGTGTGGTCCTAGCCAAAATCTTGATCAGTTTTTACATATTGAGCTCTTTGTTCCAGGTTACCTGATGCTTTGTGGGCACTACATCATGAGGTACCTCTCTTTATTTATTAGGATTCAGTATTCCTTCAGAGGAAGGAAGCTAAAAGACATGAGATGAAGAAGGGAAGGGCAAAACAGGAATGTATATCACTGTGGTGGGCTGACCTTGTCTGCCAGCCAGCTGCCATCCAGAGGCTTTCTCCCTACCCATCCCCAAGGTGGAAAAGCTTATGGGTTGAGGTAAATACAGAGAGCACTTCCCAGTTACTGACAATAGGCAAAACAGACTCAACAGAGAAAATTAATTTATTGCAGGAAACATACAAAAAACTGAACTCCACCACCCTTCTTTCCTTCTCTTTTCAATCACAACTTCTGTCCCTCAGTTTCTCTATATCCTTCCCCTTACCCCTGGGATAACAAAAGGGGACATGGCATCCTTCCTGAGCTGCAGCATGGAAATCTGCTCCAACAGGGTCTTTTCCATCAGCTCGGTGATTATCTGCTCCACTGTGGTCTCTTTCCCAGTCTTCAGAAGAATCTCTTGTCTGCTGCCTAAAGCACCTCCTCTTTATACTCCTCCTCTTCTTCCTCCTCCTCCATCTCCAGCATTGATTGCTCACTAATGTATAGGAAAGTGAGAGAATCTAGTTGAAAATTCTATAAAATTCAAAAATTCTGATGAGAGGGACAGCAAAAATTCAATCTCTGCTCACCTGACTAATTTATCCTAATATATCCTAATAAATCCTAATATATCCTAATATATATATTCCTGTTACATTTCCAAAGGAAAAACAGTGCCACATGAGACCATGCTGGATTTTTCTGACTCTTCAAGCAGAAACACACAGAACTCCTTTCTAGAGACTGACCTTAATCTTCTGTAGCCATTTCAAGCATCCAGGTAAGGACAGCTACTCTCATCTTCCTTTTCTGACTGGAGTTAAGGCAGTGTGCAACAGCTGTGACAAGATGTTGTTGTGCATCCTCTTACCTGATTTCAGGCATTTCTTCTCCCCTTTCACACATCCTCGTGCTCCATCTCCTCTAAGCTCTGGCTTCTCCAGGAGGCTTTCCTCATCCCTTCACTTTACTGCCTCGTCCAGCTATTTCCTGGTGTTGTCCTTGCTGTGTGTGCTGGCTCCTTCTCAGGCATTACCCTTCTCTTGCTCCTATTTGACTGTTTTCTGGCAAGTCTTTTGTCTTTTCTAGCTCTTATCACTGTGCCTTCCAGCCTCCACTACCTGCTGGATTTGGCAGTGGCAGTGGCAGCAGCACGAGATGAAAAACAGGCATCAGGCATTCTTACCCCTATATGGCATCCCTGGTCTCATGGTCACTATGTTTATCCCACCCTTGCTGTGGACTGGTCAGCATATGTGTTTTCCCTGGCCACCTGGTGCAAAAATAAACCAAAAACAAACCTCAGGCACTGTAAATTAGATTAATACAATAGGAGTGTTTCTGACCTTGTTTGTGTCAGCTGGACCAGGCTGACGCAAGTATGGTCCCTCCTGCTTTACCTGGCTGTTTGTGCAGTTTGGGCAAATTGCTGTCAAAATCCACTGACATGGAAGAATAAGGTGAATTTTGGCTTACCTGCCAGCTCCAGTATTAAGGCAGTATAATGCCTCTGAAATCAGTGGCATTGCTCTAACATAAAACTGCAATAAGCTGCAGGGAATTAAAACCCTGTTTTCTTGCCTCTGGGAATTCTCAGAGGCTGCCTGATATGGCATGAGTCAAAAATATTTTGTTATTCACTGCTTTTTCTAATTATCAGATTTGTCTCCAGTCCATTTTGTGGTGTTGGCCAGGCACTCGATCTGAGTCAAATTTTCCCTACAATCCACACTGCTTTATGTTTCAGTGCTTTTTTTTTTTTTTTGCCCTAAAACCAGAACAGAGGAGCTGGCTAAACATGTACAAACCTGCCTTAAGAAAAGACTTGTTTTCCCTTTTCCCTCACCCCTTCTTTTCTGTTTAACATTAGCACAAAGATGAAACACAGAAGGAGTAGCACAATTGTTAGAATTTTGATCAGCAGATTCTCAATCTGTTCACTTGTCAGTGGACCACTTTATCCACGTAAGTCATCCCCATGGCTTATGTGGATAAAGAGACCAACTTCTTGGAGGTAACATTAATTTTTGTAAGGAGCTGTTTTACAATAAGGAGCTGACACTGTTTTGAGAACACTTCTTCCAGCATTCCTTTACAGTTGGGGTTTGCCCACTGAGAGTTATTCAGGGTTGAAAACCGCCTCTAGGTGCATAAAACCATATGAGAAACACAAAATAACGGAATGAACTACCACAAATCCTCTCATTCCTCGTCACTGAGGGGTCTCATCTCTTTGGCCCAAGATCCTGCTGTTGTTTTTCCCATTAGGAACATGATGCTGGTTTTTCCCACCCATTGCTCCAGGTGGATGGAGGCTGCTCACTGCTGAGGTCTAGGTGAGATTTCATGTGCAAGTTGCTTGCTGTCAGTTTTATGCAGTACAATCTGAATCTGTGACAGACAATTTGGTGGAAGAAAGGGACTATTTTATCTGGGTAACACGATAGTTTTATTCAATTTTCTGAGCGAGGGGTGGGACCTTAGAGGCATCATTGCAAATATTGATTCAAACAAACCTATTTCCTGCTGAGGAGCGCAGCCACAGTGGCTCCCAGGCCTGCTATGTTGACTTGCTTAGTGAAAATATGTATTAAAAACCCACTTTGGTTTACAAGTCATGGCTGAAGGAGCTCCACAGATGAAACTGTAGTTTTTGGACAAAAAGAAAATAGTTTCTTGTTTATATATTACACTGAAAAATTTCAGCATTGTTGGCTTTGATGGAAAAATCCCACTGGCATTGACTTTGGACATCAGAGATTATCAGAAGCCTGGCTTGAAAACCTCCTGTTCTAAACTAGCTTTTCCTGAAACTTCCAGCTCACCAGGAATGAGAAAAAAAAAAAAAAAAAAAAAAAGAAAAAGAAAAAAAGGTAATAACTTCTGTTGCACTTCAGTTCCTCTTGTTTTTCTGAGTGTGTCTTTATGTGTGTGCTGCTTTTGTCTAGTCCAGGGTCAAAGACATCCAAACAAAACAAATGTTTCTGAAGTTGAAAAAACATTAAGCCTCTGGTCCAGGTGGAACATCTTTATGGTCCATGTGGAACATATTTTTTTTTTTTCCCACTACACAAAATAGATATGAGTGTTACCTCCAGCCTTGAATCTCTGTTTTAGCTTTATACTTTTGAACTAATATCTTCTTCTTACTCTGACTGATGTCAGCTGAAGAAAGTTCCAAGTAAAACGCCCTTTACAGTGCTATTTTAGGGCTGAGGCCATTCTTTCTCTCTTTTCTTCATCTTTCCATTTTCCTGATGCAATCCTCAGTCTGGCCTTGGGCTCACCTCACAGACATTAAAAATCAAAACCAAAAACAAGTAAAACCAGAGGGACCCCTCAAACCTCAACATTTTGCTTTCAGAAGCTAGTGATTAGCTTCCTCTGAAACAGCTTTTCTGATTCCCAAGTTTGGAAAATTGGGATCATCAAAAGGCCTGGTGGCAGATATGTATCTTTTCCTCTTTTTTCATTGAGCCTATAACTCAATCTGGCAATGAAGAGCTCTAGTGCAGAGAGAGGAAGCAGCTCTGTAAGGCTTGGCAAGTCCTTTCAAAGAATAACTGTTTTTTCAAATTTGATCACCACAGACACAAGCAAACACAAATTGGTATATTGCCTTATCTAGGATTTTTCTGATGAGCAGGAGGGGTGCTTTGGGGGTACTACCCTGTCATACTGACTCGGTTCTTTTTGCAGCAATTAATCTTCCCTGTTTGGTTTCACCCTGCTTTACACTTGGCCTCACCACAGTGCCAAGAGGTCAGCTTGCTTGTCCAAGGTCACCAAATGACTCAGTAGATTAAGTGAAAACTGAACTCAGAGGACCACCCTGCCTTTTAGCTTTTGTTTTTGGGACTCAATCTACACAGCTTCTCTGCTATTTCGTACATTCCATTAATCCCACTGGCTACCAGCCACAAAGATACAGCAGAAAGATTGAATACATGTAAATAGGTACAATGATATACAGCTTCAAGCTGATGGAAAATACATTGGACAAGCATGGTTACGTTCCTCTGCATTAAAAATACCCTTTAGGCCCATGGCTCAAAAACAAAAGAACATGAGAATACTATTTGTGGCTTTCCCTGCATTTATTAAGATGAATAAGATGAACCTTTCATCTTATTTCACTCTTGCACTAACCACACATACTCAAAATCCCATGTTTTTGCATCCAAGTTCTCAACTTACTCCTATCTGAAAATGAAATTAGTAGCTTGACTGTTATGACTAGTCTCCTGTTGATGTTGTCTGGATGCAGAATAGATAAATTCCAAGTTTCAGGATAAGATATTTGTTTATAGTTTTCCCATTCGTAAAAACTGAGAGCTGGAGATTTGATGAAGTTCTCAGTCCAACAGTAGAGTAAGTGAGGCAAACTTTCACCTGAGAACTTGCTCCCTAGCCAATAGTGAAAATCTTACAAAAGTAAGAAAATGCCTAATTTTAAAGTCCATTGTACTCTGAATGCATTGGAACTGGAAATAAAAGAGTTAATGAGCAGCTACTTGTTGTTTCATTAAGGAGGACCTGACCCTTTGTGAGACTGGGCAAGTGCATAAAGCCCCGTGCTGCTGCTGCAAGGATGTCCCAGAGCATTGCAAGGTGGATAACCAGCCAGAAAAAGAGCTTGTTATAATTTCCTCATTTAGGACACCATCCTTTGACTTATCTTAAGCATTAAATGCCTCTCTGACCCACCAGTTTGCATAAACTTATAAGAATTATTTGGATTAAAGAAATCTGTCAGCTGTCTGAGGTTCTCTGTGCGTCTGTTCCCATGTGCCTCTGTAAAACCAAGTCTGACATCACTGGTAAGAAGCCTCTTCCCTTCAGAACTTTGGTGAGAGTCTCCCAAGATTGGGCTTTCTGCTGTCATTTTAAGCCTTTCTGCTTTGGGTTCTGTGGGAGTTCCTAGAAAAGGCACAAGTCACTTGAGATGTTTTCTGAGACAGTTTGGTGCTTTGTTTCCTTCTGCAAAACTACTCCATCAGCCAGAGGTGGTAATCAGCTTTTGAAGACCTTTTAGTGAGTTTTTCTTTCCATCAGGTGTCCTTGCTGCATGATAAGAGGGCAAGGAAAACAGTACAAAAAGCATTTCAAAGATTTTGAAGGGAAGGAAGGTGGTTACCTGTGAGCCAGAAAAGGGAGTCTCTATGTGTTGCCCAACCATGCCTATGTCTATCAAATTGAACAGATAAGTTGCTACAGGACAGTGGTCAGGACTGTAATCAGAGTTCCCAATTTCCATAGTACTAAAATGTCTGTAAATTGTTTCCTTTGATTTATGTCAGCTATGCTTTTTTGGAAACCCCACTGCTTCTCACATCTCCTCCATAGGGAAACACTGCCATTTTCTCTTCGCTGAAAACTTCTGTAAGTCAGATGTGCCTGGAGGGCCACAGGAATATCTCCTGGGAGGAAAAGACTTGCATAAAGCTCTGCTGCAAGGTTGTGTGATTTTCCTCACTGATGGACCAGAACACATGTGCAGAAGTTCTGCAGGAACGTGGTGTGCAGTGAAAGTCATCCTGCCAAAAGTGCACAGGGGCTTGGAGGATTTACCAGGCAACATTTCACCCTTCAGAGCTCTTGTAGGATTTAGGGAGTACAGCCCTGTTCTATGTGATGCAAGTCAACTAAAGAGGGGAAATATTACAGTAGTTCCTTTCATGGAGCCTAGGAGTTCACAAGGTGGGGGCAGTACCTCAATCTTCATTACTAGGAATCCTAATTCTCTGCTCCATCCATTCCCTCTGCCCATTTCTATCCCTTTTTAAATTTTGTTTTATCTTCTATGTGGCTTGGAAGACACTTGCATGATTGCCTGCTTGGTACAAGCATTTATTTTTAAATGGAGGCAGTTGCAGGATCAAAAGGTGAGTTACACTGATTTTATTGAGCAAATAACACTTGCTTAGAGATGGTTCTCCCACGAGAGCTAAGTAAGAGCTTGTTAGAAATACCATGACTAAAAAATAGCCATGTTAGAAGAACTGGGCTCACCTGCATGTGGGGGTTTCAAGGTTTACTGTGAAAGACTCCCACAGTTTTTATCCATTCATGGCTTTACTGGACTTCTTTAGGTTTTATTTCTTGGGAGCTCTGGAAAAATGTTTTAGTAGCCAAAAAATCTGTACTTAATTAGACACACAAAACCAGCAGACAGGAAGTCTATTTCCTCACAGAGATACTGTGGTTTATACATTCTGCCCTAATATGAACAAGTCCACTATTATTTTCTGATGTCCCCCTTGTTTAAGGTGCTTTGAGTAACATGAAAGCTCTATTTTTGCCCACCAATCATGAAAGATACTTGTCAAGATCCAGGCATGCCAGACATGGCTGTATTGGATGGTTCCTGATTCCATTTGGAAAAAATAAAAGAAGGTTCCTCTCAGATTTTATTTTCTAGAAATTAATATCATTTAGGATTATTTAAATGTAACTCTGGATATGTGTGCGGGCTTGGGGCAAAATCTGATAATGACTCTGTACCAGTGCTCCCACTTTGAATTTCTTCAGTGTTATAAGTGGTGGCTTTATTTCCTTGTTGCTTGGGGTCAGTCCAAATATCCAGTGACTGGAAGTTGTTCAAGACAAGGGCTCTGTGTTCATGAAATGTGTCTCACAGAAAGGGCCATCGGAAAACTGCTGTAACATAATAAGCAATGAAAAATGTTAATATCTGCAGCCAAAAAAGGAGGTGAGTTCTTACCAGGGATGTTGATTACCCTCACTTAAATTTAGAAGTTGTGTGGGAAAAATAAAATTTGCATCCAAAAAAAGTGTTTTAGTTTACCTTAGAACTCTAAGCAAGTGTCAGAAAATCTATGACTTTCACTATTATTTTTGATACTGTTCAAAAAGAACTCAGATCTTAAGTGATGAGTAGCCATACAACATTCACCCCCTTGAAACAACAAAGGAAATTGTTGTGGGTTAGAAACTAGCACTATTTATTAAATATTAAATGCAAACTAAGGTTATGCAGCATGACTAACATGGCAGGACAGCTATAAATAACTACTCTGTGTTATTTGTCTTTGCTGGTTTTTTGGAGGGAGAGTGGGGTTGTTCTGGTTTTTGTATTGTTTGTTAGGGTTTTTTCTCCCCCATTTGTTGGGTTTTTTTCCTTGGATAATTATTAGAATATAATTTATTATGTCTTTGAATATTCAAAACTTTATTTTTTAAGTCCTTTCTTGTGAACCCACAGATTTCCCACTCTACTGTGAAAGTTTCTAGAACTCAACATTTGCTCCACTTTTCCTCCTCGCCCTGTAGATTTCATCTTTGTTTCCATATCACTCCAGTCTTCATTGTTCTGATTTTATCTTCCTCCCACAGAGCAAGTAGTATATTCCATGATCATCATGAAGGCATAAGAAGGGTTAAAAAACCTTGAAGGTGGTGCCAATGTTGACCATGCTGGAACAGGAACTAATTAAAATCTGATCCAAGCCAGGAGATGCGGAAACAAAGGGGGGTCTCTTAGTAAGATTTTACCCCACTCCATCACTATTATGAACATATTTGAGCTAGAACTGGAGTTAAAAATAAAAACATTGAAGGTAATCAGTAAGATCAGAACAAATAGTGAAGGAGATACAGTCCTGTGTCCTCTTTCCTCTTACACCTGCCTGTTGTGGCCATCTGTGGTGAGATCCCCACCAGATACAGGGCAGAGAGGATGTGCATGTGGAAGAGTTCAGGTCTCTCAATGGTTCTGTACAAACCCTTTTGGGGTAAGCACCAAAAGCCCTCAGAGACACTTCTTCTTCCTAATCATTTATCCAGGCAGGAAAAAAATTCATTAATCATTTATCCAGGTAGGAAAAAATTTGTTCATTCATTCATAATTCATTAAAATTCAAAAATTCATTTATTCAGCAACATTCCCACCCATGTGTAATGATAACTGATGACTTCAGAAGAAAGCCAAGCCCTCACGTATTGATGGTGACACCTCTCTGCAAGGCAGCAGACAGGCTGGTGATGTTTGGGCTGTGTAATCCCCTTTCTTCATATGTTTTTTAGATCCAGCATGTCTGAGGAGACTTTCAGTACTACAAAAGTATTTAAATTTTCTTGACATCTCCAATATTCACCATCTCTCTTTTTACAGAAAAAACCCTAATGTTTATTGATGGCATATGAAAATATAATCCCTTCCCTGCCTGACCACTCACAATCCCCCAGTGCTCTTTTATCATAACTGAGGGAAAGATGGAAGATGGAACTTTTAACCATGTTGCTTTGGACAAAGAAGGAAAAAATATAGCTATCAAAACACCAGCAGGCTCTACAGTCCTTAACTTCATCGAGGTAGCACAGAAGAGGGATGTTTTTCTCCAAAAAGAAGCATGCTCTGGAGTAGTCCCTCCAGATTATTGTGTGATTTAGCGCAGCGCAAGCTGCTCTGAGAGACCTACCTCTGTGGCATGTCTAAATTCTAGTGTGTTCTTTGCTACAGGCAAGATAAGTGATGTGAAAAAACCAGCCCCAGTGGTAACATTATTGGAAAGCAGATTCCTGTTGAAACAAGCTGGAGATTAGTGAGATAGATTTCGAGTGACGAGACTCATCCCTGGCTTTTGTCTTCCTGCAGCGTGAAATAGAAGACAGATAGCTTGATAGAGCAAAGTCTGGCAAAGGTAAATGGCAATGATGGAGCAAAGGAGTCATAACATTCTCCTGACAAAGCCTGGATGTCTGAGCAGTGAAACACAGAGGGGAGGTGATTAAGGGACTGCCAGGCTCCCCACAGGCTGCCTGCAGTAGCTGCACTGCCCTCCCATAGGCACTGCAACAAAGCCAGGTCAGATCTTCTTTCCTCCACACAAACTTCTCTAAAATGCAAAATTACCCTCTCTCACAGGGGGCTGTATGAACATCACCTGCTTCCCTGTATTTTGCAAAGCATATCACTCATTGTGACTGCTTCTTAAGGCTGAGGCTTCTGGTGGCAATTTCCACATTTCAGAGTCCTCCTGGGAAATCTAAACCTATCTTTTAAGGAAAATGCCATTTCCTGTCTTTATAAATGAAAAATAACAATTCTAGCCTCTCTCTGACTGTGCTTCAAAAAATAATACTACAATTTTTGTAATACCTTTTAAAAATAAGCACTATATTGCTTCTTTCCAATTAGACTATTCGGTAATTGCAGGAATGTAGACAGCAGAATTGTCTTTCCTAAGGATACCTTCAGGTACAGAAGTAAAGCCCTAAAAGATGCACAGCACCACTTCATTTTTTACAAAGTCATGCTGTGCAACTTTTACCTCTAGAAGGTCAACAGATCTAAAATTTATAAATGTATTTTCTGGAGAAAACAAAATGTGCATCTAATACTGGAGAAACTGCCAAAACAGCATAGGCAGTGATATTGGTCCAATAACTCAGAATCCTTTTCCAATGGTAAAAAAAAAAATCAATACACTTGGAACATCTTGACTTGATCTTCAAATGGCATATTAAGTAACCTTTTCTTTCTCTTTTTGGCAAACATTGGTAATGTGAGCAGGAGAATATTTCCCTGCCCAAGTCATTTTCATGAGCATAAGGGACATCCTCTGCCACAGACCAACTGAGCCAGAGCTAATATGGGTTAAAAAGGATGGTTGTTCCCAGGCCTACAGCAGCCATTTTCATTCTAAAACTGGCAGTCTTGTTATCATGTGGCAACTATTTTAATACATTCAAATAGCAAAAGGGACAAATACAGAGAATTTGCCTTTTAGGTTGGGTCTTCCTCCCCAGATGAGGGTATAAATGAACACAATCAATTGTTTCCCATTAAACAGAAGCACAGAATAGCAGAAGCTCTCATACTTTCCTTCGGAGCCTCTGAGTTCAAATTTGAATCCTGCTTGTAAGAGCTACACCAAATGATGTTGCTTCTGTGAATATTGATCACACCACACCTTAAGAAGGCTGCAAAGGGGTCCATAGCTCCCAACATCCTCCAAAACACCTTGAATGCTATTTGATTTTGGGAAAATTAAGTTCCTGCCCTGCAAATTATTTATATTTTTATATAAACATCTGAGTTGCTGCATCTGGGACCAGGTAACATAAATGAATCAATTCATGTGCTTAAAGCTGAGCATCTGCAGAAACATTTACAGCCCCAAAGTCTAAGGTGTCAGTGTTTTCTTTCAAGGGGTTTCGTTACCCCAAATTTCTAGAGAGAGACTCTGAGAACCAAAGGGACCAAGGTCTAATTTACACTGAATCAAAGTTCTGGGATGCCTTTAAAAATGAGAAACCTCCTGGTGCCCTTTCATTAACACTGAGAAGGACTTAATTTTGCAATAGTTCCCCTGAGTTGTCAATATCAGGGTTATAGAACACAGCCTAGGGATGCCATAGGTCCTTCTCTTCAGAACACCAGAAGAGGAAGGAAAAGGATTGAAACCTTCATGCCCCTTGACCTATACATTAACCTCAGCAAGAGTGTCTCTTCTGGAAGAATTCCTTTACATTATTAAAACTGTTCAGTATTGAAAGGTTTGGTAGCTCATGTTCAGGAAAGCACTTAAGCAGGTACACACTGCCCAGATTTCTTGGGCATGCAGTTTTGAAATTTTAGTGGGGCGGAGGGAAAATCAGCATGATTTCCTCCCTGAGCTGTTTCAGTGTGCATCAGGATTCCTGCTTCTAATACTGGATGAAAGCAGGAAGCACGGATGCTTGCAAAAGCAGGGATCAGCCAGGGAATTGTGGAAATGAATTGCTCAGAGCTCGTAGGTGAACTGAGGCTGTGCTCAAACCCTGTGACAATTGGTTGGTATTTAAATCCCAAGTGCAACATACATACGGTTCTTGGGATTTTTTTCCACTGGAGTAACAACAGCGGCGCATCCAAGGGGAATTGTAAACTTTGATGCCATTATTAAGAGAAAGCTCTTGACTTCAATAAAAATCAAGCAATTTTGTGTAAGGTATTCCTAGGAATTACACTGATTTCACAGCAGGTTTATAATTTGGCCTTAGCCTGCAGTCACCAGCGTGGCTTCTCTGCAGACATGCATCTTGTACTTCCCAAACACCTTCAATAAGGTAACTAGCAACCCAACCTGTGAAAGGAAGAGAAATAGAAAACTCTGCTCATAAAATAAAATTAAAACATCATTTGAAACAGATTTAAGTATATGCAAGTTGCAACATATTCCCTTAGGCACATAAAACCTGTGTGCTTACAACAAGAGATAACTCAAACTGATGTTCAGTTTGCCAGTTTATTGCAATAGTGATATTTTGACTTGTATTAAAGAGTCTTGACTGATGACCTCTCTAATTCCTTCAGTGCAAATGTTTTCTTTCAACATCAGACACTAATGTTTTTTTAACCAGCTACTTATTTGGTAGTAAAATCTATCATGGCCTGTGCAGACAATCCAGATTTTTAACTGTGTTAAGGGTTTTTGGAATCTGCTAGATAGTGCCTGAGAGCATTTGGTGATTTGATCCATTGATTAACCTGGAAACATGCTTGTTTCACAGGCTTGGTTCTAAAGAGTTTTTGGCTCCTCTTTCAAATAGAATTTGCCAAAAAGCAATTACTAGCAAGAGGCACAAAAACTTGCCTTATGGATTTTAAATTCACTTTCTCATTTAATGTACCAGGAATCTGAGCATGCTGCCTCCTGCTTCTTATCAGCTAAATATTTGCAGTGACACCAGAAAAAGCAACTGTGAATTCTGCAATTCTAGTTCATTAGAAGTCGTCATACGGGGAGCATCTCTAAAAGCAAATGGTGCCAAGCCAGCATTTAAAGCTATTCATCAACTCTGGATTTAATAACTACCTTATTTATATCCCACATGCTAGGAAAAATATTGTAATTGGGACGGATTATATAAAACATGAGGAATGGAATAATTGATGGAATAATTTAAAAAACCGCCAGTCTGCTTTGCTTCTAAGATATTTGTTTGAGACTGGTTGATTCAGTGGTAACAATGGAATACCATTAGTGTCCAATTCCTTTTGCTTTTCTAGGTGACATCAGTGTTCAGGAGTGAGTTTTTTAATGGAGGAGAGTGCTGGAAGATATTTCCTTCTGTCTCACCTGTAGGTGACAGGGGGTCTGCCCAGCCTGCTCCAGGTTTTTGTCCCTGAGTGCCCATCCCAGAGGTTGGTTTGCAGCAGGGCAGCTCAGAACACCCCTTAAAACTCTCTGAGAGTATCTGTGCAGCAAAGCAGGACAGGAGGGTGATGCCCTGACTCCCTTTCACCCTGCCTGAGCTTTGCAGGGTAAGGAAACTGCCAGTGAGCCCTCGTCTGTCAGCACTAATCAGCCCCAAAACAAAGGGGAATTCAGTGTGTTAAGACTTGCACAGGTATCTGATGCAATCTCAAAGGGAGACAGACCTGCTGCATTACCTAACATGTCTAAATGAATGTCCCACAACCCATATTTTTGGGCTGGGGAGCTGCTGATTGCACTAGCTGTTCATGAGGTTCTTACACCTCCACACCTCCAGGTCATGATCTAGCAAGTGAAGGCCTTTCTAATCTGACATATTTAACAGACATGCTTCTTATTTAAGATAAGAATCAAGATAAGGATATCAAGAACACTGAGAGGTGTTCCAGCAAAGGGGGCACTTGTTCTGAAGTTCAAAGGTTGAACTTCAACCACGTGGGGAGGAACCTTGCACCATCAGGATCCTTTGTCTTGCAAAAGTTCTCATGCAGTTTTCACTATAAACAATATCTTAATTTTGAGTAGCACCTTAGGAAAGAAAAGATCTTTTTATAACCTAAAATAAAGCTAATTGAAATACATTATGAATTTTAATGGTTTTCTTGGTATTATTTTTATTATTATATTGAAGAGGAAAATGGGTACAGCAGATTAAAATAGATAAATAAATAGCCCACATCCACCAAAAAAAAAAAAAAACAAAAAACCCCCAAAACCAAAAAAAACACAAACCAAACCAAGAAACAACAACAAAAAAAACAACCAACACAAATGTCACATGTGGAGATACATAGATATATATCATGGATACAGGAATACATGGATACATGGTAATGCAATGAAACACTTAAAACATTCACTGACCCCTTATTAATATGCTTGTCAAAACCCCACATTTTGTCCTATCTAGAATCAACTCTTCACTTTTTTGTTGTAGGCAGAGTATTAAAAAAAAAAAAAACAAAACAACAAATTAGATATTTGATCCTGGAGACAAAAAAGCAGAGAAAGTAGTGTGTGTGCACATTACAATTATATTATCAAGGCTTTCTGTAATGTTATTATAGGCTGTTCCAAGTTACCATGTATGAAAACAAACCACACTGATTCCAAGCCCCAAAATGAGAGAAGTTAGAGAAATATAATCAGTGCAGCTGTGGCAACAATACTATTGTTAAAGTACAGGGAGATTTTATAAACAGTGAGTAAGAAGTCAAGAAGGAAATAGTTGTAGACAAAATCATTGCTAGAAAACTTGAAAGCAACTCTTTCTTTCCCATCCCATCCCATCCCATCCCATCCCATCCCCTCTCCACCCTGTGAAAAGATTATCCATGGAAGGGGAAAAAAGGGTGAGGTTGAGGGTGGTGTCCCACAGAAGGCCATAACACACAAAAAAAATATGTGTACTTTTTTCTCTTGGAAGAAGATGAGGGGAAAAAAAGGAGCCTGGAATTTCTTTTGGAACACATACTGTACTTTCAGGTGCCATCTGTGGACTATGAAAAAAAACCTCTATGTTAAAACAAGAATAAAAGAGGTAAAGGACAATCCATCACAGCCCTTGCCCTGCAGCATGACAGGGATGTTCCCAAGCAAGTTTGGAATAGCTCTGCTGTGAGCACCAGTGGCACTCCAGCTTCTCTGCCAGCAATGTGTAACAGAGGGCAGCAAATATTTCAACAAACACTAATTTATCTTGCCCCTTATTGACAAAACTGCAGATGCCTCAGCAAAGAAAAACAAATGCCACTGAGTCAACAGCTGTGCTTTGGCAGTGGTTTCCATCCACTTTGCTTTGGCACTGTGTGAAGAACCTCAGTGGCATTGCTCCTGCTTTACATCACTGCACCAGAACCACTCGCTGCCTGATCCTTTGATAAATCACATTTCAAAAGAAATTGTTGATGGTGCAACTCCCCTCAGCATGAGAAGCCAGGCTTCAACCCCCACATTTTCACTGCTTCTAGGAGGCTTCAGTGGTGTGCTAGAAGAAACCAAAGAGATGAAACTTCACTAGTTTATCATCTATACATACATTAAAAAAAAGTAACTTTCTCTCTGTAGGAAAATTGACTTAATAGGAACTGCAAATATATGAAATGTGAGAGCAATGTTCCCTGATATCACCAAAACTAGAAGTATACAGAAGGACAGTCTAGACAATTTTCACCTTCCAGTTTTTAACAGTGTTTGGATCATATACTTAGTTTAAAGCAATTCTAGATTGAAGCTGGGGAGTATGGCAGAGCTGCCTTTCTTTTCTGCCAAGATAAAAGATTTTCATCATTTCTTTTGAAGTTCAGAGTCTATTAAGCAGCAATATAACATTCACATTTTGGAAAAATAGGGTTCTTGTGAACTGGCAGGAAGCATAACATGACTTCCTGGTAATTATTTCCATGATATTAAGTTATTCCTTTTTGAGGTTTGCTTCGAATATATGTATTTGGTGGAGCTAGGGAAGTTTATTGAGCAAATGTGCATACTGATGAGTGACAATGAAATTTTAAAAAGAGCTGTGACTGTTTTTTCAGACCACTTTGATAGGATGCAGACATTCCAGGCCAGATCTTTGAGGGGAGATGTGCCATGTCAATTCAACTCTGGAAATTGAAAGGCCCAGTGGAACTCAGTCCCATAGACAGTAGGAATTCTCCCTAAAGATTACTGTATCTCTTAGCATTAAATATGATACCATCACTCCTATCTCACATCTTATCTTTTGCAGAACCAGGTTACTTTCCCTTAGCCCCACCACCAGTTTAACAACGCCCCAAAAATAATTTCAGCCCTTTTTGACTGCACTTTCTCTGCAGTACCTTCAGCATGTTCTCTGTCTTCTCCCTGCCAAAAACACTTCCTGTCCCCCAGACACAGGGAGCTGGCAGCGAGGAGTTGGGTCAGCTGTGAGAGGTTTCCATGGAAGCAATTAAATCTTCCTGGCAGTGGGAAGGCAGACACTGTGGGATGTGATGGGACTCACTTCACACAGAGTTTTGACCTCATCCAGTCTCTGAAAGCGCTCCTTGACCTCCAGCCCAGCATCTCCAGTGCTGCTACTGCCCAGAACACAGAGTTCCCAGACAGACCAGGTGTGCAGTGAGTTCTGTGCCTCCCTCTGGTACCGGAAATTGTTTGGGATTCAGCAGAATCCCAGAGCAACAATTAATGCTACTAATTTTTCTGACAGGAATCTAAATGGCTTGGAGCCAGTCATAGCATCAATAGAGTTGCTGCCAACTACTAAAAACAAGCAAGTCAACCATAATTTACTAGCATTCCTGACTCCTTTTCTGAATTAGATTAGTGCATTTTGAGAGTTTTCAGAGAACATTTGAAAGAATTCAGCTGGATGAGGAACAAGAATTGTTTCACTGACATAATTTATTGGGATTTTTAAAGCGCTTTTGACAACATACCTCACAAGAGGCTAGTAAGGAAACTGAGAGGTTGTGGGGTGGGAGTTGTAGTTGTGTGTTGATCACAAGCTAGCTGGAAGAGAACAGAATGGAATAAAAAGCTCAGTTTTCAATATGGCAGTGGTTAGCAGCAGAGCACTGACAGAACTTCAGTGTGTTCATGGCTGTCCTGGAAAAGGCCTTAATCAGCATGGTGGCATGATTTGCCACGGAACTGTTTTTTTTAACAAGGAACAATTATTTAACTGAGCAGTTATTTAAGTTAGTCAAGACAAACCTAGGCAATTAGGCAGCACAATGGCAGAGGAAGTTCATGATGGAAAATTCAAAATAAGGTGTGTTGGAAGGATATTACTAACACACATTGTTGAATTTTGAATTAACAGTAACCACCCAATAAAATGACCCGTGTGTCACCTTGGAGAGCTTAATAAAAACATCTGCTTAATGTGGGAAGGCAATCAAAAGCATATGAAAAGTTACCACAAATAGAGGGAGGGGTGGGGTCGCAGTGAACCTGCTCTGGCCAAGCCTGCCCAGGATGTGCAGTGAGTGGGGACATGTTCTCACTCTGCTGCGCAATTTCAGGATGAGCTGGCTGCTCCCCTGGAGGAGAGGAAAACCCTGAGCACCTTTGACATTGCCTCCCCTTCTCTGCCCCCAGCTCTCTGCAAAAGGCCTTCCTGTGGCTGCAGAGCAGCTGTTCCCAGGCTTTTTGCTGCTGGAGAGGAGCTGAGTTCATAAAGCAAGCCCACCGAAATGCGGTCATTTAATAAGATACAGGATTTCAAAACAGATGAATAACACCCCATTCACTTCAAAATAATTACAGAAAAATCAAGTAAGCAGAGTTTTCAATGCAGTTTTGTTGAAAATTGGTCCGAATGCAAGGGCTAATGTTCCCAAATATAGAGACCAGCATTTCTTTTTTTTAATTCCATAACTCAGTAATCTGTAGGCTCAAAAGCTGTGAATACTTGCTATGTTGTGATGAAGAAAGACGTTCACCACAGGGCAGCAGGGCTCATGAACTTCTGAAAGCCTAAATTAAAAACATCAAGCACCCACAATACCCAATTAATCACCAGGTTTTGTCTGTGGGAGTTCTTTGCACCTCCTTATAAGCATAATCCCATAATGGCAAGATATTCCATTGCCTCAAATTTACACATTATTATTCTGCATGTAAAATCTCATTCTCTTTGCAGGGAAGGTGGGGACTAGAAGGACTGATAGAACCAGTCCTGCTCAAACTTACAGCATGAGGCAGAGATCAAACTTTGATTATATCTAGTTGAGAATGCATTTTTACTCCACTTCACAGCATGCTAAGTGTCCTGTACATGTCTGAAAACAGATAAGCCAAAATAATGCTGACTGGAGGTAAAACAAAAAAGCAGCTGATCAAAATACATAGAGGGGAGGAAAAAAAAAAAAAAACCCAAGCAACCCAAACTCCAGAATTATCTATTTACAGAAACTGTGGGAAACAGGGATGCACTGGAAGGAGGACCAGTGGCCACATTGGTTTGCCAGGATTGCTTTGTGCTAGCCATAGAGGTCAGGTTCAGGTAACCTGGAGGCACATTTCAAAATATTTTGTCCCTTTAGTAAGGAAAGGCAGGAAGAGGGAAGGAGGATGCTTGAATACATGGTAAGGAGAAGAAGAGGGGCTAAGCTGTGGAAGACTGGAAGAGGGAATAATCCTGAACTGGCCTTTGACAGGAAGAAAGGTCATATCATGGGAGATATTGGTGAGGTCTGGGCACAGCAGAGGAAGAGATTGATAAGCAGTCATTCCCATCAGCCTGGAACTGGAACTGCCTGAAATTCCAGCTAAAGGAAAGCTGGGCCTAGACATTCCCAGTGTGCTGGATGTACATGAGCATGAGTGAGAGGAGAAAGAGCTGGACAGCTGTCCAGTGAACACCTGCTGGCCCTCTCAGTAGCTGTACAAAGTCAATCTGGTTCAATCAAAAAATCCCAGGGGGAAGCAAAGAGACTGGTCCTGAATGGAATCAGGATTTATCAGGCATCATGTTCTTACTTTGGTAAAAAAAAAAAAAGTATTATTTCTGTTTATGCTGGTTCACCTAGACAATGGTTAGTCATCCTGCAATCAATCACTCTTGTCAGTTCATGTAGGGCAAAGCAGTACAGTGGATTTGGGTTCCAATCCTGCTGACATTTCACATGCTGCCAGAATACAGTACTTTTTTCCAATTCATTTCTTAAAAATTTAAGAAGAAATAAAACATTACATGGCAATTATGCACTAGGGTCATAATGTCAACTGTTAACATTTATGAAAAGCCCAAACTAGAATTATTTATGCAACCTTCATTTGGCCACCATATGCAGGGTTGCAATATCATATTTAATTACATACTTGAAGAGTTATTTATACACAAGATCCCAGGGTTTTTTCAGTATAATGAGGGAAACTTTAGCTACAGTAGAAGTCCAAGGCAAAGGGAGTCATAAGGCAGAGAAAACAGTTTAAGAGAATGTCCTAATGACTATCAGATACTAGCCTGGAGGATTCTCTTCCAGACTCTGGTACTTCCCATGGAATATCAGACAGCTGACTTAAATTTGTCTTTCCCAGATGATCTGCAAGTATGTTCTCCATTTTTTAGGTGTCTGCTTGGTTTACAGAAATGCCTGCAGCTCAAGGTCACATTGGGTATGTGTGGGACTTGTGTTTTGAGCACATGAAGTGGTGGATAGTTCTGAAAAGATCCAACCCACAATAAGTGAAAACTTCTGACCTTGAGACCTTTGTGCTTCTCTATCCATAATACTGTGCTCCATGAGACTGTCTTGTGAAAATTATACCAGAAATATTTGTGAAGCATTCATAAAGTGCAGGCATGAATATTAAACAAAATAGGCCAGGGAGAAAGGAACAATCCTGGGTTACATCAGGGATTCAAAGGCTTGCAATAAACAGGGCACTAAATCACATGCTGAAGAAAACCCTGTATTAAAGATGCCTGTTCATTAATTGAAGTCTCTCCACCCTCTGCCCTCAACGAGTCAGAAATTCCCTAGAGAAAATAAAAAACAATATGGTCTTCAATCTCACAATCTCAATGGATATACAAAAAGTGACACAGTCTAGGTACCTTATGATTTCATCATCCTATAAAATCTTTAAGGGCTTTAACTCAATTTTACCTATGTGTGACAATATGCAAAAACTCTTCTTTTGTAACAAAGAAAGATGGACACAATGTTGAGTGACTTGATTAACTACCAATCTATTATTTGCACCCTATTTTACAATAAATCACATAAAAGAAAATTCCCAAAGATCTCTCTATGTCAGAGCCCCATGATCCTTCTTGGTCCCTTTATTTGTGCAGGTATGGGATGGAAATTGCATTGGCTCCATCAGTCTGAGGCTGAATTATGACTTCATGGCTACAGTAACACTGCAAGGCTTCTCTTCCACATTTCACTAGCTTTCATTTTACACAACAGTGGTGAGCATTGTTTTTGAATTGCTTTTTTTCTCCCTTGATTTGTTCTTCCCAGAACATCTCATGCAAAATTCATTTCCTTTGCCTGAAGGCTCTCTGAGGAGGGACTGCACTGGAGATCTGCGTTGTCATCTTTCCTGTCCAATGTGTATTTGAGACTGTTGGGTGAGAGGGAGGTACCTAGGATCCAAGTATTGCTTCCAGGGTGTTATCACAATTTTATCACTCCTCCAACCATCAGGGCAGTAGTGCCTTGCCAAAAGCCTGGGCAAAATGCAGAAGGGTGAAATCTGCTGATGCATCCAGTGCAACAGGGATTAAATTGATGGCATGGCTGGGCACTGCAGCCGAATTTGTAAATCCCCTAAATCTTTCATTGTTTCACTATTTAGTTCACTAGTTTTGTAAACCTGTGGTTTTGATGGATAGCAGCTGCTCTCTGATCATAGAGCAGAAGCTCCCAAAATGCTGCATTGCCTATGCTTGAAACATTAACTGTGGAATTTCCTGTTAGGATCCTTGCTTTCATACTTCAGAGCTGGACTACCTCAAAGTAAACTACGCTGGGTGCAACCCAAAATCCTACAAAAACACAGCACCAGAGGAAGACCTGTGGCTGTTAGCAGATCAACATATGCCCCTGGTGCTCCCTGCTGTGGAATGATTCCTAGCTGGAATATAAGAACTTGATTTTGGCGGTAAGGTGTTGGTTGCGAGTGCTGAGGACCTGGCTTCTCATGGCCTGAGTAGACACACTAAGGCACCAAAGGCTGGAAATATCATCTCAGTGGGAATACCCTTGGAAAATCTCTCTTGACTTAAAGGACAGCTGGTTATCCATGGAGTATCCTCTGCTGCCACTCCTCAGCTTGGGAAGGACCCACTCTCCTCTCCTCCTGACCCCCACTGCATGCCAGAAGTACTCAGCTGGCTGCCACAGGAGTGGGATTTTGAGGGAGATTTGGGATGATATTCCTGTGATATATGGCAGGGATAGCCAGAGGATTTACAGCCTTCCTCTTGTGCTTTCCTGTGAGTCTCATTAAGCACAAATGTTGAAGATACCTGGGACACAGAAGGTGCCCAGCATGTGCTACTACATGAGGAACTGGAGATGCAAAGCCAGTTTCAGATCGAATTAAAAAAAAAGAAAAAAGGTGAAGGAAATCCTTCTGTAGGGAGAGAACACCATCACAGAGATGTTTTTTATTTCTGTCATTCCTTTCTTTGGACCAATAAAACCCTGCAAACTTATGAGAATCTGCACTTGTTATTTCATCACTTATGAGCAATGTAGCAATTCCAAACTCATGTTTATAAAACTGTTACATCCTTTCAACATCTGTTTCCAATATATGTGAGAGCTGGGCTTATCTTTGTTGTCTGCTTCAGTCTGGCAGTTTTATTTGGGATTTAAATCCCCTTTGAATGCACTGTTCTGTTGATCTGGAATTTTGGACCAATCCAAAAAGCTCAAGTGGAAATGATAGATCCTTATGTTACATAAATGTCTTTCTGAACTTTTTAAAGTTCATTACATTGATGGACCAGAATATTTAATTATTGTCTTTCCTATCATTTTTCTTCTACTGTTTTCCTCTAATATGATTATAGCATCAGAATCCATAATATGATGGCTGAGTAAGTTGTCTTGGATATATTTCACACAACCCTATGAATCATCTTGTTTAACCCTAAGTCTGTTGCTTCTTATGAAATTATTTCAAAATACATAATAATATGTGGTAAAAATTAATGCAGGGTAGATGATTTGCGGTAAATTGAACAGGTCTGGTCATGTGAAATTTTATTCTACTGGAAGTTAAAAGATAAAAAGCAATTTTTTACAGACCGTTTTCATCATACTGATAGTTATTATTTCCAAAAAATGTTCAAAAACTGAATTAATTTTGGAACTAGTTTTCTCTACTCCAAGTAAATTTTTTATATAACATATTCATAAGGGTATACTCTTCCTTTCCTGTCCCCATCCTTTCTGTTTTTCCTTACTAGCCACACTGTTACTGTGCTTGCCAGCTTGGCTGTGCTCATCACCTTTATGGGACAAATAAGAAGAAAGGAAATAGAGTTTGCTTCAACATGACTTGTGCCTGCCAGGACAAATATAGGCCTGAGATTGGAAAGACAATTTATTTCATTTTTTTAAAATCAAAGACTGCCAACATATGAATTGATGGAAGTTGCATGAGAAGCTCCAAAAAAGGGGGATGATCAGAGACAAAAGGAATAAGAGTGAATTTGATTTAAATTACTGTCATACACTGACACAACTACTTTTGTAACAACCTGGGATGAGTTCTGACAGCTTTTCCTAGTTTTTATTCCCTCATTATTCAGGCAAACTCCCACTAACTTCTCTCCCACGGTCTGACTAATATTTATGTACATTATCTCCATGTCACCTTGTTATGGATCACACAGATCTTACTCATTTAGCTTCAGGAGACAAGTATTTCACACTCTGGGACAGGCAGGGTTGTTACAGCCTAAACATGAAAAAGGATTAGAAACATCATAACAGTCATTACTGCTTCTCTGTGCAGTTTTATGCTCCCTTATGTAAAAACCTTTCTTTTCAGATGCAGAACTGCTTTCGCTATACCATTCTGACAAATAAGTATGTAGCCATATGATGGCAGCAATATGCTTAAATATGTGGATTCCAACATTTAATTTGTTTTACTTGTCCAAAAAAGGAAGATACAACTCAAACCAGTGTTCTGGAGAGCAAGACACAGCAGTCAGACACCACATTCAGACTGAAGCTGTCTCAGTTTTTGACTACAAAATAAAGATTGGCTACCATTTTTGCTGCTGAGTATGAGTCTAACAAATCCAGTCATTTGTTCCAAGGCCATTTTAACCTCTTTAAATGCAGAAGAAGCATTTGATGAAACAATTTGCCATGGCACTGTACATGTAATGGATGGCATGGAATTACCTGCGCACTCATAACTCCACAGTAACCAAAGGAAGATTAAAAAGTGCAACAGTATCAAATTGAAGTCTAGAGGGAAGATGCTGGAAATTTAAACTTTCACTGGTTGATCTAAATTTCTCCAAAATATATCTTTTAGTGATGAAATTGAATGAACACTAAATACAAGCCAAAGTGGAAAAGAGATTTCATAAAAGTGCCATGCTTGATAAATTATTCAAATTATTTCCCAGAGAATTCTTAAATTCTCAAAAAAGACGGTGTAAAAACAATGGGATGTAAAACCTGCATGGACATACAATCATGCCTATAAGGCTTGGATGAATAATTACAGCATTGTCAAAGAATAACTTTCTTTGTCATTTCCTGGGTTTTCTCATCTTGTATCACTGGCTTCCTCAGGAGATCATGCTGTCTTGCCTGCACAAGAGAGCTCTTTTAAGATTAGAAATACAAAAAAATAAAGGAGGTAAGATCTGGAAGGATAAAGGGACACTGGAAATATATTCCCTTAACCCTCTGGTAGTAATTTACACCAATATTTTTCCCAAGGACAGCTCCATTGAAAATTTATTGAACACATATTTCTATCCAGTGAATCTGAACTCCTCTGATTCCAGGGGAGAAATGCTTCATGGAAAGGAAGCGGCATGCCTACAGCCTGGACAGTAAGAGACTCTTTAGATGAATACAGATGTATTCAAACAAAACTTGAGGTCCCTCTAGACTTTGGTTCAGAATAAAGGTCGGAGCAAATCAGAAAGTGAGGGGTCAGTTCCCCTCGAGTAGCTGCTGTGTAATTCCAAATAGACCTAAGGGGGCACAACAGTGTTTGAACAATTTTAAGAAAATTGGGTAACACAACTTTACACCTCTTCCTTCTTTATTTTATTTGCTCTCTCAGCCTTTTTTTCCCTAATCCTTTACTAGTTTGTCTGCTTTATTAAACAAGGAAGATTATTCAGAAACAAACCAAAACAAAATAAAACATATTTTCACTGATCTGATTTCTTGTTAGTGGAAAGGAACATTTTTTAATTCAACAGATGAAACATATAACAATAGATTTTAATATTTTAAGGATGTTAAAGCACAGTCTCTCATCAAGGGATCCAAATAATTTCTGGAAACAGTTTTGTGGTAGGAGATGATATATGGAGAAGATTAGGGTGTTTTAAAAAACAATAAATATCCATTTGGTTTGTGTGTGTCTGTGATTAAGAACACAAAAGACAATTCTTTCTTTTTAACAAATGGTTTCTTACAGATCATTTTGAGGGTCCACCTGTATTGTCTACTTTCATGGTCATGAAAAGAAATGTAATTCATAATGAAATGGAGAACAGGAAAACTTTGTACCTTAATAGAAACAATTAAAATCCAAAAAAGTCCTGAAAACCACACGGTGCTTTGTTCTTGACAAACATGTTTTATGTATTTATCAGCCACTGAGCTCTGGTATCTACTGAATGCTAAAGATATCATGTTATTACTGACAGATTCCACCAAATGAAAAATACTAAAGTAATGTGATTTTATTTTTTTTAAAGTAGCAACTTTTAGAGAATATAAATTATTTTCAGTGAATCTTTCAAAATTTTAGTATTTGCACAGGTTTTAGAAATAAATGTTTACTATCAACAGGAGTTCACACAGAAAATCAGTTAAATCCAGTAAAAAGGTCTTGTTCCATTAACCACTCCCACATTAATACTATATTATATAAGAAAGGGAGGTATGTCATGTTTTTTATCTCCCATTCTTGCACTATTTACTGGTCTGATCCTGGAAGCTGCAGCTCCAAAGCTCAGATCTTTCTGAATGAGCTACACTTGTATAGAAAAAGCATCTTGAAAGAATTGTGGCCTTATAGATTCATTCCCTAGTTACCCCTAAACCTCCCCTATCACCGTCCTCACCATGTTTTCAGGTTAAAAAAAACAAAACAAAACAAACTGTAATCTGCATATAGGGAATTTCTTGTAATTTTCACAATGCTGTTTTATTCATAACTCAGGGCTACTGGCATGAGAAGTGTCTGATCAACAAGTGCTTTATCAGAGAACACCTTGAATGAAAGCTGAAGAAGGCAGGACTGGAGAACCTGCAGGGAACCCAGGTGTCTGTAGTCTAGCCTGACTGCCAGTTTTCCTTCATCTACAAACAATACTCTCAGCTTCTCCAAATCTTCACCTTTAGCTGTTAGAAATCACAGAAATGACCCATGGACATTGTTGGCCTTTGGATCACATCTCAAATGTAAGGGAAATCTGTTTAAACAGGTGGCAGTAGTGCCATGAGAACTGAAAAATACCTGTATAACAAGGTATAGCAATTACACTGACACGTTACCAAATGTATACTTCCACACTTAACTGAGACTTAATGGGTGCTTCCACTATATTCAAATTTTCCCTGTGTGTTTTGACCTTTTCTCCTCAGAATATTGCTTCTAATTGTCGGTCATTTGCCATATGAGACGAAATCCACACACAGTTCATAGAAGACTCAAACAGAGTTTCTGCTGCTTCTGTTTTCATTTTATTTAGGTTTATTTTTCTAAACCACATGTTACCTTATACCTTGCCAATGTAACTGGTTTGGAAATAACATATTAATTCAAACAATATTTGTTTGGAGGAACTCTCTGATAGCTTTCAGCTGGCTAAACACACTTAGATAGCATCCTGTTGCTTTCTGAGACAGAAGTGAAAGGCTGATCTGCTTACCAAGCGACAGCTTTGATGCAATATCCTTACAATATACGAGTACTTACACTTCTATATTCCTGGTGGTAGCTTTTTCTCAGGAGTCCTTCAAGTGCCAGAGTTCATGCAGTTCATGTTTATATTCAATTAAAACCCCAACTAAAATATCTGCAGACAAATGCTGCATTCTCAAGCTCTACGGAAGCCATTCAGACACATCTTCTACACAGATAACAGCGTGGGCTAAGTAGATAATTCCACGACAAATCACCTCTACTGCTGTTTATTTTGGTAGAAAGTAGTTGCTAAATTTGTTTTCATGCATCCAAAATGAAATGTAACTTGATAATGCTTCCACTGGAAATACAAAATGGGTTCAGAAAAGGAAACTGCAATTCAGATTTGTTTTAAAACATTTCACAAACTGACTGGTTATTTTGTTTTCCAGAGGAAACAAAAATCTAAATGTGCCATGTGCAAAACTGAATTAAATTCAATGTGTTTCTAGAATGAACTTGAAATACTAGTACTTAAATATAATGATTCATAACCATATTTTGATAGTGCTTTTCTCTTTTGCTTCTCTCCGTAAGCCTTGTAGGAGCAATCAAGGAAAGCAATTATAAAAAAATAATGTAAAATGCAGTATGAATAACAGTATACCTCGTTTTGGCATGAGAATATTTCCCTTCCACCTGAAAAAATGAAGATATTTCACTAGTGTTGTGGCAACATATTTTATTATCTACTGTTAATAAGCTCAAAACCCCTGAAGTTTACTTAGAGAATGGTCCAACAATATAAAATATCTTTATTATGGCACACCCATAGCCACACATTAAATGTTTCCTTTTCTAGCTGTCTATGTAAATGGCATTGACTTAAAAGTAATTTGTAAGTGAAAGATACAGTAAATAAATGTTGTGAACTTTAGGTAGATATAATCATTATTATTACAGCACCATGTTATTTACTGCTAAACCACTAATGGTTCAGGTTGATCAGGGCAGCATAATCAGTGATCAGTAATTAATCATAATTAATAATATCCGAGTTCCATGATGGTAAAACAAAGCAAGTATAGAAAAACAGTGTCTGCCACTTGCCTGTCTCACAAATGCCCTGCTCTGTTTATTGTCTTTACATAGAAGAAGAGCATCTTTTGTGGGATTTTGTGGGCAGGATATTTGATTTTCTGTGAAGGAAAAGGCCTCTTTCAACTACTCAGCTTTAAAAAACAAAAATAAAAACAAAAATGAGAAAAAAAGAAGTAAAATTAAATATAAATAAAAATACAGGACATGAATAACTTCAAGATTCTCTAGTTTCAGTAGAGTAAGTTATTACCCATTCCTGGAACCCATAAGCACATTCACACTAGAGCCCCTGCCTTTGAATGTTATTTGGAGAGGTCCATGATATGATTATTGATAATACCCTTCCTTTCAAATCCCTGATAAGAAGCCATGACTGCCACTGCCAGTCTGTCACAACCAGACACTCTCTACACATCATTCATGGGGGTTTTCTTCTCTCATTTCATATTTGCTGCACAAAAGAATCATAACTGGCAGTGTTGATGTAAGTCTTAATATTTGTTTCAAAAGAATGTACTTAATGAATCTGCTTTTTTTTTTAAAAAAAAAAAAAGTAAATTTTGACTTCAGTCAAACCTCAGGATATTTGCTGGAGTAAAGCCAAAACCAACCCACCCTAAACAAAATGGAATCCCTGAGAATGAATCCCTTTCCAAAACTAAGAACAGGTTCGGTCCTGTGTTTCTGAAGCTGGATAGATTCTATCAGTACCATATAATTACTCTCATAGCTCCTTACAATGCCTGCTAAAACAGAGCAGTAGACCTGAAATGTGTCAGTGGACTTCAAAATGACAGCTGTCTCCTTAATAAAGGATGTTTTCTGTCAGCAGGCCCTGTACCAGGGCATAAAATTTCCTAGTTCCTCGGGATAGACCTGCATTGCCATGTGTGCACAATCTCAAGCTTAAAATGTGGTTTCTGCAACAGCTTTATTGTCTATGTGTAACTGCATGTTCAGACTCAGCTTCAGCATATACCACCATGCTCACTGGCTGGAAACTCTGTGCTGGAGTAGGAACACGATCAGAGGATTGGGATCTGATTTATGATTCAGCTCTATTGTTACAGAAAGCAATGGGCATGGCTGAATTAATTTGTCCTGGCTCCAGTTCTCCAAAAACCATATCAGCTTGCCATGTCCTTCCACCATGACTCAATAGCAACATAATCTCAGAATTCTATTAAAAATCTGTTAGGCATGAAGCACACTTGTGCCTCCTGAGGGAGTCTTTATGGGATTACGTAGCTCTTACATGAAGCAGTTTAGTGAATTACAATATAGAAGAGAATTATGTGAGCCTAGGAGAAAAATAAAATTTTTGAAAATATTTAAAGGAAGAAAAAGTTTTCCTCTAACCACCAAACAAAGAAGGCCACAGAGGGAGTATAATTCTGATCTGGATGCAACAGGAGAATACAATACAAGACTAAAAAATGAAGAATTTAATATTTGTTCATACACATCCTCAATATCAACCAGCCCTGCAGGGACACACATGCCTGTTCCATGGAAAGAAGGGTGGATATAACCTACATGATTTCATTTTTGAGCCCCTGTAATTCAATGGCAGGACCACAAGTGAAACAGGTAAGTTGGGCCATATCCCCCACGATGCATTCAAAGTGTGAGACCACAGGGCACCAGACCCTAACAAGGTGGATTTTGGAAATCCCACCACCACAGCTTGGATCCTACACATGCCTCAGCTGCAGACCATCACTGCAGGTCCTGTTGAGCAAACCCTGTTGACTGCACAGGTGTAATGCTGACGTTTTACAGTGCTGTGAGCACAGGTGTGAGGTCTGTCATGAAAGGTGCAGCACATATGGAAAAACTGGGAAATCTAAAATTCTATTGTGGAAATTTTCTAAGTGGTTGATGCCAGGATGAGTAAACATAAGATGTGGGGACAGTCTGTTCACAACTCTGGGGGCTGCACCTTTCAGATCTTTCATATTTCTGTGAAGCATAAAAATATGGACATATTAGAAAGGCAAAGTACAAGAGAATAGGTATCATACTACAGAAAACAGGTATTTAAACAATCATCTGGTGAAAATTCTTATCCTACATACATTTCCTAATTTCCTTGGCATGACTGAAAATGAATTCTCTGCAAACCTAGTTAGAATAGTGTGATAAATTGAAAACCATCACAAAGTAAACCCGAGTGAATAGAAAATGGACATTGCCTGGGATATCACACCTTACTTCACAAATAGGTGTACAAGCTATGTAGAGGAACTTTACTAACAGTGAACTTTAAAAAGTACAGGCACTTTTATGAGAGTGAGCTGGGTTTATCCCTGCAGTGTCTATGGAATGTGAAGGGTTAGGTGGAGGCAAGCCCTACAGCCTGTGGGGTCAATCTCACACGAGACACACACGCAAGTGTCATTTACGCGCTTCGGAGCTCGCCAACACTTGCTGACTTCAGAAAGTATGTGCACAAAACCGTGGGCAAGACTGAACAGCCACTTTTCAAACTGAAGTTTGTTCACAGAAATGCAAACACTTTTTGCAATCTGATTCTAATTAACAATAGAGTCATTCATTCATTCTCTAACAAATGAGCAGAAATCCCCTTCCTTTAGCAATACACAGACATTTGATAGTAACTGAGCATTTGAGGTGATTATGTGTTACAAGATCTGATTCTCTTGTATTTAACACTCAAGTCTTGTTTCCATCTCAGCTATAGGCCACAAAACAACTGTGCTGGATTATTTGCTTTGGGGCATTGGAAGAAGAAATCTTCTATACACAGCTGCAAAGAAAGCAGTGTTTTGACACAATGAAGAGAACTTCAGGGCTGTCCTAATACTTAGCTCATAATCCCCAGAACAGAAAAGTACCTGCTGAGTGTCAGCAGGAGCAGCTAGCACAGTCCTTTTTTATGGTCTGAGATCTCTCCCACATGAAACTTCCCAGTGATTCCACTGATCCCAACTAATAAAACCAGATCTGTGAGGAAGCATCCCCCAGGCTGCTGGCAATACCCAGTTGCTAGTAAGCGCTTGATGCAGCTATCAAGCTATTGCCACTTAAAAAAGCCCCAAAACCCAACAGAACAATTCAAACCAAAAAGAAAAAAACCCACTGACCATTAAGCAAGTATTTTAATTACAAAATACAAAAGTATTTTAATTACAAAAAGTAAAATGTTTGCTACACTAGAAACTGAGATTCCTGCACAAGAGCCTACTGTTGGCTTATGTTCAATTTGTTGTCCGCCAGAATTCCCAGGACTTTTCTAGGACAACTGCTTCTCCGAGACTCTTGTTTAAATCATGAAATCTTCAAGTTTGGAAATACATTTTTGCTTTCTTCACTCATGCAAACAATATACTGGTGTGATATTCCATTATAATATGCTAATAAATACTGTTATTTCTAAAATATATAGTGTACTAAAATGTGGATCAATGGATTAAGGTCAAAATTCTCCCAAGTAATTTTGCAAGCATTCATCCTAATTTTTTTAACATGTGGACACATTTGTTAATACATATTTTCAAAAAGACAGATGTTTCAATTACTTTAAAAGTTTAATAATCTTTTGTACAACTGAAAAATGCAAATTTTGTTTATATGCATAAGTTGTCTTACAAACATACTGCAAGTAAACTAAGAGATTGTAACATTTCAGGCCGTGCCAGATGTTTAATACTTGCTCAAAAATTCTTGATTGCCCAAAGTAATTCTATGCAATTAATATGGCCCATGGCAGAGGGTTTGGAAATAAAGTATTTTTAAGGTCCCTTCCAACCCAAACCATTCAATGATTCTATGATCTTAATGGGTACAAAACTACAAAACATTGGGACTCAATTTTCTGGTGCCATGAATTTATCTGCGGTGTTCCCAACAGGAATATTCCTTTGCTCATTGTGAAATGAAAATTTTGGTCCATGAAAACCACCAACAGTAGTGGCCATCACAATTTGCCCACTGAAATATATCACCAGAAAGCCAATGATCCATTTTTTAAAATTGCTTGTTTTGGTAAAAATAATTGCCAAGCATTTCAAGTGCCACTGGCAGATCATGAGTAGAGGTTAATTTCAAATGTTATAATGGCATCTTTTGAGGGTTAGATGCAGGAATCTTACTTTATAGCATAGCAAATAGTTTACTTTTTCTTTTGTAATTAAAATACTTGCTAAATGGTAAACAGGGTTTTATGATGGATTTTTTTTTTTTTTAAGTGGCAATATCTTGATAGCTACATCAACAGGAGATTTTCCCTCTAAAAACAGTAAGAGTTGCTAGCACTTAGCACCTGCTTAGCAATTTCTGGGTTTGCCCAAATAACCCCTTTTAAAAAAAAATCATTAGGGGTGTCTTTTTCACTCATTTCCCCTATGTGACAATGTAATTCATGAGTACCAAAAGTCTCCAATGCTACTTGTAATTCTTTGCTTGACAGGAGGTTTCTCTGATACACTTGCACATTAGCAAATATTTACCTATTTTCAATAAAAATATCTAGTCAAACTATCTTTTTATGGTCTTAATTAAACTTTTTCACAGCAGCTTAACTACTTGGAAGTGTTTCAAGTAGAAAAACAAACTCTAGTATATGAATGAATAATCAGGATCAGAGTACTGATCATCTATTTGCTTGGCAGTTATTCTAATGATGTTATCCCCCCAAAAAGGACCATATGGTTAATCATTCTCCCTAAAATTTAGCGTGAAGACATGGCAAAGCATGTCTTCATTCAGGAAAGAGAAGTGGAACAGGAACACGTGTTCCTTTTAGCTCTGTAATTTCAAGCTCAGTCTTTGACTATATGTAGACATGGATGTGACATTCCTGGCGGTGCAGTGGCCCAGCACTGTTGGATTACTGCTGGAGAAAGGAATGGTCAGTCCCCTCTGACTGCCAGTGGAAGGAATGCCATTCCCTGGCTAAGAGCTGTCCAACACGGATGGCTGCAGCCACCGCCGCTGACGAAGTCCAGGTCTCACAAAAAGGTGCACACTTTTTACAACGAGTACTAATTGAGGGTTTTTTTTTCTTCCAGAACCTTTCTGGCTTTTTGCCTGTGTCTATCTCAAACATAACAAATTCATAGGTGGTTATAAATAACTCCAGGATTGCATTCAGACGCTCAGTCTGAAGATTTTTAGGTCTTACCACAAGCTATTTTTAACAGTGGATATTAAGACACCCATAAGGAATTAAATGCTAATATGCTGAACAATCTGAAGCAGTACCTGGTTCCAGCAAGTTTGGTCAGAGAGGATTCCAGGACTGAATAATATGGCACTGCATGTGGTTCAACTACTGCACTAGAGTCATGATTGCACAGTAGGACAGACAATTCCAAGCAGCTGCTCCAAAATAATAGTATTTGTCCTTCTTTGGAGCTCCAGCTCATCCCCTGAGTAACTGGAATAGTTGCTCATGCAAGTTCTCTGTAATATTTCACACCCACCTTTTTAGCTGTTGGATCATTTACCTGACATTTCTGAGATCCTAGAAATTCTGAGATTCATCTCTGGGTTTTCATATTTTGGAGGAAACTGTGCCAGTTCCTGCTTGAGGGAAGTTCAGGATGGACTGCATGAGTTCCTAGATTACCTAATGTCTATTTCAAGTCATTACTATGAACAGCAAACTTACTATTATAAATTTTCTCAGTAATTTTAGCAGAATAATAATAAACAACTCAAATTCCTATGATAAAGCTCTATCTTTCAAATATAGGTACTCTGAGTAGAGGAACTAAATGTAAGGAAGTGGTACAATTTTACTCTCTCATTTCTTGAGTTACTCTCCACAAGACTGCATTGATAAGACAAATCCAGTAGTGCTGCAAAGCCTGCCATTTTCTTTTCAAGTATTTATTAAAAATTAAAATAAATGCAGAAGAACAACAACACAGCAAAAACTTAAAGAGGAGCAAAATCTTTTGGTCCATTGAATTTCTCTGCTACAGGACATTAACCCACAACATATGCTTAACTTCATGTATTTTGGCAACATTGTGGAAAAGATACTGATGATGTTATAAATAAAGTTATGTTTCAATCCAATCCATAGAAGCCTTGAATACTGAAGCTCTAAGAAAGCCAAAGGTGAAAAGAGAACTATTTTCAAGTGGCAATACTTTTGTCCTCCAAAATGATTTCTTCTGGGAGTTCTTACCCTAGGTGTTGAGAGAATTTATGGACCTTTGTTTGTCCACTCTTTCAAACACCCACAAAACATGCATACATTTGCTGCCAGCTGAAGAATCCAGCCCTACTTCTTGTTGGTGAGGTCTGGCTGATTTTAAGTGCCTCAAGTATGTTCATAATGGCTTCAAAAAGAACTACTTGGACATTTCCCTCACAGCTAAACCATTCTCCCAGCACTTGTGCAGTTTTCTGTGATGTTTAGGTGACCTCTTTGTGCCATATTGTTTACACTGGAGTTTCTGTGAACTCAAATATTTATATATTTTGACATTAAATAAGGGAAGCTAAAATACCATAAGAAATTACTACCTGAAGTAAAAGCACTGTTCATGATTGCTCTTGCAGATGTAAGCAAAAGCTGATTTAAAAAGAATTGTGCTTGTGACCCAAAAATCTGTCTTAAACCTTTTACCATGATTTCAAAAAGATGTCTCCAGCGTAGCTTTGCTGCTTATAGAAATGCACTTAACATATAAATCAATTAAACCAGGAAAAAAGGTAGCTGAAAAATAGATCACGGATTACAAATTCAAAAGTACTTCCATGGGATTTAAAAAACAGCAGGATCCAATATTTAAAACAAAAACACCCAACCCAGAAAAGACCAAGCCACCTAGTACAGTGTTTATTTAGATGCACAAAAGCTGTGATAATTAGAGAAGGTTAGTTAGGCAGATACTACTAATTGACTGCAAGGACAAGATTGCATGACTCGAGATGGCAGGTACAGTACAACATTTACCAGAATGATTCTTGGTGAAGCTGCAGAAACCTTGGCATTTCTGCCAATAAACAGATTCTATAAATGGTGAAAAAAAACCCCAAACCAAAACCCAACACTTTAGAATGTGGCCTCTGGGTTCTGTCATCTAAGAGAAGAAATATATTTTAATAGGTAGAGGAGAAACGTTACTCTATAGTGGTTTTTGTTTTACAGCAAGAGTTTTAACTGTCTACTTTTAGTAAATTTTCTTGAAAGGAAATTACAATGATTTCTATACTATGTTTTTTCCTAGAAAACCCTAAAAGGCAAACAAGTATGGTATGCCTTGACTGTGGGTTTTTTAGCGGGTGGAAAAGGGTGGCAGAATTTTGCTAAGCTGGATTGTGGTCTAGCAACAAATATAGCAACAAAATTTTGCTTTATTGCCAATTGTGAAGTCTGAAGTATGTGAGTACCTCAGCAGGGTAAAGATCAGAGATTTAAGTTGAAATAGACTAAATTATCCTACACATGATGGCTACTTTCACAGTTAATACAGCATTTTCTTCTCCTGCCCTTTCAAGCTGACTGGACATTGCTCCTAATAGTGGCCACAAGAATGAGACAGGATGTTGGTTCTTGTTGTGGAAATGATAGTTTGGCAACAAGATGAACTTGGTCCATTCTTCCCTGCTGATCACCAAACAGTGGATCATAAAGACTTTAGATTCCCAAAGGTTTGGCTGTGTTTGAAAGAGAAAAAAATAGTGGTTACCTTTCATATAAAGAATCTCACTGTCCCACGCCCCATTGTCTCCATCTGCTTCAGGGTAAGAAAAGTAAATACTTCATTTTGTTGTGTTCTATCACAACTTCCTTTAGTATGGAAGTCAGCCCTGTAGGTTAATAATGGCATTTAACAGTGGTAAATCAATCCATATCTACTTTAAAAATCATGCTTGTTTAGCAGTTTTGCTTATTTCTCTACTAGGATTTAAAAAAAAACCTCCAGTCCAACAGCATTACAAACATTGTTTCCTTTGGAAGACCCACAAATATGACTGGCTTCATACCACACAAAAATGCTCAAATGAAGGGGGGTATCATCCACCTATTTATAACCACCCAGGGCTACCATGTAAGGCTGAATGAATTTAAAAAAAAAAAAGTTCCAGAACTGACAGGAATCTCTATAAACTTTGCTCTCTCTAGGAGACAAAACAATAACATTCAGCCCAAATTAAGATGCTTTTTGGTCTTGGATTGTTTCAAACTATTTTGGGTGCAATTATGCTGGGCCTTCTGTTTTTCAGTATTATGAAAGGTCTTTTTCATATTTCATAAAGCTTTAGAGAGAAACATAGTTTAAAGCTGAGTACAGCGAAAAAATATAAACAATCAACCTTTTGCTATTTACTACATGCAACCTTAAGCCAAAATACAAGCCTCCCATACAGCTTCTTCTTCCTGATTCCTTCTAAAAGCTGTAATCAGTGTATAATTTGCAATGTCTTTCCTCCTCTTACTTTTTTTTTTCTACTTGCTGAATTTGCACTTAATAAATTGTCCACTTCAAGGAATGAGTCTGAGGCTGAGACAAATGGATTTTCTTGTTTCTGCTTTTGCTTCTTTGCCCTTCAGTTTCCCAAAATACAGTGGCTGTAGAGAATCAATACTGCTTTGGAAAAAAATGCCAACAATTTATACAGACAGTCTGACCAAACTGAGGTATTCAATGAAATGCAATGCAGGGCAGTAATAAAATTTTGGCTCTATTTCCTCAGGGTGTGCTACAACAAGAAATATTCCTGAACTATAAGGGGCATTATCCAGGGAGATTTTCAAAGTGAGCTCATGGGTGCTTTGAGACAGGTCAGATGAAATAAAAATTGAAGTAGATTCACGAAGAGCAGTTTATTTCAAGGACTACAGTGTGGAAAATCAGTAGGGAAGATAGGAAGACGATTATCAAAACAAAACCACATCAGACCCCAAGGAAACCAAAAATACAGATATTTCGAAAATTATAGCCTTAAAAAAACCCAACAAGTAGACAAAAAATCCCAGCCAGAGATAGAGGCCTGTGTTACAAAGATCTAAATTGTGTGGAAGAGATGTTGAAATGGATTTTTGGACAAACTAAATATAATCATACACAAAAAAACCCTTAATATTTGAATCCTTTTTTGGAACAGTTCTAGTATGGTAGGCACACTTTACTCTTGTGCTCCTGGTATATAAATTAAGGATAGAAGATAAAAAATTAATGCAGCTTCAGTGGAAAATCAAAAGAAAAGTGCTTTCATTTTTCTCATCTACAAAATTCTGACATGGAAAAAAAAAGTAAAAGAAATCTGGTATTGGTCATAAAAAGATTAACTAAAATCAGGAATAATAATAATAATAATAATAGTAACAAGGAATACATTTACTTCTACTAAACTTCAAAATGGAGAAAAAAAGCTAATTAGAGGATTCCACATTTTGAGGGGACACTTTTCTTTTGATAAGAAGAAAAGTGTAAAGTTATGTGTACTAAATAATAATATTCAAAACCCAAAAGACACAGCTGTGCTTTAAAGACAGAGTGAAATTGTAATTATCTAATTTGGCTTGGTAAGAGCTACGTTTTCTTGGCTTTTTGCCCAGAATACATTTATCCCTTCTTCAAAAAACAGTATAGCAAATTCTAAAACAGTAAAGGAACATGCTACAGAGATGCAATACAAGAACACGTTGATGATAAATGTAACATACTTATGGATTTCTGCCTTCAGTGATCCAAATTGACATTAATCTGTACAAAGAGAATAATATCTTGATAGTAAAAAAAGGTGAAATCTTCAATTTATTGACAAAACAGGAGCAGGCACCCCAGGCCTCAGAGTAGGTTTGAACACCACCCTGGAAAGAACCTCCTGAAATCCTGAGAATCTAAACGTTCACTTTTAGCACTACAGAAACCAACCAAATAACTACTGAATAAAACTTTAAAAAACCTATTGAATGCACCAACATTAATATAGAATATTGAGAAGATGTTTTCAGGGTGACTTTTTCCCCTTTACATCCAAGAAGAAATTCTACCATCTGACTGACTGATATAATGGTCTTTAGCTGGGATAACACTGCAGTAGAGGATTAACTAATGGAGAAAACAAGCCCTCAATTGCTGCTTTTGTCTGTTGATTATGAATGTTTCAGAAACTTCTATCAAACTGTAAAATTTTATAATGCTCAGCACACAGGCACAAGCTTTTTTTCCCCATGGTGTATCTTAGAAGAAGACTGATAAAGTCGTGTGCAATTTACCCCTCCAAAAAATCATGTCCTATAGCTACCTTCAAGAACACTACAGTCAGGTATAATGGGACACAAAACCTACACCATAATATCTCTTCATTTCAGTAATATTTTGGTGAGGCCCTGGCACAGGTTGCCCAGAGAAGCTCTGGCTGTCCTGTCCCTGGAAATGTCCAAGGCCAGGTTGGACAGGGCTTGGAGCAGTCTGGGGTAGTGGAAAGGTGTCCCTTCCCATTTGGAAGCCAAACCAGTCTTTAATTCTGTGATTTTATGTTTCTTCATGTAGCATGGAACAGGAAACTGTGGCAAGGTAGTGCTCCAGTGGCATAATGTTAAATCTTTTTCATTCTCTGACTTTTAATGTACTGTTCATTAAGTATCTTTCTACTGATACTTCTTCTACTGATACTGACACAGTTCTGTTCACAAAAGAGGTTTGTAGTGAAATTAACGAATTGTTTTCCCAGTTCATCGCAATGTGTCATTCACAGCTCAGCTGCCTGCCCTTACTTTGGCCTCTTTATGCCACGTCCTCTCATAGAATGGCACAAAGGCTTATCTCCTCCTGCCCAGCCTAGGGCTGGCATGATCCTCACTGTCCTGTCAGTTCCTGATTCATTTCCATGCTTCTCAGCACAAGAAAGACAAGGAGAAGGGCCACAAAGGTGATGAGTGATGAGCAGGTCTCTGGTGAGGAGAGACTGTGGGAGCTGGGGCTGTTTATTCTGGAGAAGAGAGGACTGAGAGGGGACCTCATTAACGCAGATAAGTATCTCAAAGGAGTGCCAAGAGCAGGGACCAAACTCTTTGCAGTAGTACCCACTGACTGTATGAGGAGCAAAGTCCATAAACTAAAACACGAGAAGTTTAATTATAATATGATGAAGAACTTCTTCCCATTGAGGGTGGCAGAGCACTGGGACAGCTGCCCAGGGAGGGTGTGGATACTCCCACTCTGGAGACATTCCAAACCCACCTCTGTGCCACCTGCTCTGCGTGACCCTGTCCTGGCACAGAGGTTGGACTGGATGATCTCCAGATGTTCCTTCCAACCCTCAGGGTCCTGTGATTCTGGGACGACGCTGAAGAGACACCGCTGACGCTCTGCCACTCACCGAACCTACGGTCGGGCTGGGTGAGCAAACACGGACCGGGACCCAAAGGGCAAGGGGCAGAGGCTCCATCGAGGGCCGGGGGTGATGGCGTGGGCGATTAGAGCCGTGATTCCAGCCAGCTGTGATTCCAGCCGTGCTTGTAGCGCTGCCCGGCAGGATCACTGAGCGGCGGGGGCGGCCCCGAGCCCGGCCGGGATGAGCAGCAGCGCCCGGCGCTGCGGGGGCTGTTCCCGACTTCAGGAGCTCCCAAAACACAAACAGAGCAGTCTAGAGAGTTTACAGAATGAATACTGTTTATTCTCCAAAGGGCGCACAGTGGGGCTTTCCACAAACCACGCTCAGGTGGTAATAACTCACAATCTTTTGTAAAGCAAAACTCACATGGATCCGCCTATCTAATCCACGCTCTCCGCCTACCTAATGCATATTTATCCGGTGATGCAATCTTACGCAATGCTACAAACACAAGGTTGTTTCCTTCATTAAGCAACTCGTATTGTAGAAGTTATCTGACGCCATCAGTTGCGTTTACACAAGGTGAGACAGCCCAGCCTGGGGACAGACAATTCAGCTCGGAGGCATCCAGGTGACCTCGGCCGCGGGGAGCGGGGGGGGCGGCCGGATCCACATCCGGGTGAGGCCGCGCCGGCGGCGAGCGGGGACGGGCCGGGGCAGGCCGGCAGGAGCGGGGGCTGGTCCCGGCTGGGAACGAGCCCTGCCAGCCCGGATCACAGCCCTGCCAGCCCCGGTCACAGCCCTGCCAGCCCGGGTCACAGCCAGGAGCTGCGCTGGCCGAGCGGGCGGCAGAGCCCGGCCGCAGCGTGGCTGCAGGGATGGGCCCTTTGAGGTCCGGCTCACACCTGCCGCCATTCTCCTGCCTCCAGCTGCTTGCAGCTTCATCTGTTTCCTCCTGCCTCTACCTGCTTCCATCTGTCTTCACGTGGCCTCACCTGTCTCCTCCTGCCAGCACTTGCCTTCTCCTGCCCTTTCCTGCCTTTTCCTGCTTGCACCTGCCTTCACTTTCCTTCATTTGCCCCCTCACCTGCCTGCCCTGTCGAGCCCTCTCTGTGCCGCAGCACTGGCACCCGTGTGTGGCGCTGGTGATGCCCTTAATGATGGGGCATGTGAAAAACGCCAATCACTTGTTTTTAAAATTTCAAAAGTTTAATAGTAATAAAATGGTTATAAAAATAGTAATACAATTAGAGTAATAATAATTTGGACAACTTGAATTAGGACAATGTGAGACAATAGAGACAAAAGAGTTACGGACGCCTGGGTACCTTTTTCTGGGCAGCACAAGCCCGAAAAAGGACACCCGTTAACAAAGGATTAACCCTTAAAAACAATAGCCTGTTGCATATTCATACATTTCATATATGATGCATAAATTCTATTCAAATACAGGTTTCTGTCTGGTTGATAACTTCTTCCTCTGAATCCTAACAGCACCTTCAAGGCAGGATGAAGTTCGTTTCTTCTGATAAGAGGGCAATAAATTCTTTTTCTCTGAAAGATTTAGGTGTCCTGTGGCTGCTAGCTCGCTGTGAGTCCTTTCTTTAAAAAAAGTATTCTTCATAGCATAGTTTCTATTTTAACATTTTTTATAACCTAAAACTATATTTAACACAGTACTTAAGAGAAGTAATACAGCATTACTTTCTAACATAACACGTACAATATTGATTTTAATATTTGCTAAAAGCCAGTTATAAAATACATGCATTTTTCACAGGGCATAAGGATCGCTACAAAAGGGGATTTTAGAATTAGTTCAGAGGAGTAGCAGGGGCCTGCCTTCCTTCCCTGCATTTTCTTTCTCTGCACCAGAAAATTGGTGTCCTTGTCAACCCTTGGAGTAGTTCTCTAGCCCAGAGGTTTGGAAATCCTGGCTATGAGTTCTTTGTTCATCTGCTTCCAAGGCCAAGCTGCACATGGCCAAGTTTTCAAACATTGTCCAGAATCTTTCAGTTGTGAAATATCCTGTGTGATTTTTCAGAGGGGCGTGGGCGCCTAGTATCTGTTACTGTAAATGGAGTTAGGTGTTGAAGTATTCCTGAAAACCTCTCAGAATCTTCAGGCATCTAAACCGCTTTCTGTAAATTTGGTCTTTAAATATTTTAGGAGTTTTGAGGCTTCTGATCTGTGTAACAGGGTTTATTGTGTCCTCTTGATACCTCAGTGCCTGAGCCCACCCTTCTGCTCTGGGATATTGTCAATGCTGAGCTCTGCCTGCAGCTTTGGTTCTTGTCAGTAGACTCTAGTTTATTTCATAAGCAGTTTTTCTTTTCTCTCCTAGCAATTCTTTTTGCCAGTCAATTGCACACTGTGAATGCATCTTTTGTCACCTTGCTGCAGCGTTTTAGTGGATTTACGGGTAGTGTTTGTCACAGTGCTTGAACACCTGTTTCAGTAGACCTGCTTAGTAGTTTTTGTTCTCAGCACTTCCTGGCTGTTTGCCTTTCTGTTCTTCAGATTTTGCTCTTCCACATATATTTTTTGAATATATGACCATGGTCTGAGCGCCTCCACATCCATGGCTTGACTGCCTAAAGTAAATATTGATGCAAGTGTTGGAATTACTTCCTTGTTTTTCCTTCAAGGGCTATCAGTTTCTCACTCCCTAATACTGGAAGCAGACTGCTGACTATCCTCAAACACAGACTGCAGGGCAGAGAGTGTCTGTTGAGTGCAGTGGTGACCCTCATGCTGGTAGGATCTGAAAGAAGAAAATCACAGTAGCGTTCAAACAGCAGGTGATGCTTGGAAGCTCAATGAAGGGTAGATAATCCCAGAGCCTTTTTTCAGAGCCTCTTAAAGAGATTGTTAATCGTATTTTGAAAGCAAGACAATTAAAAACAGGAGATAAGTTTATGTGCTCTGTGCCTCAAGGTGTCTGTGTGAATTGTTCCACCAGTAACACTTTCTGCTGTTTTTCTGGGACACTGAAGCTGAGATGGTGTTTTAGCTCAGCTGAGGGGGTGGGTGGGTCATGTGCACACCAGATTGAGGCAATTGGCATTGAAATAGGGTCTGTTGCCTTTGGATTTGTTCTCATCCAAATCTTTATCTGACCATTGTTATAATTAAGTTTAAGGCTTCCTACCAGTTTGATTCTACCTGGAGTGGTTGAAAACTGAGCATACCAGATGACACATTTGCTTCTGTCATGTTCACTCAGAAACCTCCATGAGGATTTGGAGACAAAGTGATCAGACTGTGCCTCACTAGAACTCCCAGTGCAGTTTTAGTCCTTTTGCAATTGATTAGGAGTTCCTTGACTGTTTTCTGCATGTCTTTGAAGACAACCATGGGCTGTTGGGGCAGCTCCTTCACATTTCTTTCCAAGGGACACAGCTACTGCCAGAGCTTGGTGAAGAGTATCTGCTGTCTAGGTACTGTTAGCTGCTTCTGTGGTGTCAGGCTGATGACAACCACACAGATTTAGAGATGCCAAAATGCAGTTATGCTATGAAGCATATTTCTGCTCCAGAGGAACAGTTGGATTGCAATCTTAAGGGCAATAACTCCCCAAATCTTTACAGAACTGCTGAGACAGATACCTAAGCGTGGTGTCTCTCTGAGGGCTTGGCTGGAAACCCAGCTTCCAGGAAAGCTTGCAACACCAAATGGGAAAAGATTTGTGGTATGATGGAAACACACTTTCTGTGAGTCCTTAAATGTAAAGTTCACGGTGCCTTCCTGCCCATGTTCAGGTACTTGAGGTTTGGTTTGTGTGTGCAGGGCCCCATATCCTCATGTGTGGTGGAATCTGCTGCTGTCCATCTGTGCAGTGCTTCATGCTCAAGTGCCCTTACAGGGAAGTTCTTTTTGCTCAATGAGATCTAATTTGGGTATAATAATGAAAGACAAAAATTCTTGTTAAACCAATCTTGATGCTCAGAACTTTTGCAGCTGGGTTTTGTTTGTTTGCTTGCTTGCTTTTTGTGTAGGGTTTTCCCCTGAGTACACTCCAAGTCTCAGGCTACAGACTCTAAATTTTAAGTCATGTGGACTAAATCTACTTTTAAGTGCAGTGTAAGTGGCAGATCATCTGAAAAGTGTTTCAAGGTGACTTTCAGGCACCGTATTTTAACATCTGTTACATTTCATTACTTTGTTACTTTGATATATGTAAATGTAAGAATACATCAGAAGTTCAAAATGCAGGACTTGTTTTTCTTTTTTCTACCTCATACTTCTGAAGACTTAAGACTTATGTGGAAATAACCTCTGCTGGTGTTAGTAAAAATAAATACCTTAAATTTGAAGGTTGGATTTATCTTTTCTGATAAGGCTTCTTGCAACCCTAATCTTCCCTCATTACTTTGTATCCTTTAAGCAAAGGTATCTGCTCTCTAGACCTGAGTCTTCAGAAGTAGTAATATTTTTGCACATAAAAATCAAGTGCTTTGTAATTTTCTTAATGTGGAATTATATTATCTAAACTTTCTTGGTATACAGTAGGATCTATATTACTTTATCCTGAAGTGTTGGGATTGACCAGTGTGAAGAATTTTGCTTTTCTGACATGGCAGGCTTTTTTTCCTTCTCATTGTTCAGTTGGCAGATTTATTTTAGGTGTGACTGAAATGAATTCTGGGGGTTCTGTCCACTCTTTTAATTAAACCATTAAAAATGTAAATTCCATTATAGGGAGTGGTTGGAGAAACAGAATTTTGTACCCATAAATTTCTTTCTAAGTAATCACAGAGGACTTTCTGAATTAAGAAAAAAGTGAATTAAGTTTTTTTACTTGCACATACAAGTTGCAATGGATGTTCCTCAAGTGGTTTTCAGGGATGTAATTTTTATAGGGTTTTTCTGCAGTTTCCCATCAGATTTATTTTTTCCCATCACATCTGTGTCTGCCTTAAGTTTGTTGGTGTTCATGAGGCTGAAATTTCCTGTGATCACCTTGTTACAGACACTGCCGAGTAAACGTTCCCATCCTTTGAATCACAGCTAGAGGCATGGGCATAATATTTATAAAGTTATTTTGGATCCTCAGAAAGAGAAATAGCTATCATACCTATGTAATGCCCATCAGAGAAAAGCAGGTTTTTGTATTTGTCATCGGAATGATAAAAATTCATTCATTTGTATGTCTTTCAGAGAAGAATTGGAAATGGATTTAGCTTAAAAATATGTCTTGTGTTATATTTGCAAAAGTCCTAAGTTTTAGTTTTAAGAAAATCAAGCATGTGTAAACTATAGAGCTAATGTAGTACAAAAAAACCCCAAACAAACAAAAAACAAACAAACAAAACCAAAGAAACAAACAAAACCAAAAAAACCAAACCTAAAATCTCAGGCAGTTTGTAGAACTCTGAGGTCTTTAAAAACCTTCCACTCAGTGAAAATGATACAGGGCTAAATCCTGATTTTTAGGGCTCCCATGAACAACTGAGGTAAGTTTTAGAATGTAGAGTTTTCACCTATTCAGTATTTTCCTTGATTAAAGAATCAAATTTGAACCTCTTTATCTGATAACATAGGGCATAATAATACTCAAATATTACATAGGCAAATATTCACTTGCAGTGAAACATAAGTCAGGTTCAGACCCATTCAGACCCGTTCTTCCATAGACTCCAGGAATATTCCTCTCCTTTTAGTGCAGTCCTGGAAAAGATGGCAAATTTTTGTGCGTGTACACAAATTGATTTTAGGCGCCTGTGCAACAGTAATGGCTGGGGCTGTTTGTTTCCTTTGAGAAAAAGTAATTAAAATATTTAATGCTGATAGCAGAGGTGGTTCCAAATTGAGACTCTGGCTTCTCTTCGTCTTTCCTCTGGCTGTAGCAGATCAATCAAAGCAATCTCTGCTGGAGGGTAGGTTGCTTGCAGGAATACAGTTGGAATCTGGCACTAAGGGCCGACAGTATTTAAAACTTGGTATCTTTGGAATGAAGCATTTAGGGTGTGCAAGCACATTTTGAAGTGCAAAACATCCTAACTCATTCCAGTGTGAAAACTAGTAATTTCAAGGCTGTAGCCTAGGATCTGTTACTAGAGCTGTTGCTTTTCCTTCAACAAAGGACTTAAAAAGGGATTTAATGTGTGTTACTTATAGAAAAGCTCACAGGGCCATTGCTATCAGTGTTTGAGTGTGCTGGCTGATTGGGTTTTGTTTCTGTACATACTGGAGAATTGCACTCTGGTATGAACCATGGCATTCATGAGAGCTCTCAGCACAGCCACACCAAAGCACTGCGTCTCTTGATTGGAGTAGAAGATGAAAAATTCACAAATGGCAATCATCTCTTTCAAGTGACTGCGAGTGTGTATGAAAATGGAGTGGAAATTCCATACTTCAGTATGGATATGATAGAAGGCATGTCCTGTGAGGAGCAGCCAAGGACTTTGGGTCTGTCCAGTTTGGAGAGAGGGAGGCTGAGGAGTGCCCTCCATGAGGGTGGCCAGGCAGGGCAGAGGCTCCCAGGTCGGTGCCCCAGGCGTGTCCATGTCTCGGAGGCACTTGGACAATGCCCTTCCTAATGTGCTCTGACTCTTGGTGAGGGCTCAGGCTGTTGGACCACATGGTTGTTGTAGGTCTGTTGTAGCTGGAACTATTCTGTTCTGTGAACACTCTGGGGAGGGGATGCAGCTGTGGGAGAGGATATTGAATAAATATGAGCTGAAAGGGGTGACAGATGCTTGCCCTAAGCTGTGGACATTTCAAGAAAATCACTGCTGTAGACATCCTTGCTGGTGCACATGTGCTGGGCACATCAGCTGGAGGCAGAAGAAATCTGGAAGAAAGTGAACAGGTTTAGAGGTGCTTCATCAGTTAATAACCATGCTCACAAAAAGAGAATATAATCTCCTGCAGCAAAACAGGAGCTAACCTAGTCGTGGAAGTAGTTTAACGTTTAAAAACCCAGCTGAACAAACCCCCCTTCGTCTGGGAAGCAGAAACTAACAATCCATTACATCAATTCATAAGCAATTTGATCTCAATATACAAGATTATGAAAGGATTCTTTGTAGTAGCCTTATAAGCCTTAAAATTAGAAGCTCATAAGTAATTTTGTTGTCTCCATTGCAGGTGTTTATATTCAAGTGAAATGATTCCACATAAAATTTAAATATTAGCAATACAAAACTTCCAAAGGTTTAGAAATTATTTTGTTATCTAAACTTCCGTTAGATTGTAAACAAATAAATGTACTAAATATTATGAGTTCATTCTTTGTTTCCTTAATGTTTATTTTGTGTCTCCTTAAGGTTTGTGAATAAAGTCAATGCAGGTAAAAGCTATCCAATATTCTGTGTATTGTTGTGAAAACTTTGTCTTGTAGTTTTTTATTCCTAAATACTTTGCCAGAACCCACTGCTAGAATTTTTTTATCTTGAGGTGGGTTTACAGAAAGATGGAATTGCTTTAATTTGAATTTGTTTTAATATCCTTTTATATTAAATACCTATGTTTTCTCCTGTTTATTGCAGAACACCGTGATGTTTGGGATTTTTTAAAAATTTCTGAGGAAGAGAGGCCTACAGTCAAGTTCTTTGTGCTAGGCTTACTTTTTTCAAGATTTTAACAACACATTACTGTGTTACCGTTCTTGAGCTTAGTGTGTGTGTATAGAGAGAAATAAAGTGGAAATCCTGTCTCTGAGGATTGGAATTTAGTGTAGATTTAGATGGAAACCAAAATATTTTAGCATGCATTTGCCAGTTAAGCTTTTAAAAGGACTTTCCGTGGGGTGCAGCTTCTGAAATAGTGTGAGTTGCTGAAGAGGTTTCCACATGATGCACATGCCACAGTCAGCTTGCTTTTTTAGTTCACAAACTGCCACAGTGAAAAATCAGTATCTTGGCCTGATCCACTACAGACTGAAGAAAAGTTGTACTGAGTTTGAAATCATGGAATTGTTAAGGTTGGAAAAGACCTTCAAGATGGTTGGGTCCAACTGCCAAGTTCACCACTAACCTGTGTCCCCAGGTGCCACATCCACATCTTTCAAATGCCTCCATGGCTGGTGGCTCCACCACTGCCCTGGGCAGCGTTTTCCAATGCTTGACCACCTTTTGTGGAAGGTTTTTTCCCCCAGTATCCCATCTTAACATCTCCTGGCGCAGCTTGAGGCTCTTTCCCCTTTTCCTGTCCCTTGTTCCCTGGGAGCAGAGCCTGACCCCCATCTGGCTGCACTCTCCTGAGTTGTGGAGAGCTAGAATGTCCCCCCCAAGCATCCTTTTCTCCATTCCCAGCTCCCTCAGCCACTCTGTTCACAATTCTCTGGCCCTGTTCTCCCAGCCTTTTATTTTACCCAGCAAAGAGTGCACAAGTTCAAGCCAGGAGCAGCCAGTTTCTCCACGTGAAGACATTGGAAAAAGATAAGTTCTACTAAAGTCCAGGTAAAAAAATTCAAAGCCTTTCCCTCATCCAAAACGTGGGTTACCTTGTCACAGGAGATCAGGTCAGATCCTCCTTCCCTCTCTGTTTGTCTGTTTGTAGGTGGGAGGATTACTTCCTAATGTCCAACCAACTGGGACCTGCCTAAATAGCCAGGACTGCTGGTGCACGGTTGGAAGTGGCTCTGTGGCTCTCTCAGCAGCTTGCTCAGCACCCTCAGGTGGATCCCAGCCAGCCCTGTGGATCTGTGTGTGTGTGAGAGGCACAGCAGCATCATTTTCTGGAATGTGGGGGTTCATTCTGCTCCCTCTCCCTCTCTTGCAGCTCAGGGCTGGCTGCCCTGGGGACACCTGGTCTTGCTACAGAAGACTGAGGCCAAGACAGCACTAAGTACCTCAGCCTTTTCCTCGTTCTTTCTCACTATTATTTTCCACTGCATCCAGTGAGGGTGGAGATTCAGCCCTCCTTTTCTTGTTGTTGTATTTATAAAATCCTTTTTGTATTGTCTTTTATGGTGGTAGCAGGAGGTTTAATTGGCCTATGTCTCCATCCTGGTTGGGTGGGCTGTAACACACTCCCACTGGGATTTCTGCCTCAGTCACATTTCCCATGATTTTTACCCAAAATTTCTGCCCCCTTTCCCCTTTTTTCTTTTTTTTCTTTTCCTCTGGACAAGTTCCTGCACATTTGTTTAGCGCTGATGGACAGTAGCATTGTAAACTGACTCTGGAAGGGGCATCAGAAACTGAGAACTTTAAAACCACTTTTGTCTAATCCACTTGAAAATTATTCTTACAGAAATTTAGGGTTAATTACAGTGTGATGAATGATAAAATGAGATCCTGATACTCCAAGACCAGATGAAATTTATTAGTAGGAGCTAAAAAATAGGTTCTGCTTTAGGACTTTCATAAATACTTTTTCTAATTAAAGAGAGCTCAAAAAGTGTGTGATACAGCTATTTAACTTCCATCAATATTGAATGTACCTGGGATTTAGTTAAATTATCCTTACAAATGCACTTATGAACTGCCTTTAATGTTTATAAAGAGGCCTGACTTGCCCTCTTGTTGGGGTTGAAACAACAATATTGGTTTAAGAATCTTTAAGTGGAGAAGAGACAAGAACTAATATGCTTGAAAATTTCAAATACTGAATGAAATTATACTTATGTTTGGAAGCTATTTCATTTAAATTGACTGTGTGCCCTGAAGACTATGCATAGATCCTTTTGTTTCACTATCTGAAAATAAGTGTGTTCTTTGTCTTTCTCTTTATATAAATATATATATATATATATATATTATATACACAGATATATATATATATACACATATATACCTATATCTAGGTACACACACCTGTTTTTCCCCAGTGGTATTTTCATGGTTGAGCAAAGTTAGTAGTTGTTTCTTTGGGTTTTGTTTTGTATTTGTTTATTTTTCTTTTTTTATTATAGCAAGCTGAAATAGTGTAGTGTAAATCCCTAGTACTTTCAGAGCATACCTTTAGAAGTTAACCACCTTTGGAATTCGTTTATGGGGGACCAAGATTATACTGTTAAAAAATGAACTTATCAGTAAAAGGTTTCAAAATGTTTTTACAAGACACTGGCTTTCTAAATTGCCTTGATGTATTCCAGAGTGTGTTAAGGAAAAATGGAAGAGGTTAATTTATTGAGTTATTGTGATGTGAACTTTAATAAAGACATGTTTTTAGTGAAACAGATGAATACTGAGTTGCAAGAGTACTCAAAAATAGTTACAAAAATGTAAATCACTTTTTACAAGTTACGAACTAGATGTAGTATATGTAAAACACACTCGGAAATGAAGTAACTCTCCTTCTAACATACTTGAATTTAAAAAAAAAAAAAAAAAGGAAAAAAGTTAACAAGATTGGTGCAAAAACAGAATACATTTGATTTTAAATGGTTGTCTTCCAGTAACATCTATGCTAAAATGTTTCCAATTTCCTCATGGTGTAAAATACACCATAATCTGATTAGAGTCTCTAGGTAATAAATAAGGGTTTTGTGGAGGTTTTTAAAAATTTTTTTTTATGTTACATTTTATGTCAACATTGAATCCCATGAAAAATTTTTGTATTTAAAAAAATATGTGTATTTAACCTACATGACTCTACATGACTGCAGAACATGTGAAGTTGGTAAAGCTAACAAAGGATGGAACACTGACAGTGTCTTTGGTACAGCAGGGGCTAATGATTAGGTTTTGCTTATTAATCCAGTCCAGGTTCCTCCAGAAGGTTTGAATTATAAACCCACACACCAAATAAAAAAGAGAGGGAAGGCTGAAAGGAGACCAGCAGTCTCAGAGCTGAGTTTAGTTCTAGTCTTAGGCAGACTAGAACTGGTAGGCTCCTGGTCAGAATTCTGGTGCCAGCCAGCCAGGCTCCCTCTTGAGCAGCTGCTCTCATGGAATGCACTGGGTTTGAGTTTCTTAAAATTATTTTGGCATTTAAAAGGATTTTTCTCTTTGTTCCTATTTAGTGAAATGCTTTACAATATTAATCTTCTGTGTAAGTTGTGCAATATTTGTCCTGGAGATAGTAGTCATTTGATGATAGGAATAACCTATTAATTGTGAGAGATAGTTGTGAGTTTTTCAGTTGATTTTTTTTACAATCATATATTTTAGAAGATGGCTGGATTAGCTTGACGTTGGCCATTCACATACATTTCTTTGTCAAAGCCTCTACAGAAAATTATAGTTATCACCTGAAACTTTAAGTTGCTAAATGTGGTTTTTTTTTTAATTACTATTGAGTGTAAGTGTAGGGCATTAATGGTTATTGTTGTGATATTCAAGTTTTTTCTTGCTGACTTTAGTCAAGCAGAACTTGTTTTCATTGGGAATTTTGCTGACTGAAGACTATGTAATTGCTCAGTAATTAACATAGTTAAAAGATATCACTCTACATGTAGTGTGTAGTTTGCACTTTGGAACCCAAACGTTCTGTAGGGTTTCTCAGCATTGCCAGAAGGGATACTTTTGCATAGTAATTTGAATAAATTTCTGTAGTTCTCTTTAAATAGTGCTGGTATCAAAAGCTATTAGGCTCTGTGAATATATAAGGCCCTTGTTACCTTAAATAATTCCATGAATTCTCAAGTATATTATTTCTAATTTCACTATGTGCTTGTATAAATAACTGTCCACTACAACTTGTTACTGTTTTGTTCTTGCACATGTATTCTACATGCCTGGAACTTTTATACTTTAGGATGAATATCTGTTAGGCATGCATTTACTTCCAGTTTAGCAAAAGTCTTAGAGGGCTTACAAAATTGTGGTTTAAAATAAATTAGCTGGGAGAACCAATTGTTCAATTGGTTTCTTTTAAACCGGGAAGATGTGGAGCATTTGGGAAAATCAAGTTAATCTGCTTAACATGTGAACAAAAGTCATCAAGTCTTCTTTTTAAGTATTAATAAAGGGAGCAAAAGGTGCAGTGATGATACATTCTTCTTTCTGTGTGGGAGGGAGAGTAATATCTGGCCTTTATCTGCTTCTAACAGTATATCTAGAGTTTGCAAATAAAGGACTAAAAGGGGTTTTTAAATGACCAGTTGTGTTGTATTTCAGTTTTTGCATTAAACTTCCATAAAATCTGAATTTCTAATTGGTGATTGGGATGAAATGAATATTATTAGCGTTATTTAAGGTTTTCTTTTTCAAGACCAGCAACTGAGTGATATAAAATCAGAAGGACTTGAAATTCTGAGACATAATGTCATGTCAGAGAAATAGATTAGTATTTTTTTTCTTGCCTGAAATGAGTACCTTTCCCTGTGAGAGGTGCTGTACTTTCAGGGTTTGGAGGAAGCTGAAGGGAATTGTTTTATTAATTGGAAAAGTGAGTCTTCCAGTCCATTAGGAGACATAGAGGAATGAAAAAAGAATGCTGTGTATTTCTACTTAGGACAATCCTATCTTAAATAATGTATTTAGTTAGTATAATCCTATCTTACCATGTGCTGCTGATTTTGTGGGATTTTTTGGTTCTTTGGGTTCTTTTGGTTTGGTTTTGTTTTTTTTTTTATGTATCAATGGTCATATGTCAGCTTTTCTGACAGAAGATTAGAATGATAACCTGTATGCGCTGACATTGCACAGATTTTGTGATCTGTCTATATGTAGGTTAAAGAGTATCTTTTTTCATAATATTTAACTATCAGTTGTACTGATTATCCTTTATATTTAGACCTTTACTATCTTGTTTTACTTTTAATTAAGAGAAAAAAAGCCTTGTTTTTAAGTGCATAACAAAATGATCTACAGAATTTTTAAAGGTTTTTTTTTTTTTTACTTTAAAGATTCTTCTTCTCATGAAGGAGTGTTAGTTTTTAGAATAAGTGATTCACTCAGCACCAGATTTTCCTAGGCAGTGCATCATGCCAAAACCTGGTATTACCCTGAGTTTGGTTTTGTTTAGTTGTTTTTTTCTACTTTTTATTTTCCTGTGAAGCATATATTCCTTTTTAATGTGAAAGGTCTTGAGCACTCTTTTCATAACATTAATGACATTTATTAGTGCAAGTTACCACACATCCATATAAGCATGCATTCAAAGACCTAGATTTTTGTTTGACATGTTGTTATATTAAATTGTGTTGCTGTGATGCTCTTACTGTTACTAAGATTGTGTCAAACCTTCTATTTTCACATACCTGTTCTGTGACAAAGTTCCCTTGAGGCATAACTTGGTGCCTTTTACTCTTGGAAAGCTTCTCCATTGTGCAGGCACTTCTTTTTAAGTTCTGTTGAAGCACACTACTGTGATTTGCAGGTAAAAATGATTGATTGCATTTGCTAATGCTGCTTATTAACAGTAACATGGAGAAGCATGAGAATTTCAGTTGTCAGTCTGAGTTCTTGAAGCTCAATAATATTTTGTGTGGGAATGCATTTGAAACATGTGACCCTTTCTTTTTGCTTTTAAACCCTCCATTTCTTAAGTTTATCAGACATGAACTGTAGAAGAAAGGCCATGGTTTGTTCTGGCATTCCCAAACTCTTAACAGGAGGTGTTTCTGTACTCTCTATTTGCTTCTAAGTAAAAAGATTGTGTTCCCAAATCACAGTAGAAAAATCAAGCATATAGTTGGAGTGACTGGTTGCATGAAATTCTTGGAACTGATATCAGCTCTTCTCTTGAGAGGGAAGCCCTGAATTGCAAAGCACTGTGTCTGTTCAAAGGCTGAGAGGAAGATAAAGGCTGAGACTACTGAACCTGGCTCAGAGAGCCATTGATTCATTATGAAGTGTTAGACTTTTCTTTTTGGGAAAAAGAGTTGTTATTTGTAATTGTCTTGCCATGTTCATGATGAAATTGTACCATTTAACGATCCCTAGGAAAGGTTTTGAATAAATTAATGAATTTACAAAGTAATTTATTACTTCCAAAGAAGAAGCATCCCCATGCAGTTTTGCTTTCTTGTCAGGATATTTTTTCCTTAATGCCAAAAATTCACCCAGCCTTTTTTAGGAAACAGTTCTGTTGAGTACAAAGATTTATGTAAGACATTTTTTCTTTGAACTCATGATGAAAATATTTCTTAGAAACATAAAATCATAGAATGGTTTGGGTTGGAAGTGATGTCAAAGCTCATTCATTTCCAACCCCTGCCTTGGGTAGGGCTACCTTCCACTATCCCAGGTTGCTCAGAGCCCCATCCAACCTGGCCTTGGGCACTTCCAGGGATGGGGCAGCCACAGCTTCTCTGGGCACCCTGTGCCAGGGCCTCAGCACCCTCACAGGGAAGAATTTTTTCCTGATATCCCGTCTAAACCTTCTCTCTGTCAGTGTGAAGCCATTTGCCTTTGTCCTGTCACTCGAGGCCCTTGTCAATAGTCTGTCTCCACCTTCCCTGTGGGCTCCCTGCTGTAGGAGGAATAAAAGGCTTTCACTCCTTTTATTCCTCCTACAGCTTTGAAGATTCTAGGGCTACTCTTTCCCTTTCATGCTCCTCTCTTGAGGTTGGTTCTTCTGTTATCAGCAAACCCAGTCATAAACGGTCTTGGACAGATGTTGGTAGTTATGAGTAGAGTTCAGCTGAAGAACAATGTCAAAAGTGGATTCACTTTTTCTTTTAATGGTACTGTTGTGGATTAAACTGAATACATTGCAACATAGACCATCTACGGAAGGTAGATGGAAGTTTTCTAAGCGAAACCACTGTATAAGGCAGATCTGGTTAGAACAGGTGGGTCAGGGCCATGTCCAGTCAAATTCTTTGTGATTATCCTCAGGAATAATTCTTTGTGGTAGGGTAATTCTTCAGGGTAATTCCTTGTGATTGTCCTCAGGTCCAACATGTTTGTGGGCAGCCTGTTGCAATATCTGGTCACAATTTTCACTGTTCCAACTTCTTTCCTAAGGGTTTTGTCCTAATCCCAGTGCAGCTCTGAGAACAGCCTGGCTCTGTCTTTTAGAGGTCTGTGTTCAATATATGGGTTCCAGTAAAATTAGAATACTTTAAGTAAGAGAGTTTTTAGTCTACCATGGTCACTTTTTCTCAAGCATTTGTGGGACTCATGGTGTCTGATCTTTGTGACCTAATTAGCACATGACAAGTCAGGCTTTTCTCACCTTTCTCTTTGTTGTTGTTGTTGTTGTTGTTGTTGTTGTAGAATACAAACTAAATTCCAGACCTTCTGATTATCATCAGTCTGAATCAGGTTTCAGAGATTATTGTTCTGGACTTGATGTTGATTAATTATACATATTGCCTGGCTGTACTTAACACAAATGTTTAATTCCAGTTTAATTCAAGCTGTTTTCTGAGATTTTTTTGGAGGTGGGTGGGGAGAAGGCTTGGCTAAAGGAAAGGGATTTCCTCCAAAGCACAGTATGTTTGAATTATATCCACTTTGCCAGAATTCTCACAGAAGTTTATGTGCATTTTGTAAAAATGTGTGGCTTTTGAAGTAAAAGGATATTTGTGATAGGGAAAGCTTAGAGATGGCCAATAGCGAAATGTGAAAAATGGTTAACTGTGGGATTTCTTATTTTTATAAAGCAAAAAGTAGCATTTCCATGTTCTGGTCACAAGAAACCAATTACAGAGAAGACTGAAGATCTAAGAAGGTGAAGACTGAAGCTCTAACCCTTGAGTTCCTGAAATTGTTAGAATTAAGTCTTGGGAAAGATAGGTTCTGCAGGTTTAAAAAAGCCAAAAGCTATACGCTGAAGAATAGTGCCCTCAAATTCTAAACCACAAATTTTTGTGGAATTGATTCTGTAGATCATCTTAATAGCCGTTTTTGTGGAGTTTCTGAGGTTTTTTTCTGATACAAATTCAGCATCTTGAAGATGAGAATATTATTTCTAATGATTATTCAAGTTTCTTTAATAAAAGCTATATGAAGCTAAGGTGTTTATTTATACAATGTGGTTCTTTTTCCTTCTAAAAAGGCTTTTAACATTGGGAAAGGCAGTTATGGAAGTCTTATAAATTGTGTAAGATGGCCTTGCTACATGAAGCTGATACAAATGCTACAGCTTTTTCTGTACCTGTTTTGTTACTTGTAGCATTGGCATGTGAAAGTAGAGTTATTTCAAAATTATTGGTGATGCTAGGTGTGGAACATCACATCATAGGATATGGAATCTTACATGCTTTTTGCAAGATCTTTCACTTCAGGGGATCTCCTGACAAAAGGACTATGTGGTAAAAAAACTTCCTTCCTTCCTTCCTTCCTTCCTTCCTTCCTTCCTTCCTTCCTTCCTTCCTTCCTTCCTTCCTTCCTTCCTTCCTTCCTTCCTTCCTTCCTTCCTTCCTTCCTTCCTTCCTTCCTTCCTTCCTTCCTTCCTTCCTTCCTTCCTTCCTTCCTTCCTTCCTTCCTTCCTTCCTTCCTTCCTTCCTTCCTTCCTTCCTTCCTTCCTTCCTTCCTTCCTTCCTTCCTTCCTTCCTTCCTTCCTTCCTTCCTTCCTTCCTTCCTTCCTTCCTTCCTTCCTTCCTTCCTTCCTTCCTTCCTTCCTTCCTTCCTTCCTTCCTTCCTTCCTTCCTTCCACTTCCTTCCTTCCGCCACTTCCTTCCTTCCTTCCCACTTCCTTCCTTCCTTCCTCCACTTCCTTCCTTCCTTCCTTCCTTCCTTCCACTTCCTTCCTTCCTTCCTTCCTTCCTTCCTTCCTTCCGTCACTTCCTTCCTTCCTTCCTTCCTTCCTTCCTTCCTTCCTTCCTTCCTTCCTTCCTTCCTTCCTTCCTTCCTTCCTTCCTTCCTTCCTTCCTTCCTTCCTTCCTTCCTTCCTTCCTTCCTTCCTTCCTTCCTTCCTTCCTTCCTTCCTTCCTTCCTTCCTTCCTTCCTTCCTTCCTTCCTTCCTTCCTTCCTTCCTTCCGCCACTTCCTTCCGCCACTTCCTTCCTTCCTTCCTTCCGCCACTTCCTTCCGCCACTTCCTTCCTTCCTTCCTTCCTTCCACTTCCTTCCTTCCTTCCTTCCGCCACTTCCTTCCTTCCTTCCTTCCTTCCTTCCTTCCTTCCTTCCTTCCTTCCTTCCTTCCTTCCTTCCTTCCCTCCCTCCTTCCCCTCCCTCCCTCCCTCCCTCCTTCCTTCCTTCCTTCCTTCCTTCCTTCCTTCCTTCCTTCCTTCCTCCTTCCTTCCTTCCTTCCTTCCTTCCTTCCTTCCTTCCTTCCTTCCTTCCTTCCTTCCTTCCTTCCTTCCTTCCTTCCTTCCTTCCTTCCTTCCTTCCTTCCTTCCTTCCTTCCTTCCTTCCTTCCTTCCTTCCTTCCTTCCTTCCTTCCTTCCTTCCTTCCTTCCTTCCTTCCTTCCTTCCTTCCTTCCTTCCTTCCTTCCTTCCTTCCTTCCTTCCTTCCTTCCTTCCTTCCTTCCTTCCTTCCCTCCCTCCCTCCCTCCCTCCCTCCCTCCTTCCTTCCTTCCCTCCTTCCTTCCTTCCTTCCTTCCTTCCTTCCTTCCTTCCTTCCTTCCTTCCTTCCTTCCTTCCTTCCTTCCTTCCTTCCTTCCTTCCTTCCTTCCTTCCTTCCTTCCTTCCTTCCTTCCTTCCTTCCTTCGATGGAAGAATTTTAGGTACTGTCATTTAATTTATAAATTCTCTTTTGTCTAAATTGATCCTTGACTTTTATTGCCTCATTCCTTAATGCACTGTTCTCATCTCTAAGCATTGAAACCTTCTGGAAACTCCTCAGAATAAATGGATCAATGGGTAGACCTGAAAGGTGAATAGGAAGAGAAAATTCTCTGGGTGTTTTCTCCAGTGCTTGACAGCTGCTGCTTCTTAGACCAAAGTCTCAGTCCTTGCAGATATTCTGAACTTGACTCTGTGTGGCTTTAGGCAGTGCCAGAGCTGGCCTTGCTTTCAGGTTGGGTTTCATCAGTTGTCCTGAGAGGCTTTGCAAACTAAATTGTGATTACTTTAATGTTGAGCTGCTTTATTTGGGCTGTGAAAGAAAATTCATTGCAATGGGCCAGGCTTTAATTTTTTCTTAAAAATACCATAAATTATATATTACATATATTAAAATTTGAATGGAATTAATTGTAATATAAGCAACTACTACTGCAAAATAGGTGGGTGTGCAGCTGCTGGCTTTTTTTTGTTTTTGGTTTTTTTTCTATTAGAAGAGTTTTAACATTACTTAATGTACTAAGTGTTTATTGAGTCAGGACTGGAAGTGAACTCAGAGAATAATTTAGGCTAGAAAAGACCTCTAGGATCATGGAGTCCAACCATTAACCTCCCACTGCCAAGTGCACCCCTGAACCACATCCCCAAGTGCCACATCTACATGTCTTTTAAACACCTCCAGGGACTGTGATTTAACCACAGCCCTGGACAGCCTGTTCCAATGCTTGACAACATTTTTGGTGAAGAAATTTTCCCTGATACCCAATCTAAACCTCCACTGGCACAACTTGAGGTCGTCTCCTCTTCTCCTATCACTTTCTACACCCTCCTTTAAGGGAGTGGTAAGGACTGATAATATTCCCTTGAGGCTCTTTTTCTCCAGGTTACATGAACCAGCCTCAGTTCCCAGGGAAAAACTGCTGTTACACATTCTGTGTTGTCTTCTTTTTCCCCATAACCTTGAGTTATTCCATGTGTGGGTGGGCAGGCTCCTGTCAACACCCTGTTAAAATGAAGGTGCTAACAGCCCTGTCACTGTGCCTTTCACTCTGGGAGGTGACCAGCACTCTGCTTCCTGGCAGGGCAAGTTTCCCACATGTCCCTTTTTTATGATGGGATCCACCCTGGAACATGATGGAGAACACTGGTGTTTTGGTGTTGCCTGGTTTTCACTGTCTTACAATGGGGGAGGACACACGGCATGCAGAATTGTTAGGGTGGTTTTTCCTCTGTAGGAAATTTTACAAATGCTCTAAATGTATTTTAGTTTCTATTATGCTTTGTATTAACATTCTGCTCTTTCTTGAGCTAGGTATCCTTTGGGATATGTGTATTCCGTAATTAAATTTTACCAATTAACGGCTTAGTAGCTATTATAAGTTCTTAAGATGCCAAATGCTTATCCTGCAGCTGTAATTGGTATAGAGCAGGAGGAAAGCCTGTATCAGCCAGGTAAAAAGAAGGAAGTTTGTTCCTGAATTTTAAAATTTGTAGGTGGTACTTGGAGTTCTGGTGAAAGCCATGGTGAAGAGTGCATGTGAGTTAGTTAGATCTTGGTGATACAGAAATTTATCATCTGCCCTGCTCTTTATCACAAAGGTATTGCCACTGTACATGCTTTCTAATATGTCTTTTTAGTTTTGTTTTATTGGGTCTTTTTTTTGTTCTCTTTTTGTTTTCTTTTTTTTCTTTTTTTTTTTTTTTTTTTTTACATCTCATACTTTTCCTGAGTAGACTTTTTGGAACCTGCAGTTTCAAAGATTTATTCTTTAAGTGCTGTGGTCTATGTTATGTCCAGTCAAGGGACAGCTAATAACTGTCCTGGACTGAACACATTGGATGAGGCATTTGGGAGACATAAGAATGAAAATAAAACTGATAGGTTGTCACAGATAGGGAGTTACCCTGGGGTTTGCCAGAAATACAAATGCAGCAGCCCCACCCTCAGGCAGCTCCACACACACCATTCTGACAAAACAAAGAGCAGTATATTCTGTCAGTTGTTCCATTAAAATGTACAAAATTCGACCTCAAACTCAAACTTCCAGGCCAGGTTATACAGAAGTCACTTGATTGTACCTGGCAGAATCAGATCTCTACCACCTAGACAAATTTAGATTATCAAGACTTGAGTAATTTGAATTCTCACTAACCAGAGGTGGATGTGAGTGAGAAATTCTTCTTAATTCACCATTTGGACTTTCCACCACTTTTGCCTTTTGGATATGAAGAATACCAGAATTTCTGGTGGGATTACATGTTCTTTCTCCCCCTAACTGTTGGAATGGGAAAGAGGGGCTTTTCTTTTCCCGGCTTACATTTTTCTGCCTTATTTCTTGGGAATGGTTCTTGTTCTTCCTGTGTGTAAAAACATGCTTTTGGTGTGTCTGTTAGGTAAGCACATTTCACAAAGTTCTCATTACCTATTATAAGCTGCTGGCCAGGCTTTGGTGACTGGATTTGGCACAGGAAATCTTGTGAGCTTCTCAGGGATGCACATCAATCTGAATAAATCCATCACGCAGCCTTACCAGCCACGCAGGAGAAAGCCTTGAGCAACCTCCTCTGAAGTGCAGTGTTGACCCCGCTTTGAGCAGGAGCTTGGGTTGGATGACCTGCTGGTCTGAATTTTGGCAGAATTCACTGTTCCATTTGGTGGATTCAAACTGGTTGATAAAACCTTCTCAAAATTCAGTGGCTTGCATATTCGTTGTCCATGGAAAGTTTCCTTCCTTTCACGGCATGTGACTGGAGAGCTTCTCAAGCCTTTTAGGACATGACTGTCTGAGAACTGCAATGTTTTGGAAATGACCTGGTCTGGATGACCTACTGTGTCTTTTCCAACCATAATTTCTATGACTCTGTAATTTTGAGGTTGACTTCTTGTTGCCCAATTTTACAGTTACTTAATCCCAGTATCGGGCATATTTCAAGAGACCACATTTAGTCATGGTAAGACTGTGTGGGTTGTTTTGTCTTTTTCTGTTATTTTCCAAATCCTGGAGATTGTCAGCACTTAATGTATTCTTTCCTATTCTGGTACCACAAATAATTTCCTACCCAGTGAGGAAAGAAAAGTCTGATTCCCCATTTTGGAATAAATGGTTGATTTAAAGGACTTGCTCCCAGATTTTTTGCAGTTCTAAGGAGAGGTGTTAGGCTACTTCTGTTATTTATTTGTACCAGAAATGCATTTCCATCATGAGAACAAGGGACAGAATTGAGAAATTTTGTATTTGGTCAAATTTTCAGAATTGTTATCAATCAAATTTATAATGCATTATTAATACATTTTTAGAGCTAAATGCACATGTACTTTGAGGACTGTGAATGTCTCCTGTTCCTTTTTCTAAACATTTCCTATAACATTGATGTGGCCCTTTTCACTGCAGAAGGCTCCCTTTTTGTGCAAGAAGAGATCATATTTTGGGAAATGCATTGCCTAATAAGAACTCTTGCACCAGCACTCTCTGAAGAGTACCTCAGCCTTTGAGTTTTTGAAGTGCTTTATATCAGCATCCCTCAGGATTTATTCCCTGCTTTCTATCCTAATCCACTGCCTGCATATTTATGACACATGTTGAGTTTGCCAGTTTCTGGTATTTTTCGATTTTTTTTTTGTCCACAGCAATCAAAGCATGGAAACAAATCAGGATTTCCTTTTAAAACAGAGGTACATGTACATGTATGAATATACATTATACACACCCAAAGAGCAAACAGACCTAGAATTCTCTCACCTGGGGGAGAATCACTTTGCCTGGAATTCCTGTGGGGTTTCTGAAGAACTGGAAATTGGAGGATTAGCATCTAGGTGTGAAAACACCATTGGTACTACAGAGACTTGCTGGGGGTTTGTTTATCTTTTGTTCCATTGGAGTGATATGTGGAATAATTCATAAATTAATCACGCTGTTACAGCCACGAAAAGTCTGTGTTTAAAACTTGTGGGGTAAAGGTAATCTTAGGTCAGAGTAGTCCTGGGATTGTTACCAGGCTTAAAAAACTGTATATGAAATGCAGTAAAAAAGATGATGGATTCAATAACAGGTTGCTCTCCAGTTTTTCTCTGCCCTACATTCCTTTTCTCTATCAAAAGTTCCGTTTTATTTATGCATAGTTTCTTATAAATGTTCTTGAAGGAGAAATGGAAATCCTCACATGTTTTCCTTACAGGGCCTTCTGTCTTTACTGCCTCAGGTCAGTGTTGTATTTGAAGAGAAATCAAAGTAGTTAATCACTTCTTAGAACATGATTTTACATATTTTCTATTTTTGTTTGCCTTTTATTTTTTTAAGAGACTCTCCATTTTAGCATGCCTTTCCAGAATTGCTTTAATTCTTGTTGAACTCCTCTGAACTTGTTCCAGTTTGTGTTTTTTAAAATACAGTGCTGAGTGTAATTTCCCTGGTTGAGACAGAGCCAGTTCTGAGATGATGGGAATAATGTCTCATGCACTTTGTGGAGAAAATCTGCTTTGAAGGAACTTTGTGTAGAGCCTGCAAGACCTGTTGATGTGATACAGAATGTATCACAGATAAAATAGATAGAATACCTGTTTGTCTTTCTAAAGGCTCACTTTCTCCAGCTGGCTGCTCTTCCTGGTGCCTGAACACTGGGTTGTGCAGTGATTGTGTCAATCACCAGTCTGGTTTGGGTTGTTTTTCCCAGGATGTGGCATGAATACAGTGACATTCTCAGTCTGTGCTGTCTCCATCTGCAGTCCTGTGCTGTCCACACGATCTCCATCCATCATTTGTGCACACACGTGCTGCATTCTTGAGCTCTGTGTTAAAGCTCTGGATGTTGATAGACTGCATGAATGTTTGAGCAATTAACCTTAACACTGATTGGAAAAATACTCAATTACCTTCTTTTTCTCTTGGAAAATGAGCCAGCACAAAACCCAACTGACACAAAGCCAACAAAACACCTCCTAGTTCCTAGAAAGATACTTGGTTCTATACCACATGAGACTATTGAATAATACTTCAATTTAGACAAATATTTCTAGTTGCACTGTGATAGTGATGATTTATCATTGAATCACAGAGTGGTTTGAGTTGGAAGGGACCTTAAAGATCACCCAGTCCCATGGCAAGGGCACCTTCACCAGAACAGGTTGCTCCAAGCCCCATCCAGTTTGTCCTTGGGCACTTCCAGGGATGGGGCAGCCACAGCTTCTGTGGGCAGCTCTGCCAGGGCCTTCCCATCATCACAGGGAAGAATTTCTTCCTGACATCCAATCTGAACCTACTCTCTTGTAAACAGTGCCTTTCCATCTTTTCTGCAGAAATGAAAGTTTATCCAGCCTATAGACTGTTTTAACTGAAGTCATTTAGCTTTATAAACATTTTAACTTCCTATAAAAGACCATATAGGTTTTTTGGATCATCCTTCATTTACCTCTCAGAATTACAGATGTATATATATATTTTATTAATACATAATACCTTTCTTTCAACAGCTTTGTATATCTTGAGTTAGTTTCATTAGCTGAGTAACTTAGCCTGCTTTTTTTAAAAAGGAACTGCAATTTAACTATAAATATATCCAAATGCCACAGAATTCAGGGCTGCAAGTCAAAAATGCTGATCAGTTTGTAAAATCTTAATCAGTCCCTCCATGAAACCTAGGGACGGACCTCTGTGGTAGCAGAAAAATTTCCAGAAATTCACCACAGCCTTTTTCCAAGCTGCAGTTTGTTCTGATGTTGCCAGACAGCTAAGAAGATATGGGAAAAGCAGGAAATCTTTTTGGATTTAATCACAGTGCTGATTTGGAAAAGCAACTTAGCAATGGAAAATATTTTTTATGCTTTAAATCATAAACACAAAACTATACGAGGTCCGTGGTAGATCACGACTGCATTAAGACAGATTGTTTTCCTTATGAGTAAAGATAACCCTGCAATTTGGAATCTGGTGGTCAGAAATCCTATTTCCTAGACATATTTATGTATTTATTTGTTTATTTTGTATATATATATATATCCAGACTAGATTATTTGATGGTTCTAGTAACGTTTGTTGAGGTACTGGCGACCTGTTTGCTATACCTGAAATATTTAGGTATAACATTTAGGTGACATCTTCCTATTTTCCTCTATGAGGAAGCTTTTCCTGCATTTTTGCTTTCAAAAGATGTTAGACTATGTTGATGGGCAGTGCTTATGTTTTCCCCTGAAGTTATTCAAGTTCTGTTGTAAAACACCCAGTGCTTTGTATTTAACTCGATCAATAAAAAAGCGCTTCTTAAGTGAGATCTTGCAGTTCTTGGCCTTGCATCCTCTCTGTGAGAAAGTTCTTATTTAGGCCCCTTGATCTGTTTTAGGACTCGCGAATGATGGAGACTTCAGGTGGGCTGTGGAGATGAGACTGGAGGGAAGGACTGAGTGCTCATTTCTGAGCAAGCGGGGGATGAGGTTATGAAAATGTTTTAAAATCAAGATTTCTTTTGTGTTCTAGTGCCTGCTGAAAGATGGATGATGATGACTTTGGAGGATTTGAGGTATGCTGTTTGGATAACTTTGCTTTGAAATTTAACAATTTTCAACTATTTTATGGACATTTATAGCATTTTGTAAAATATGTAACAGGTTCTTCTTGTTTCTAGGCAGCAGAGAGTTATGAGTTTGGAAATGGTGAAAAGCAGACCACATCTCCTGCTATTGCTTGGGCAGCATTTCCTACAGGTATTGACAGAATTACTGTAAAAAATCTTAATATTCTATTCCCGTCCTTATGTACTCACTGTAAAAATCAGGGGTTAGAAGGGTGTATACAATAAAATAATGGACAATAAAAGAATAGCCAGCAGTCAAAACTTGAGCATAAGAATGTTCCTGAGCAATATTTTGGGAAGGTGCACTTCTCAAAGTTAAACTTTATCGAGGAATGAAAGAGAAATTCAGTTTATCCAGTAGAAAAGAAATGAAAGATCTTCATTCAAAGGATATTCTTTTCTATTGAGTGTGGAAGATCTGTTGCAAATTGTGGGAAAACAGAAATTAAAAATGAGATTGTGATGAAGTCTTTTACTTGCTTTGGGGAAGAGAATGATCGTTTTTACTTGAGCCATTTATATAGTTGAAAAATATATTACATATTCTTTATCTCAAGCAGAAGCAGAAACATTAGGGAACTGTTGTATTAATTTATACAAGTGCCTGGTGCCTGTCTGCATTTTAGGAAATTGATAAAAGTTTAGTGATAAATGTATATTATCAGTAGAACAAAAAATATTATGGAGGTCTTACTGATTTTGTTGTGGTCTAGATTTCAACCTTTTCACAAAACAAAACAGCACTTTTGGTGCACCAGGAACAAATGACCAACAACTCACATTGTATTGTTATGAAGAATAAATGATACAAAATAAGGCAGGGATTTTTCTTAACATGAGCTCTCTATAAATCATGTTCTTAAAATGTTTTTATTAATTTATTTCTGGCTTTTATCTCTTTCAGAATAATTAGTTTTATTTGTCATTGAAACAGAGGAAAACAAATACTAAGGAAACAATATTTTTCCAAATAACTTTACTATTCATCTTGTCATTTTGACTGATATTTAAAATTACTGCTGAAATTCAGTAGCATGTTTTAATGTGTTTAATAAATTAAATCCAATAGAGCTGTACAGTGTCTGTCAGTGAAGTCCAATTCAAATCCTGTAAAGTGTGTAGAATTGAAATGATTTGTACGTAACACAGAAGTTTTTTGTATGATTTTAAGTGACTCAGAAGTCCTAGGATAAGTTATACCAAGGTATTTTAAGCATTTCAAAATGAAAAGAAAACTCCTGTATTCTGGATATTTTGTTACTGTAAAATCTTTATGTGACTTTTTCATGCAAGTATTGCTGTGAATAGATTAGTTTATTGCAATAGGCAAGGCTTTAATTGTATTGGCCAAGTGCTTCTTGGGCATTGACTGTTAGGTGGATGTTTTTAGTAACAGAAATAACTGAATTGTCTGCTCAATGTTATCTATATATAAACATGTTCCTGTCTTACCCTAGAAATTTCTTAGTAAGCCTTGCTGAAAAATTCAAATGTATTATGGTGCTATTGGGGTGATTTTGATAAATTTGGGGGGTGATAACATTGCATACACCCAAGATTTGATAAACTTTCCAGAGGAGGAGTTACTCATCTTGTGAATTTCCTACATCTGCTGTTTGGAAGTTATAAAACGAAACACTGAAGCTTGTGTCTGTATTTTTCAGTGTGCAGGCAGAATTCAGAAATTATTTCTAAGGCCTCAATGGTGACGTCATTGCAATTTTGCCCTCGAAATTGTTCTTGGGCTTCTTACTATTTTTTGGTAGTATGGACCACATGGCTGTAGATTTAAAATGTTAGTATAGTAGATGTAATTACTTTTCTTCTAGAATAATTTGGCTTTGGAGGAATAAAATGCGGGGAAGAGCTTTGTGCTGTGAGTTACCAGAAATCATCTTGAGGGTGCATCAGAGTGGTTTTTCCTACTGTGGACACAAAACCAGTTTTAAACTCAAACTTTCTACCTGGATGTTACTTTTAATGAAAATGTTCAGGGATTGAATTTTCAGTGTATGCAATATAACTGAAAGTGTCCTTGAATTGTAATATCAAGAAAGGGGAGTTGAGGAAGGAAATTTAATTTTGTTTCTGGTTTTTTAAATTTATTTTTATTTTTAACAGCTGAAACCTGCATGTAGGCGAACTGTGCTACAAGTAGTTTGTAACATTCTACAAAAATATCTCAAATAATTTTTATATGGTCTTTTCTCAGAGCCCTGCTGTCATATTACTTCTTAATTGCTAGATATTAGTAACATCCAATTAGTAAGTATTACCCATGTGATACATTTGATATTTGATGTCTTCATTCTGAAGCTCAGTACGAAGGATAAGACTCAATTGGAATGTTGATTTAACAGTTCATCTTCATCCATTTGGTTTTGTTTTCAGAATTTCTGATCCTCCAGGGAATTTTAGTAATTGTTTAAGCTTCATTACCAGCATAAAGACACAGAATTTTCCTTGCATTAGCAAGATTGCAGGCTGTCCCTGATCTCTGCTGCTATTAACAAACTGCATGGTTCTGGCAGTTCTTACTTACAAACTTCTGACAGAATATTCTTAATATTGGGAAGCCTGGTCTTCAGAAATTATTAGATACTTTTAAAGTAGAATTCTGGCAATGAATTATATCTGCATCTTCTTTCAGCCTTTTTAGGTGTATGACTTTTGGTATACCTGTGACTGAGTGAATGCTTCTTTTCTCTATAGTGCTGCAGCTCTGATCATTGAACAATAAATTTATTTGAAAATTCATCAGACTTAGCCTGTTGAAGTCAGGTCAAGTAGTTCCAACAGAGGCAAGTTTTTGTTTCAGGGGTTGTGAAACTGTTCCATTATGGTAACTAAAGGCATGGTAAGCAGGAATGATTTAGGATTTCCCTTATAAGCGAATTTTGAGCTGAATTAAATGCAATTTCACCAGTATATACACAAGAGGAATGAATTAAGAAAGCTTGAATTACAGACATGGCACATGTAGTTCTAGGAATGTCTAATTTATGAATCTTTAGCATTGCTGAAAAGTGAAAAGAAGGTTTTGTAAAAAAAGATGTTTGAATGATACCTTGGAGAGTTGCCACCTTTTCTTGTCTTCTGCAAGGTCATGTGTTTAGTTGAAAGCTTTAAACCAAAATGTTCAGAAGTGCTCACCAGTGGTTGCTCCTCATTTCCTAGGTTTCATTTTGACAACTTAAGGAGTGGGGATTTTGTTTCTGGTTTGGTTTTTTCTCCCCTTCAAGATGTGAGGCATTCATTACTATAATTAAACTACTGAAAGCTCCACCTGATTGTAGAAGATTCCGCATAAAACTCTACTACCTGAAAAATGAAGTTTTATCTCTAGGATTGGACACCACAAAATATGTGAATACCTAAAGCTCTAATCTCAGCAAGTCTACTCTCCTCATGGGTGCCCAGTCTCCGTGGCTGTTTTTACTTTTCTGATAAATTATTTATATGTGAACTATGCCTGTGCTATGGTAATCTTCACCAAAGGTTGAGCACTCTCATCACAAGGATCACGGTCAGAAATTGGCTGGTACATTATTTTAGCTGTTTTTCCATCAGATGGGAATGGATTTTAAACTGAGACTCAGGCCATTAAGTGATAGCATAAAGCTGAGACTTTAAGGTTTGTTTAGATGCAAAAAGATCATCTTCTATGTCATTTCACTGCCACTTGAACTAACAGAGTAGGTAATTGTTATTGGAAGCTGCCTTTAAAAGGAGACATTTGGAATGGGAAGGGAATTTTATCTTTAGGTACTTAAAAGAAAGCAAAAAAAGTTCAGTTTCCAATTCTGGAGAAGAGTTAACTATTAAACGCAGTTACCTAAACTGGTTCCTGTTCTGTTTGCTGAAATAGTCTCTGGAATTGACCGTGTCAAAGTTTGCAGGACTTTGCTGTTAAATTAAAAATGTGTGCAAAACTTTCTATTTTTCTTTCTTTTTATTTAGTTTTTAGTTTATGTCTTTTTTAAAACCAAGATTTTCTGTTGTGCTGGGTTGGTAATGCTGATCCACTGCTGAAGGTTTTTATGGCATAACTGTAATTTAGTATAGAAGAGCTCTCAGTCCAGAGTTGATTCCACTTCAAGTTTATTAGCTAGAGAGTTATGTACTTTGTTGTCTTTTTGTCTCTTAAAAATATAAAGCTATTTTATTGTGTGTCTTGGCAAACTGTTTGTATGTGGCTTCTAAGACAGTAGTGGATTTTTTTAACTTAAAAATGTATATAACTTGGGAAATTATGAGTATAGTTTTCCTATTGACTGAAACTGATTACAGATCATGCTGAAGCTGTAAGGCTGTGTGAATCAAAAGACACAGAGTTAAAACTGATCCTTTTGAGAGCTGTTGTCTTGTAAAACCTCTGTGTAAATTAAAAGTCTAAATTTATTGTGACTGATTTTGGTTGTCCTTAAGTCAATACTACTGAAAAACACAGGCACTTTCAGTGGAATTACTTTTCAGTGCAATTGAATTATAAGAGGTACAGAAGCTTACGTTGGTATGACTAGACTTGGGTTTTTCAAGGAATTAGCTCCAAACAAAGCTTATTTTTGGATGTTTCTCCATATTGTGTGTGTTTTCTGTTTCTAGTACCTGAAGTCCATAGATCTCGTGATGTTCTCCTGGAGCACTCTGTGCCTTCTTCCTGCCTGCTTCCTTCTGACCCTTTCATTTTATCAAGTGATAATGTGGCAACAGTTATTCAAACAGGCAAGGGTGTGATAAATCCAGCTGTTCCTGAAGAACAGGTAAATTTTTAATCTTCAGTGTGAGAACTAAATGTGTTAAATATCACTGCTGCATCTTTTCTGTGCACATTTAGGTTGAAATGCTTTTTAAGAGCGAAAGGTCCTTGGGTTTCTGTGGTGCAGACTTTGAAGTAAAATTATTTTTAGATTGTTTATGAAACCTGTAACTGATAGGAACCATACTACTTTGATCTGAACTGAGAAAAGAGATAACAGTATTGGAGTTACTAAATGTTAAAGGCATGGTGTTGGGCATGCATGAAGGAAATTTCAGTAGAAAGGTTCTCTCAAATGAACTGGCTACTGTTAAAGCTTGTCATACTTCTATGTTTTCTCAACTAGGTTTTTAGGATTTTCAAGGATGGGGCTCTGAGCAACCTGGTCTAGTGAAAGGCATCCCATCCCTGCCCATGCCAGGCACTGGAACAAGATGATCTTCAAGGTCCCTTCTAATCCAAACCATTCTATGATTAAAGAATTAATGTTTAATCATTACCTCATTATAATTATATTAATTTTAGGGGGGTTAAATTGCTTTACTATGTTTCTTCTCCATTACTTTTAAAGTTGATTTTTCTTTTGGTGGTCTAGTTGTGGGTTCTTAATCTCTCAGGTACATGCAATGCTGCTGAGAACTGAGCTTTGTTTTTTTCTGGGATGTGAAAATGTTTCGTTTTTAACTAAACAACTAGGTGAGCAAGGAAGGAGAAAGCCTTTCTGCCTGGAAATCATCATAAGAATTCTAATAGAATCACAAGAGCTGCTGCAGATGAGACTTAAATAGATTAACCCTTATGAGTTTTTTACTGCCATTAATTGCAGTGACCCCCATTTGGACATGTTAATTCACTGTAAACTTCCTTGTTTCAGGATGTGAGGTAGTACATACTTCAATTAGAAAAGGCTCTTGCCTCACTGTGAAGCAATCAGTGTTTTAGGCTATTTGTCAGTCCTCCTGTTTTTGGCACTTCCTTGGTTTTTCTTCTTCAGGTACACTTATCAAGTCTTAAGGCTGCTCCTGGTGAAAGCTGAATTTCATTATTAAGTCATATTTTCATTTTCTGATCATTTAAATGCATTCCTTTAGAGCTATTTAAACAAAATTTACAAAATACAGGTTTTGGTTTAACTGAGCCTTATCTTTCCCCTTTGAGGGGCATCTGTACGTTCACACTTCTAGAAAGACTGTGGCACAAATTGTGAATTAATTAATTAATAAGTTACCATTTTGTTTTTGTACCCAGGCTAATGTACTGTGGAAAGCCTATAAAAAGTGAAGAAGAGATGTGCCCAGATGCAAATGATATCAAAGAAATGTATAAATCCAAAAGTTATGGGTTTTTTTCCTTGAGAGGAAGGAGTGTTTGTTTTCTTTTTTGACTGATGCCAGCCACGGTAATTTTCTGTGTTGAAGGCTCTTCATCTGGCTCTTTGACAAAGTTTTGATAAATAAATTTCTTTTACTGGAAGCATGATCAAAAAGTGATTTTCTTCAGACACCACAGATCCTGCCTTTTAAAATTTTGGCTAACAGTGAATAACCTTCAACCTTTCTTGTCTGAGCTAGGCCAGCAATTTTAGCTTTTGTGTTCTCTGGAAAGAGCACTTGGGTCATTCCAGAACACTAAGGCTTAGGGGTATTTTTTAAAACTATAAAGTCATTTAGTTAGGTAATCTTACAGAAAAATAAAAAATACACTTTGTTACTTCAGACTAAGTGTGTGTGCAAATTCTAGTTGTAGTTCATGTTTTAGTTTTTCATATCTTGTTCTGTTCAGCTACTGGGAGACCCATCATTCTATAAATTCTCTGTAATGCAGGAAATAGTCCAAATTAAAAAAACTTTGTTAGCAAGTCCTGCTGAAGGGAGTTGAGAGCAGGTCCTTTAACATTATTTTGAGATGGAGATGACTTTGCACTAAGGAGTAAACAAAAGGAAAATGGTGGGCAGAAAACGAAAATAAAATATTCTTATACCTATTAGAGGGTGGTGTTAGTAGAACTGTATTCTTTTATAATTCTATCTCCAGAGCCTCTTGAGGTTTCAGGTCAAAAAATCCTTCCCTGCTACAGGTTCCATACTCACAGTTTTTGGTGGTGCCAGACTCTAATCTTGAGTAATACTCAGAAATTGAATTGGCACATGTGGCTTCTCTTTGCTGCTTACAGGAGAATTCAGAGCACAAACTACAATTTTCTCTCTGTTTTGTCTGCTGTATTTTATATATTCATGTGCAGTCAAGACCTTAGCTTTGTTTGTTACTTTATTTGAATAATTTGAGAGATATTTATGGGAAAGACCATGTGTTATCTAAATGTATGTTTGAAATAAAAGGTGCTAGGGGGTGGATGAGGTCAGATCAGTCAAACAGCTCTTTAATAAAGACACTGAGATGTTCCTTTCACCACCCAAATCTCAAGCATGCTTGGCTTTCAGGTTGTTGAAAAAATGGCGGCTGAATTAATGTACCAGTTTTTTCCTTGGAGTTCTTTTGTGGCAAAAAGAACAAGTTTTTGCTCCTTCTTTTTTTAAAGGGGAGAAATAAAGCTTTGAATTTTGTTTTCTATACCACAAAATGTTTTAGGCATCTTAAACAACTTTATTTTTCTGAAAGTGTGGGCTTACCATCAGTGCTTCACCTGTTTTCTGTACTTCCACAGTTTACTGAAACAGCAGTCACTAAATATTTAGAAATGTCTGGATTACTTTTATTCTGTTAGTCTAGCCTAAGGATGAGATATTTATTTTAGCAAAAATCCTTTGTATTCCCTCTCTGTGACCACTGATTGCAGTGTGCACTTGGTACAAACGTGGAATGACTAATCCAAGGAGAGTTTGTTTCCCTGAGGCATTGAGAGAGATGATTCAGTTCCACTTTTCTCCTCTGAACTAGGCTGAAGCACATATTCCAGTTGCCTCTTCAAATGCAATTGAAGACAAGACTTTAGCTGATGTTGAGACAAAGAGAACAAATGAACCCAAGAGCTGCCTTCAACAAGCTGTTGCAAACCTTGAAATCAAGCTCTGCAGTGCTGAAGAAGAAAAACTAAAAATCAAAAAGGTATGAATAGTCATTTTGAAGGAAAACATTTGGCATTTATATAGGAATTAAGTATAGGTGGAGCTGGCAGAAGTTTAAAATTCATTTGAAATTCATTTTTTTCATAGAAATTAGCCAAATTCCAGAGAAACTGGTGAAATTTAGAATCATAGACTTCCAAGACTTCTAAGACTATCAAGTTCAACCTGTGCCAGATCCCCACCTTGTCACCAGCACAGAGCACCGAGTGCCACATCCAGGCATTCCCTGGACACTTCCAGGGGTGGGGACTCCACCACCTCCCTGGGCATCCCCTGCCAGTACCTTTCTCGTTTTCCACGGAAAATTCTTCTTGATGTCCAACCTGAACCTCCCGTGGCACAGCTTGAGGCCATTTCATCTTGTCTTGTCCCTTTTTCCTGGGAGCAGAGCCTGACCCCCACCTGGCTACAGGGGATAAGGTCCCCTTGAGTCTTTGTTTTTCCTCAGCCTCTTCTCATCAGATTTGTGCTCCAAACCCTTCCTCATCTTCATTGTCCTTTTCTGGATGCTCTCTAGAGACTAGCCAGAACTGGGCACACCACTCAATTTAGCTGAAATACTTTTTTTTTAGGTCTGGTGTCTATTTTAGCCGAGTTTTTGTAAACTGTCAGGAAAAAAATACTTTTTTTAGCCTAACTGATAAAAAAAAGGGACAAAAAAAAGAAGATAAAAGCTTTCTCAGCATGAGCTTTGTTTTGAGGTTTTTTTGGGGTGGGAGTTCTGGTAGCTAAATTCTTCATATTCCTTCTGACCTGAATACAACATGAGCACCGAGCAGGGCTGTGCCTGCAGTTACACATCAGAGTTAGCAAAAGGTCACTGAGGCATGGGAGAGTGAGTTTAACTTCTGTTATTCTTAATACTGTTTCTTGGGAGGCCTCAAGCTGTGCTGGGGAAGGAGAAATCAGCTTTTTGGAAAGGAAAATGAGGGTGAATAACTGGAGCCAAGCGTGAGGAAGTCTGCAGTGGGCTGGTTTTGCTAAGTGGGTGAAGGAAAGGTTGAAGGGAAGCAGGAATACAGACTGGAAGAGGAGACTGGTTAAGAGAGAGGCTTTAGATTGGTGCTCCACTGTTTCTGTCTCACCAGTGAAGTCTCTCAAACTGTTTTGACTATTTTGTCCAAAAGCAGGGTTGAACTAAGAAGAGCTGCTCTTTCTGTCCTCCTCATGACCCTCCCAGTCGTGCCTTTGTTTGAATAGCTGTGCAGTGACCTGGCAGGTCATTTGTTTCTATACTGGCTTCCTGCATGGCTTGGAGAAATAATTGCTCCTGAGCAACTGAAAGGGTGCCAGCAGCTTATGTAGAACAGCAATGGCTGCATTAAGGAAAAAAAAAAAATCTTTAGCTCTTTGTACACCAAATAATTTTGTCAGTGGTGTTATTCTCCTTCCTCTCTATAGGTTCATGTTGGGCGGGCTTCCAGAGTGGCTCTCTGCAAGATCCCAGAATATTTTAAGATTTTATTAATTTTGGAGATGTAGATAGAGATCATTGCATACATGCTTAAATGTCATAGGATTCCTGCCCTTTTAGTGAAAACATTTTCTGACAGTACATTTAATATGCTGCTTTTCAAGTGCAGAAAGGCAGAGCAAGATCCTAAAAATACGAAAATAATTGAAACAGAATAGAATAGTTCCAGTTGGAAGGGACCTGTAACAACAGGTCCTGCTGCCTGAACCCTTCAGGGTTCAGAAGAAGTTAGAGGATGTTATTAAGGGCACCTTGGCCACTTCACATAGGTCATTCCTTATACATGAGACATGCCTTGGGTTTTAAATACCTCACACTTGAAAATACTGTGCCAATTTAAACACTGCAGTCAGAATTTTCTTGCACAACCCTTTATCTCTGTGATAATTATTAGAGCAAATATCACAGTTATCAGAAATTAAATTAGTTTGAATGGTTTCATGAACCTGTATTTTCACAATTTGCAAATGTTTGTAATTTCAAGTGTTTTATCTTACAAACTTTACAGGAATTGGAATATTTGCTGGAAAAACATAGTGCGCTAGAAATGGATTTTTTGAAGGAAAAAAAAGAAAAAGCACTTCCACATCAAGATCATTACAAGACACTCCAGGTAATTTCTTTCTTGTAGTATCTTTGTTTTTCAGGAGGGTTTTTTATAGAGTATATTTATGTCCAGCAAATATTCTTTTCGCCATCTGTGGGCCTGCTCCAATGCATTTTGAATTTAAAGAATTTCTAAGGTTTTTAGATCAGAACCTGATTTTTTACATTAGCAGGAATGTAAGTTTAATATCCCACATGCATAACTACATTTTTGTAACTCAGAACACTCTTCCTTGTTAGGAACCTATTTCATAAAACAGGTGAAAAGGAAACCACTTTGCTGTGTTGTGTTGTGTAGTGTTGTGTTGTGTTTAACAGCATGACTTAGCATGTTCTAGAGTGCTATGGCCAGCTCTTTGTGCTGTTTTACCTAACTTCACTGTGGAATAATTCATGTTGCACAATAAAAATCTGCTATGTGCGATTAGATGATCGACAGTGGAATTAGAATTGTTTCCATTGTAAAAGTTAACATCTTCCATTAAATACATGTGTAAAGTTTCACATTCCAGACAAAATTTTCATTGAAGTTTTCAGTCATCTTCCAGTGTTAGAGCAAAGCAAACTGTTTTCAGGATTTTAGAAGCTTGTGTCTGTAACTCAGCTTCACTTAATTTTTTTGCTGCTGTGGATGGTCTTAATTAGCTACTGCATTGTTTCTCATTTTTTATTTAAAGGGCTGCTGTAGTAATTTGTTTTGAATTCCTTATAGGAGTACCTTCTGGAATTTATAGTAATATAATAATCTAATACTGTTTTTTTTTCCTTTTTTGTGTGTAACACTTTACTCAATGAAAGAAATGTTGCTTAACCATGATATAAAAGGAAGTTTAACTTAAAACCCTCATGATTTATGGAGTACCACAGTGGTTAAAGTTATTGGTTATCCTAAACAATAGAATGGGTCACTAATCTAATTTTTTTTGCATCTTTTCCTATTGGTTTCTGCCTCAGTCAAGGGTGATGGTTATGTTACCACAGTTTTGTTCTCACAAAATTGCATCAATTAAATATGTTTTAGGTTTTTTTTATATAGAAAAAAATAACTTTGAAAGACAAGACAGGAACATAAGAATATTTTCTCTAAGCTGGGTTACCATTCTAATGAAGCAAGTTTTGTTCTGGACTAGTCACAAACTTTCTTCATCATAGGTGTGCAAAAAAGCCCTAAACTGAATTTGGTAGTTCTGAAAAATTGAAGAATTGAAGGCTAGTGATAATCACTATTCCTAAGCATGGGAGGCAGACTTCCAAATCTTTGCTGTAGTGTTAACATTTAACCAATGAATGACAATAGAGTTATCATACCACATTTATCATTGTATAAAACCAAAAAGTAAAAAGTTCTGTGTTTCATCTAAATAAAATTAGCTTTGAAAATATCAAGATTGAACAGACCATGTAGTATTTTCACATTCTTAACATTATTTCCATATGTAACTGCAACAACCAGAGACAGTAAAGGGGCAGCAGTGGGTTCATAAACAGAATAAATAAATTGCTATTAACTGGTATTATAGAGTTGCTTGGATATTTAATGCAATGGTCTCTTTGAGATGTTGAATTCATATTAGCTAATAAAATTAGAGTTATGATTCCCACATTCCTGCTTCAGTGTTTGTACTATTTAAGAGGCAGAACAACATAGCATATTTCTAACTTCTTTACTTGCAAATTTGAACTGAGTTCATATTGCTGTGGGAAGTGTAATTTTAGGGCTTTTGACTTGTGTGCAGTGTTGCAACCATAAAGTTGCAGTCTTCGCCTTATAATTCCTTGCTTATTTTAGGCGGCAGAGAAACAGGTGCAAATGTATGTCTGATTTTTATATTTTCTTGGTTGGTAGGTCAGTTTTGTATTTCTCCCTTTTTTTGATAAGAGTTTATATATTCATCTCAACTTTTAACTTCAGCTCTTCCTTAGGTGTGAGTTGCTACATATTTTTAAGCAATTTGGGGCTAGTAAGTCATACAAGGTTTTGGAGGTAATGCGGATTTAGTGGTCACTTAATCTTAGAAATCTAAAATTTTGCTGTAGCCGCATTACAATAAATTATAGAGATAAGCAAAGGCTGCATTTTAAAACTACCAAACTCCAATTTGCAATACAGTGAAAACTATCAATAGCAAAATTAACATTCCTGTTCAGTAGGTGATGTTCTCTTGTTCACAAATCACTGAGGGAGCACTTAATTTGAGAAGGGAAAGTAGTGCCTGGTTTCCACTGCTCTGCCCAGGAACTTAATTTTTGGGACAGATTGTTTAGCTGATAAGGCCCCTGATGTTTGGTCTGTCTACAGACAACTGGTTTTGATGATTCACTGAGAACTGGATCATACTTTTCACTGCTATTTGTTTGATTTACCACACACTCACATTTGAAGTGCTGCATTGCTACTGGAAAATTCTCGTTGCGGTTTTACACATTTTTTCCCATCATCATCCCTTTCTGGAAATTAAGTAGGCTGTTTTTCTAAAGAACAATATAGTTGCTGTGGTGTGACCTTTCTTTTTGAAATAAACTTCTTTTTTATCTTTTGACAACAGACTTCTGTTCTTCCAACTTATTAAACCTGTAGTTGTTATGAAAACATCAACAGTGTTCTTTTCTTTTGGAAACCATTGTTTCTGTTCCATCTTTCTTTAGGGAACATCTTAGACATTTTTATTCTAAAAGGGATTTTAATATGCTTATTTTATGTAGCAGTATTACTGTTATTGCAAAGAATCGTGATTGGAAATGAATTGGTTGCCAGTGACTTCACTTTATGTAACATTTTTGTGTGTAAGAAAGCAGGTCAGATAGACTCCTTGTATGAGTGATTTTTTAGAAGGGCAGGAGAGGAAGATTATCCCAAGGAAAACATTGACAGAATAGTACAGAATGATCCAAAGGAGGTTCACTAGGTCATGCAGTAACACCTAGGTGGGATTAAAGGTAGCAATAACCTAAGTTCAATCATTGCAGGTGTTAGGTGTTGTTTCATTTATGTATTTCTGTGGCTGTTGATGTTTTGGGAGATTTTTCATTTGAGTACCTGTACAAATGTCACATTTAAATTATACAGCTTCAAATTATGAGGAACAGTCTTTAAACACAGTTATACAAAGATAGAAAATGGTAGACGTGAGATTTTGGGCCAGTTTGTTCCCTCTTAACTCTGAAGGATGACTTTATTTTTATTTTGATTAATTAATATTTGTTGTTTTGGAGGTTTTTATATATTAGACCCATATATCACACAAATTCACATGAACCAGGATGCATATTTGATGGTGTCTGTCTCCTTGTTTTTGAAGTTAGTGCTTCCACTTCCCTTTTATGTTAGAGTTTAGTGATGTTCACCCATGCAGGCCTCCTGCTGCCTGTGCTTGACTTCTAGCTTGTCCCTATGGACCATTCTAGGGTTTGGAGGAGATAATCCCTGAGCAGGAACCAGCTCCTTTGGAGCTTTCTCTTTAGGGTGGTGTCCCATGTCCCAGACAGATCCCAAAGAGGCCAAAGCCTTCTTCCCTCCAGTCCAGTGTTGTGATCCATGAACTCACCATCTGCAGTCAGGGCAGATCTTCACATCCTCAGAGTCCTCCCATGTTTTTAAGGCTCAGGTCAAGCAGAGTGCCTCGTGGATTGTTCCTCAGCTGCCTGTGTTCCAGGGTTTGTTATCTGCGTGCCCCAGGATTGCTGCCTTGTCCCACTGGCAGATTCTGGGGTTGTAAAAATGCGAGTGGTAGAATGGTAGGTGTTGCTGCCTATTTCTTGTCCCCAGCAAACCTCTCCTGGTGAAAAACAAGCTGAGTTAACATTCAGGCAATGCAGTCAGACCTCCACTCAATGCTCACTGCTGCTGGATCAGCCATAGAGGCAAGAAAGGCTCTTTTGCAAGGTTTTATTCCAGCAGGGTCTCATGCAGCTGAAGGCAAACCCGGGGAGAAAGAGGAGGAACCACGTGGAGCAGGCAGCTGAAGAAGGGGAAGGAATGTGTATTTGTTTTGGTTTAGGGCAAATTTGGGAGACAACAGCCGGTGGCTTAGGGTCACTGATTTAGCTACAGCCTGGCTAGCTGGGTTGTTGGCTGCAGCCTGAGTGAGTGGGGTAGCTGCTAATTTATCACCCTGCCCCCTGCCTCTATCTGCCGCCCACAAGTCTTAAAGGTGCAAAACTTATTATTCAGCATAAACAGAACAGATGACTGGGGATAAAACCATCATATAGTTAACTTAGGACAGGGTGGGAGGCAGAGCTAAGGGCTGGGCAGAGGGGACTGGCCTCCAGGGGAAGGGGAGCAGCCACCAGGGATGCTAAGCCAGTGAGGAGACAGGGAAAGGAGAAACTAGGGGAAGTTGTGACACAGAAGTCCATTGGGGAGTCTGTTTTTCCCCCCAGGAGGGCTAACTCTATGGTGAGTAGTTACTGCTACTTCCAGGGCTGAGGGCTTGGGAATTGGCCAAGGCAGGAGAGTTCATGGGATGCTACAGGGTTGGACACATTCCTTGTGAGGAATCACATGAGGCTCCCTCCTGTTGTCTGGAGAAGGTCTCACCTGCCCTCATCCTTCTGGAGACTGTCTGGCACAGCAATTCCCACTTCGCTGGCCCTGCCTGCTAATCCTCACCCCCAAATCCTTCACTGATCCCCTAAACCAAGACAGAGCTCCACACATTGCAGCTCCTCCCTTGCACACCCTGTCATCGCCTTCCTGGCCTTTCCTTCCAGGAGAGTGCATTTATGGTTCTGGAAAAGGTGTTCTGCAGGAGGCTGGAAACAGGTCTTGGAGGTAGGTGGTTTTTATGGCTGGAGTACTAGAAAATGTATGTTTTCTTACAAAACTAATATATGACTTACATCCTGTTAAACACTATCTTCTAAGAAAATATTTAGGTTGGTTTTAGGTGCAGACATAGAGGAGACAGAATGTTTATAACAAAAAAAAGAAGGTGTGAAAAAAAAGTTTATGTACTGTACCTGCAAACAAATTTATAAATGAGATTCCAGGAAATTTCATGGGTCACAGCAGGGTTTAAAATTATGGAATATGGAAAAAAGGGGGAATTTCAGAAAAGACACTTTAACAGATAGCAGTGCATCTTTTTGCTGAACTGCTAAAGGTATTTATGGATATGGCAACAATCCCTTGCCCACCTCTTTTTCAAGTGAGTGCCAGATACCTCACGTTTATTTATTCACCTTTAATTTTTTTTAATGTTACTCTCTGTACTCTTCTTTCAGACACTCATTTTTATTCAAAGTCTTTATTTATTAATAATTTCAGAGCTGTTTACATTTTGGCCTGTTTCACCCCTGCCTTCACTGCCCCCCTCTCTCCTCCCAGTTTTGATGTCTTTTTTCCTCTAAATTATTTTTCCATTCATGTGGAAAAATAACTTTTTATTTGTATTACAGAAAGATTCTGCTCTTTTGCCATATGTTTTCCTTTTAAACTTCAATTCTTTTATAAATTGTTTTGTTGTCTTGTTTCTGGATTATGAATTAGAAGAGTGGATGTAAGACTAAGCGCTCTAATTTTGTTTTAAATATATAACTCTCTTATGCTGTTGTACTGTTATTTAACAGCTTTGAGATGCCCAACTTGCCTTATAATCTGATATTCAGTCATAGGGCATGACAAGCATTTTTTTACACTTATATGCTTCCTTTTCCTCCCTGATTTTAAAAGTAATCAAAAAAATTGTGCTTAAATAATGTTCATTTTCTTAGTGTGCAAGTAGGTGCTGGCAAAACAGGTTTTTTTTTAAACCAAGTTTTGTGTCCTGATTGCTTTGTATGTGTCCTGATCTGCTTTTTGCCAGTGCATCCTGGATTTGAGTGCATTTACTGATTTATGTTCAGTGTGTTAAAGTCTGTGACAGCTGCTGCACATCTTCATTTGCATATTCCCACAGAGAGTTCATTCAGAGGGATTAATCTTTTACTTTTTCTCCTACTTGATATGGAAATTCTACTTAAGAAGGTTGTGAAATACCCAGATATATTTAACACTGTTTGGTTGGGGTTCTTTACCACCAGTCTTGTCTCATCAAGATTTTTCTTTTGTAATAGGAGTAGTATCTTGTTGGATTTTTGAGGGAATAATGAAAATCTGCAAAATTTATCTAAAAAGAAACCTGTCTAGAAAGGAATTTGGGTAGCTGTATTGCTAAGACAATACTCAAGGCCAGTTATTTGTTACATGAATAAAATTTAATAGAGATGGAAAAAGTTTAAAGGTGTAGCAGGTTAATGAGCTATAAAATGTTCAGCAATCTGCAGCCTCTCATAGCTTATTAATGAACTGTGAACCAGACAAGCTGATTTAGCAGTTAAAGGGAAGTGTTGCAATGCTTGCAGGACGGTTACCTGTTTCTTGGTGTGAACCTCCTTAAAAAATGTGGGAAATTGTGCCAAAGCATCTCCATGTCTCTGGGTCCACTCCAGTCCTGTTTGTGTTCAGTGTGAGGCATCTGAGACAGGTTAATTATTGTGACTACCTGAGCACAACTCACAAAATAGTAAATCCTAGCCAATGTTAGCCAGAATTACTCAATGTTTTAAAAGAATTTGTACTTCCTGTTTATACACGTGGAGGCATAAGGTGCACAGTAAATGTCAAGATGATGTTTTGGGGAGAAATTTGAAGGATTATCCCTTCATTGTCCTTTACCTGTTAAATCATCTTATTTGGTTTATAAATCATTAATAAACTATGAATGACTGCAGAATGCAGCTTAATACATTACTGAAACTTCTATTGCTAAATTAGCCTGGTACACCTTTAAATTTACTTTTTCAATCTCTATTAAATTTTATTCATCTATAATATACACTTGGTGTTGAAACACAGTTTACTTGTGTTTCTAAACCCAGCTGAAATGTATAATTTGCCATGTATAAAGCAAATTTATTTGTATAAATGTGTTCTAATCTAACTAATTCACACGCTGGAAGTTATAGCCAAGAAACTCATGTGATTTACATATCAAAGTTGAATTTATTCATCCCTTCTAAGTTCCCTTGGAAACTTCCTTCTTAATTATGGCTATACATTTTTTTTATTTGAGTGAACTGCCGAAATGTTAATATGTAGGCAAAGTGTCAACAAATAACTGCTATTTTAAACTACTACTAAAGGTATGTAGCGGGTCACTTGTATATAATTCCTGATATTGAGAAAGCAGTTCCAGAGATAAAGTATTGGTTACTTTATTGTTGCTGCTCTTAAATAAATAAATAACATTTTGCTGCTGAGACTTGCATAAGGTTTTTTTCCTCACTAAAGACTTAAAAGGTCCAGAAGGGCATGTGACATTTAAAATAATCATGTACTTAAACTACTGAGAACTTTTTTACTATTCTTGGCAAAACTTTTATCACTGAAAGAAAGCTGATATTAATGAAAACCAGAACATATGTTTTTAAACCTGGAGGATATTGAGATAAAACAGATTTCCCCAGTTCTTTGCAATTCCTTAAAAATAAACCTACCTTACTTGAAGGTATTTTTAAACACAATGCAGTGTTTTGGTTATGGATATGCATTACAAATTAAACCATTCTCAGGCACATAATTGGTTAGGATGATCAGCATTAATTTCCAGAAGTGAGTACCATAATGACAAAATGAAATTATGAAAATGAAGGTCTGAATAATGCTTAAAAAATAATCTAAGGTATTGCAATGAAGGACTGAGAGAAATTCTGAATTTTGTCAGTTATTATATTTTTTAAATATATTTTAAGAGTATTTTCAGCCGGTAAGTCTGTGCTTAATGTACTTGCTGTTTATGTAGGGAGAATGTAAAGTTTCTGTGCTAGGTTTTCAGAGGGCTGAGTTTGTCTGGCTTTCGAGATAAGTAAGAAGTGAGTGTGTCATTGAAAAGCAAATTTCCATTGACTTGCCAAGTCTTGATGACTTCAGGGAAGCTCAGAAGGAAAACACCTATTGAGCTCATAAGCAATGAAGAATGTAAAATGTCCTGAAGCTCCCTTATATTCAAACTTCATAACTGGAAAGGTACTTTTTATGCTTGAAGAGCCTTCTTGTTAGTGATAAGCAGAAGAAGAGATCCATTTCCATCTTTTTAAGCTAAAACCTAATTCCAGACAATGTGCGATGCCTGCTTTTGTGAAAATACTTTGTGAAATACTTTTGTGAAGTGCTTTGTTTAAAAGAGTAAATAAAACAAAGAAAAAAAAACAAAAACAGAGAAGAGTCAGTAGAGGGAACAATTCTGGATTTTCATATGGAGTGTGATTACATCTGGCCCTTGGGAGTTCCATTACCTGCACAGAATCCCCAGTGGGAAAACAGCTGCATTCAGCTGGGCTGCTGGGGAGTTCCCTGAGTCCCTGGGACTTGGACTCACTGCTTATAAAGACACATTTCAACTCTGTGTCACTCTAACACGTTCAGTGGTGTTTTAAGATAGATTAGTCTTAAGATATCCTATGCTGTTATTTTCTATAAATGTGGTGACAGTTGTCAGCTGAGGAAAATTATTCAGGGCTTTATGGAATTCAGCCAGAAATGCAGTGGACATCTCCCATGCCAGAAGAAAGGGGATATTGTAGCTAACAAAGACTACAGGAATAGTTTAAAAAGATCTCATATTTCGCATAATATTTTCATTAGAGAGTTCTCTCATGAATGGGGGTCTAGTGGCACTTGCCATCCTGTTTATATCATATTTGTCTGTCTTTACTTTCACATTTTTGAGAAATGATTATTTGTTAAACAAAAACAGCAGCTCTTTGAAGCATTTTGCAACTCTTGTGACAATATTTTATCAACTTTCAGCACAGTCCCATTCTGTCACCAATTAAATTACCTTATCCAGTACCAATCACTGACATGGCTGATGAATCTTCCATTGCACAACAGAAACACAGTAGTATTTTCTAAGGAAGAATAAAATTTTTATAAATTTTTATTATATTTTGTATTTTTAACTGGTGCTGCATTACTTTACATTTTTAAATGTGGCCCCAGTCCTTTAAATACCTTTACATATGCTTAATAAATCTGCATACATCCAGTTGAGAAGGCTGTATTACAGCAGGATTTGCTTTCCCTTTTTGCAAACACTTTTAGCCAAGAGCCTTACTGTAAGCAATGTTTGTGCCCCTCTGAAGAGGGGAGCTGCTCAGAACAAGAACGTGTCTTAATCGTGATTTTTCTCATCTGGGTAAGCCAATTTGTGGGAGGTCTGACGTAGTGTAAAATACCAAGAAGTTTCGAACCAAGCTAAAACACAGCTCAAGATTTCTATCAAATTCAGTCCTAATGCTACAGCCTTTTTAAAATGTATGTACATTTTAATTTCTCATGTACAACAAAGGAAGAGTGAGCTTGTTTTTGCCTCTTTGCCAGTTGGCTTGGAGAAAGGAATGGAGGGACTTCGAAAGGGGCAGCGTTTTTATGGTCTGGGTTTGTAGAGTTAGAGGAAACAATATTTGTGTCCAAATTAGAATCCCTCTGCTTCTCCCTCTTGTTCTTTCAGCAGCAACAGAGTTCTCATTGGGGAGGGAAAGTTTTGGCTGCTGTGGGATATTTGGGGGGGTTTTTTGGTTTTGGGGTTTTTTTAAGGGGGGAAAGGGGGAGATTGCCTTTTTGTTCTTAACTGCAGCATATTGAATAGATTAAAGAGGGAGCTGTGGAATTACTGTCATTCAAAATAAAAAATTCAAATATGAGAATCGTGGTTTTAACATCGTTGGAGGGAAAGAGAGTGAGGGGTGGAAGAAACTGAGGGGTGTTCTAGAAACAGGGGAAAGGCAACAGGGAAAAGATCTGGAGAGTGAATGACTGTCCAATACAGTAATGGGAAAGTCAGTCCCTGCCTCATATTTATGCACTTATCAAAGAATATTTCTTTCAGTTTTGTTTGTGTTAATATCATCACGATGAAGAAGTAAATGAAGTGTATAAAAATGTCAATAACCTTGAGTTATATTACTCTTAGACTATATTTTGAAAAGCACAGGTATATGTCTATTTTTTTAAATTCCACTGTACCTTTAGAATTCTGAATATTTATCTGTATGAATCCATTTGCTTTTTGTGGTCAATAGTAATGCATATTAAAATTGATTAGTTGACATAGCTTAATGATCTGTAATTTTTAAAATTTAATAGGTCTGTGTTTTTAAAACACAGTTTAATTAAAAAAAACCCCAAACACCAAAAACCAATTAAAACCCAACATAGCTTTTAGGTACCTCTAAGAAACTTAATGTGGCGTCGATCACTGCTGACTCTTTCCGAATGTTCCATCTGATGTTTTCTGGCTTAATTTACAAAATAAAAATTGATTCTGACTTTGGTTTAGTGATTTTAGTGAGACTGCTTTGCTTTGAGGAAGAGATTAGGTTAAATTTATCTTTTTTTTAAGAGATTGATTAGATTTACTACCCACCCCACATCCTCAGACATAACTTTTCTCCTCTGAAGTAACTGGTTTTGTGGTTAGTTCAGTACCGTCAGCGTTTCACAGTAATTAAAATTGAGACATTAATAAATGTATGGTATAGTTTTCGCCTGGGGTTGGTTGCTCTTTAGATGCCCAGGTTTATATCTAGGCTCCAAAGTATAAGGGGGTTTTGTGGGAGATGTTGGGGTGTTGTTTGTTTGTTTGTTTGTTACAAATCCTTTAGAATTGGGACTTCATTGATGTCAGGCAATTTGATGATGTCAGGATGTTGTCATCATCTTTACTAATCAAGCCCAAGTTCTTTAACACATTCTTGAAGATTAAATACTGTCATCTTGGTTTGTCCATCTTATGTGTTGCTTGTAAAAGAGCAAAGCAAGGCTTTCTTTCTCTTCCCACGTGTGAATTTGGCATCTATTTGTAAGTGGGGGTTTAATCACCTCAGAGGTGGGAGGTGGTGAAAGAAATAACCCAAAACAGGCTCTCAAACTTCAAGCAGCACAATTGACTGGATTCCGGGGACCCATGCCAAACGTACACACACAAATACACGGTGTCTGTGAAGCAAGCAGAACCTGAGCTTCACCAGCTCAGCAAAAGGGAATGGGAGAGAAGACGTATTGTTTGTAAAAACGAGCAGCTTCAGCCCACAGAGCTCAGGAGTGATGAGAGAGTTGGCTGTGAGAGAGTTCTGCATCCACTCAGAGACTGGAGAAGCTGCTGGTTGTTGGAAAGAGACAGGAAGGATGATGGATGGATGGATCCAGGCCTCTTTGGGAATATCATGGTGTAGGTGCTCTTGGCAGCCATTCCCAGGCACATGAACAAGGTGATTGGAAACCGCCAACATGGATTTACCAAAAGACAAATTATGCCTGATTGCCTTCTGTGAAGAAACTCCTAGATTTTGGATGAGAGGATTGAGGTTTACACGGACTCAGTCTGGAGAAGAGAAGGCTTAGAGGAAACCCAATAGCAGACAGTCAATACCTACAAAGTTGTCAGAAATATGGAGCCAGGCACGTTCTGCAGATGTGTGTTGGAGGAAATTGTGATAGATTGAAGCATGGGAAGTTGCAACTTGTTATAAGGAAAAAAGTATTTTATGATGAAGATAAGTATTAGGATGTCTTAGCCAGTGATGTTGTGAAATCCCCATCTTCCTAGTTTTTCAAGATCTCACTGGACAGGGATCTGAACAATCTGGTTTGAATTCAGTGTTGATCTTGCTTTCAGCAGGAGGTTAAGCTAAGTGACCTCCAGAGGTTCCTTCCAACCTGAATGATTGTGTGAGTTTGTGATTTAATACTTTGCTCACAAACTGAGAAAAATAAATAGCCTACTCCCAGTCACTAAAGTTATAAGTCCAGTCCAGGGGATATTCCCCAGGCTGAATTATTTGGAATATTTTACTCCAATCTGGCCTACCTCATTGCCAATTAAGGGAGGGTCAGGAATGCCTGAACCAAAAATCTGATTAATGCAGTATTTGAAATGGTAAACTAGTCAAAATATCAGTTACTGTAAACTTAAATAATTGTTGTATGGAATATAACATTTTTGGTGGTTTTCAGTGTATCTGCCATGTAAGAATAGGAGCTTGTACTATGAAACCTATCCATGTTCAGTGTGAGGTTTTACAGGAAGCAAAATAGAGTTGTTCAGCTGCATTACAAGTTCCCTAAGATACACTGGAAGTGTTCTTGTAAAATCTCTGTATCTGTGATTTGGATACCTTTTTCTAGACTGTGGGAGATCCTTCCTTCCAGCTGAAATTTTTCTGAGGTTAGGCAAAAATCCCTTTCTTGCAGAATTCATACCAGTATCTTAAAATAAGTGAGCAGTAGTTCGTTTTCCCCTTTTCTTTATGTATTTCTTTGTTTTCTCTGGTAAAGGTGTAACTTCTCTTTGGATTTTTTTTCCCACCTTCATGCTAAGACTATTTTTTACTTTTTCAGGAAGTACAACAAACAACCAACAAGTTAATCTTGAAGTTTACAGCTTGATAGCAATTCTTGAAGTTTACAGCTTGACAACAATTCTCTGATGGAGGAATTTTGGGAGTTCAGTTGCAGATGATATTTGCATTCTGGTTTGGACAATATGGTCTAATTGACAAGCATCTGATTTTATTTCATATTCATCCTTTCTCTAAAACAGCACAGTCAAGAGAAGCTTTTCATGCAGATCTTCAGCTAAGAAACAATTTGTCATCTTCAGTGCCTGTATTTCTTGGTATTTGCTTTATCCCAAACTCTTTGATTTGATGCTCTATTTCCCAAGCTGATGGTTATTTTATTTTTTGATCTAAATTCTTGTCAATTTTCTTATGAAACAAATACAGCAAGTTGACACAAAAATGGATACTTGTGTCTCTGGTTGTCCAGTGAATTCTCTGAGTTTTGTTCAACTTGCACATCATCACTTGTCTTCTGGAAAGCAACAAACAAAAATGTGTTTGTAGCCCGGAAGGAGCATGGCAACAATTTGTGTTGACGGTGCTTTGCTTGCACTTTGATGGGAAAATAGCTGTGGATCAGCTAGTTTTCATATAGCATGTCTGCTTTGGAATGCTTTTAGTGTTCCAAAATATATTTTCAAATCAGAAAAGTAATTAAGATTAAAAGAAAAGTACATCACCATTGTTTGCTCCCAGAGCTTTAATTAAAGAGGCAGACAAAGAAAATAGTTCACATACTGAAAATGAAAAGGAAATTCAAATGTAAAGATGTAACTTACCTTTCTACTGATTTTGTGCTAAGTATGATTGTTTATGTTATAATGAAACTTATTTTCTATACTTCAAAAACAAGGAAGAAAACAATTAGGTTTTTTATTACATTGGAAAAATTTCAAAGATATGGCGATCTTACAGCTTGACATAAAATTATTAGAGTATTTATTTATAATGATGCTAGAGTTAGTTTTTTATATCTTCTAAAAGTAAATCTTGGAAAGTTTTTATTCCTGCTGAAGTGAAATTTATTCCTGCATGCTTTTGAAGCTACTTGACTGAGTGTCAAGTTTCTTTGTAGTTGTTTTGGGTTTTTAAACATCCATGAAAAGACTGAAGGTATCCTCTAGGAATGTGCTGTGAACATCATTATGTGTTATGAATAGTACAGCTCTATGAAAATTCAATGTACATTCTTTCAATTAGTTATATTCCTAAAGCATATGTTAGTTACTTCTCAAAGGTTAACAGAGCTGCAGATGGAACTGTTACCAATTTTTGGTGCATAAGGTATCTCTAGTTAAAGTTTTGTCGATATAAATTGTGGGTTTGATTACTATTAGTTTTGACATTTGACATTTCATATGTTTGAAACTGGTAATAAAAGATTGTATCCAGAATAAATATTGGGAAACAACATGTGTACTGCAGTGGGTTGTATGCAGTGGGTCCTTTGGAAGGGCTCACCTGTGATAAATATGCAGCACTCCACTGTTTGTGCTTTTTGTGGAAGAGTTTTGAGAAAAACCAAATAGCCTCAGAATTCATACTCAGTATATTTGGACATCGTGAAAACAATTACAGAGTCAGCTAAGTTGGCAAAGACCTTGGAGATCATCAAGTCCAGCCTGTGACCTAACAGCACCTTATCAACTAAACTGAGTGCCACATCCAGTCTTCCTTCAAACACCTCCAGGGACAGTGATTCCACCACCTCCCTGGACAGCCCATTCCAGAGCCTGACTCTGCTCTTTTTCTATCATCCCTTCAGGTATTTATATACATTGGTAAAACCCCCCTGAGCCTTCTCCAGACTTAAATCTTGGCTCTCTCAGTCGCTCTTTATGTGAAGGATGATCCAGACCCATCATCATCTTTGTGTCCCTTTGCTGGTCTCTCTCCAGTATGCCCATGTAGTTTTTTCTACTGGAGAGCCCAGAGCTGGACACAGGAATGGCCCTAACAGTTCTGAGTGGAGGGGTGGGATCACCTCTTGTGACCTGGGACAATGTTTAGCCTAATGCAGTCCAGGATTGATGGCCTCATGTTCAGCTTCTTGTCCCCTGGGACACCTTTGGGGTGTGGCAGTTCAGCCAGTTTTCAATCCACTTCTCTTTCAGCTTCTCCTGACCACACTTCGGCAGCTTCTCCATGAGGATTTTAGAGAAGTGTCAAAAGCCAGCAGTAACTAAAATACCCATGAGTCATGGATACTTTTTCCAGCACAAATCCAAAATGTAACCCCCTCCTGTGAAAAACTTCCCTCTGTCACAGGAAAAACTGGCACAACTACCTTCCCAGGGCCTGAGTTGGGACTGCCTAGTCTGTAGCTCCTTGTGGTTTCTTATAATTTCTTGAAGGCAGGGATGACATTATCCAGTTCTCAGACACTTCTCCAGTCATTGTGATCAGCCCACAGGCATTGAGTGGAGCCTCACAATTACATCTGCCAGCTCCCTCAGTACTTGTGGGGTCATCCTGTCAGGCATCACAGACTTAATTATGTCCTACTTGCTTAAGTATTTCCTAACATGATCCTCTTTCCCTAAGCTGCCCTTTTTCCAGCCCCTTGCAATGTTCAGGACAGTCTCCTGTCTATAGAAAGAAGAAAAACTCTCCCTAGTGTAGTTTTTTCATACATATCTATCTGCATCATGAAAGATGCAGTAAAGAAATACTGATATACTGATATACTACAGTAAAGAAATACTGATATATTATGATCAGTAATTAATTATAGTTATTTAGTTATAATTAAAATGATAATATTATAATACAGTAAATAAATACAGATAGATTTTTAAATACATGCACTACGTAAAGTTGTGTTGGGTGTTACAACTGGCTTCAGTATGAGTAGCCATTGATGACAGCTGGCAACCTTTTCCAAATTAATATTTTGTTCTTTATGGACAATGGTGGAATTTAATTTGATCTGAACACTGATGCTTTTGAGACAAAAGACATAAAAATATCCTAATGAAGCTCAGAATTCCTTTTATGCTTACTGTGTTGTTTAGTGGAAATGTTCTCTTCTTGTCAGCATCCCTGGCATTGCTGTCCTGTTCACTCCTCGTTCCTTTCTTCCTCTTGCTATCCTGTCCCACCATTTAGATTATGTGGGGAAGTAGGAAAGTATCCAGAACATAAGTTGCCCTTGCACATTTGTAGCTTCATCCCAAAGAACTATTTGTATAATATTTTAAGAACCTCAAGGCAGCCAGAGAAGGCTTCCTGGGCCAAGTGTAAGTGCTTGATATTGATATTTACCATATCATGCAGTTTTGGTAGTAAAATGTGCTTTCATACTAACAACACTTTAGCTTTAGCACTTCTTTTTATGGTTTAATGTCCTCTTCAGTGGAGGGTCTCTGTATGCACATCCTGTAGGGAAGAAGAAAGAGCAGATATAAACTATAATTGTTCTTCACAAAATATTGATGTCTTAAATGTGATCCTTGTTATACCCCTCAAATACTCAGAGAGTGGTGTGGGAGCTGTAATTATGTTTCCGTGTGGGGCATGTGCAGGCTCTTCCATACTATTTCCTTTGCATAGTTTTTCACATTTAATCAGTCACAATATTCCCAGCAGGCTGCTCTGTTCACGCTCACTCAACTCTGGCTCAACTCATTTCTAACTCAGCAGGAAATGTCCTCACCACCACGATGTTAGGCAGTTGCTTGTGAAAGTTTATTTGCTACCTCACTTCATTTTTCACCTCAGAGTCTTCCATTGTTATGCTTCAGGTACAAATTGTGTTTACTTGTATGAAATAAATCAGTGTCTCCTTGCTTCCTGCGGTGAGCTTAAGGTTGTGCATAATGTGGGGGTTTTGGTTATCTTGGGATATCTGAAATCTTTCTCTCCTTCCTAAATTTTTCCTTATGTTTAGGTTCTTAACTGCATCTTTCACTAGGATGTTGATGATAGGACCAATGTGGAAATACTTGCTTTGCTAGAGACCTGGAGATGCTCCCTTGTCTCAGTTCTGGAGAGCTCACTTTCTTATTTCACATGAACAGAAATAGTGACCAATCTCTATTTTATACACAATAGCACACTCTAGTGTGTATATTAATTAGCCATTATGGACTGATTCTCATCATGTTTACCTCAATTTCTCATTGATTCTCATCATGTTTACCTCAATTTCTCCTTTGCATTTAGTATTACTATGATTTTTTCTCTGTACTTGGGTGAACTGAAGGAAATATTTATATCTTCAAATAAGAACTTAACAGAATCATTATGATGCTAAATGTTATTTGTAATGTTTTTAAATGATGATCTTAAAGAAGAGTTGATTTTATGGAGACAAAAATCTCGGTGCAATGGACTCCACTATGATGACTTTTAATGATGTAATTGTGTAAAGCAAAGCTGCCTAAGATGGATTTGAAGTTTGTCTTCCACTTAGTTACCTGCAGGGAGCTGCAGCTTTCCTTCTTGCACGAGTACAGAAATGAGGAGGGGAGAGAGTGCATTACTTTGTGAGATACTGGCTCAGCCTGGCAGCCACCCCTGAGGGTATCACAGCCTGACAGAGGGCAGGCAGTCAGCAGCAGCCCAGACACCTGCCCTGAACATTCCCTGCAGGAATAGGAGGCTCTTTACAGGTGTTACAGGAATGCCTTGGTGTCAACACTTCAACTTGTGTTACCAGCTCACATTTAGGACATGACCTTGAACAAGTCACTGGTTCTAAAAACTTGAGGAATTGATTGTAAGGGGACAAATGTCTTTTTTTGTTCTGTGTTTTGCTTTGCCTGGTATTGTGAGTGCAATACCTGTACGTGTGCTTTCTAGCAGAATGGGATATCTTACTTCCTCAGTCAAAACAATTGGGGTTTTTAACCTGCATAATATCAGAATTTCAATGATTTGTGTTGTCAGTGATACATTATTGCATCACAGTGGGATTAAAATGATGTAACCACATGTTGTGTGTTGTTGTCTGATGTAGTATTTAATGTGAACAGCAAAATATTTCCATCTTTAATTCTTCTACTTAGCAGTTGTTCTTGCTGGGCTTCACAAAAGCCCACAGTTTTATTAAAGAAAATCCAAATGTCTCATTAGATTTGGGCCAGAGGTAAGAGGATTGTGTAACTGTAGTTTCCTAGTTTTTGCTAAGAATGACCCTTTCAGGAGAAAGGAATTGAGTGACAGAGCAGAAATCTTTAGTTAAATACAGTTACAGTCCAATTAATTAATTTTTATTGGTCTTACATACTTTGTTAGAAACTAGGTTTTTCTTATTCCAAACACACCAGTCTTAGGAAGCATAGAATTGTATTTATTAATTTCAACTTTTTTATGACCCAAAAAGCAAAAAATTATATAGTGTAAGTTGTGTATGGTTTTGTCCTGTGATCACTGCAAAGTAACATTTGTGATTAATGTGTTTCTGCTTTCTGCACCAAGAAAATCCAATCATTTAAATCCAAGGTGATTTAAAGCAACTGCATCTTGCCATATGAGCTGATACAAGAACAGACTCTAAAGCAAAGAACAAGGAGGGAGGGAATGTTTTTCATCTTCTTACTAATTGGTGATTGGAAAAAGTGGTGCTGCTCATTGATAAGGGGGAAATGCTGGTGAAAATGAGGTGTTCACATTGCAGCCTTAGCAAACTATTGGGTAAAGGAAAAAATGCTAGGATGTTTCTCTCCAGGTTCCTTTTACATAACTGTGCAGAAAATAAAAGGTGAACAATGTAGCTTCTTTTGAAAAATCTATTTAGGATTTCTTTTGCAAGAAGACTTTCCCAGGAATCTTGAGAATAAAACAAATGATAAAAGAGGAGCCATATAATAAGTAGGAGAAAATGTGCATTTCTGAGGAAACTCAATTTGATACTACTTAATCTCAACATTTTTATTGGTAGAGGCAGTAAATAACATTTATGAAGAAGGTGATTTGGAAGTCCTGCCATCCACAGATATACCAAAAAACAAAGAAAGTTCTGGAAAAAAAAACCCCAAAACTTGGAGAACCGTTTAGAACCATCTGTGGTCTATAAAGTAAAATTAAGAAATAAAAATAAGTTTAATACTGGAACCTACTGGAATTTAGCATATATATATATACACACACATATATAGTCATATACATTATATATATAATATCTAAAGGATCAAGCTGTGTGCATTTCATCGTGAAAATGCCAAAACAGGAAAATAATTGGTATTTATTTATTTATTTATTTATTTATTTATTTATTCTCCTGAATTAAAATAGTTATGTCATGTGCCTAATGTTTTCTGTATTTTTGTGCAGGAAAAGCATAAGCAGGAATTAGAAGACATGAGAAAAGCTGGACATGAAGCCTTAACTATTATTGTTGAAGAATTCAAGGTAAATGAGTTGCCAAGCTAACACAATTTCCAAATGGTGTTATTGTAGTAGTGAACAGGATGACTGCCTGCAGTGCACAGTTATTAGTATTTCTTGTGCTGATTGCTCGACCTCTCTCACTGTCTTTTCTGTTGCTTTCAATTTAGATTGTTTGGTCTGAAATTTTGCATGGCATGTTTTCCCAGTCTGCACTTTGGAAAACTTCTGATAGAGTTGGTTAGCCATTTTCAGTAAGGAAACTTAAAACCAGAACAAACCCCAAATTCTCAGGCAGTTGTGGTAAACTTTGGGGTTGGATTGTTTATCACAAATCCACGTTTTGGACCTCTTCAGTCTCCAGAGCTGCACTTGCAGGAAGGCAGCATCACAAAGCAGTTCAGCAGGTTTTGATCCACACAGCACTAAGGGAGGGAGTTATGGATGAAATCAAGCTGAATCTGTAGTTCTTCTCTCATGTTGTTTTAGTTCCTGACAGCTTGTAAAATGAAAGAACTGGATGTTGCCATGGAGCATAAATCTGTGTCTTTTGTTTTGTTATGGAAACTATTGGGTAGGAAACTCACAAAGGACAAAAGCTGAATCAAGTTAGGAGGAGAAGGTAAAGCTAAGAATTCTAATTAGACTTAAAACTGGTAATAGGAAACAGAAATTAAGGCTGGTTTTGAAAATGAAAAGGGAAACTTAAGACCTGGTAGGCAACTGTGAGCTGAGAACACAAATTTGACAATGTAGTTAGTGAAGGGGAATTTCAGATTTTAGCTATTTGGTAGCAGTAATCTGTAACCAAAGAATGATCTGGCATGGAGGGCAGGAAGATGTAGTGGTGGGCTTGGCAGTGCTGGGTTAGGGATTGGACTTGGTGATTTTAGCAATCATTTCCAATATTATTGATTTTATGATAATAAGAAAGCCTTTAGATAATCTTCCTAGTGTTAGTAGTGTTCTAACTAATATTGAAATTGACTCTCTGTACAAATATGTCTGTCTCCATCAATATGACTTATACTAATTTCATTCTGAACCTATCCAAAAAAAGGTTTCAAAAGTTTCCATTCCTGAGAGAACAAAAACATGGCCACTGGTGGTGTCCCACTTCTCCATGCCTCCCTCATTTCACTTCTGGGGGAGATTTTGGCTCCTCTTTCCTTAATTCTTTGAGGACCCCTTTGCCTTAGAAGTTCTCAAAAGGGAATTTTATTTGGAGGGTGCACCTTTGGATGTGCCACTGAACATCTTCAATTGCAGCTTTTCTAGTTTCTGTTTTGTTCTAGATACATGTAAAATGTCTGTCTGTTCCTGTGTGGACTTATATTTGAAAAAGCTTGTGAGCTTTTGGTAATTGCTGCACTTAAGTTTCCTTCTTTTTAGTTCTGAAAATATAGGCAAATTGTGAAATCCAACAATTTTATGGTATTGAATGAAAGTTTTGAATGTTTTCGAGGTGTAATTTTTCACCATTTTAATGGATTTGTGTGTGAACTAAAGGAGAGCTCTGCATGGGTTATATTGGCCCTTTAAAAGAATAATTTCTTCCTGTGTAGTTGGGTAAAGGGATACATTTATGTGCCATAATAATTTTTGAAAGCTGTTTTACCAGTCAGCAGCAGCTGGGTAGATCTGACATGCCCTCTGGAAAATAAGATTTATGTTTATCAGTTTCAGTGATTTGGCACAAAATATTCGGGAGTTAATTGAACCCTGTGTTTCTAAACACTGTTTATATTTAGTGTATTATTTCTCATAGAATGTTTATATTCAAGTTACATAAAGTCACTCTTTAATACCATGGAACCATGACATGAATATGCCTCATACAAGCCTTCCTGTTGCCTCCTGTGGTTAGTTGAACACTCTGATAAGAAATAATATCAGATATGCCAAGCTCTGAGTAAATTACTGCAATCAGCCCTGTCTGCAAACATGAGGTGACTTATTCATCAGGGTTTTTAAAAAAACCCAAGCATTTTTTGGTTGGTTGTTTAATACCTTTCTTGTAATCCTTTGCCATGTACTTTAAATAAAAAAGTAACACTGTATCATCAGTGGAGACAAAATCTGTAGTTGTGTTTGAGAACATTATCTCATGGATTCTTTTAAAATGTTAATTCAATGTTAACATTTCAATATGAAACAGGGCTAAGATTTATTTTTTCTTAAGTAAGCAAGTCAAATGTGGTTTTATAATTATAAAAGTAGTATCTTGCATTCTTGGGGCTTTTTAACTGCTCAGATCCTTAGGAGTTTATTCTGTTTTTCAGATATGGTGGCAATTAGACAACCAAAAAAGGGTTCCTAATGTAGCATTTTTTTAGGAATGTAAATTAAATATGATTACTCCTTTTAGTGTAAGACAGAATTGTGAGATTCATTAACTCTTTTAATTTACTCATGATTAACCAGACTTAATTTTGTGCTGAAATATGTCTTCTTTAGAATTTAGACTGTGTTACTCTAATACATATTGTTTATATGCAGAAGTAACTTCCATTTTCAGTAGGTTTTTTGTAAGTACTATCTAAGTAATCCCCATGTTACCTTTAGTGTGGAAATTCACCTAAACAAGTCTATGGGTCATTTAAAAAGGCATGAGAAGGAAAATCGTGTTTGTGATGAAAACAGGCTTATTTTGCATTCCTGGGGATTTAATAAGGTGAACTGAGGGGGTATTCCAATCAGGGGATTGCTCAGGCCCTAATTAGGTTGTGTTGCAGTCAGGAGTGTTGGAATTCTGATTACTCCTCTCTGAAACCAATTATAATTCTGTGCTGCTCCAAGCAGAGCCACAGCACAACTTACAATGCCCAACATGGCTTGTTTAAGGATAGCTTGTGAAAATATTGTTTATCACAATATATATGTGAAAACATGAGCAGTTCATCCTTAGCCCCAGGAAATAATCCCCAGAATGCCTCAAACCCCAGATCCTGTAACTCTGGTATTGAAACCTTGAGTGGAACAGCAGTGGAAGAAAGTTGACTGACTTGTCTTTTCTGTGTTCCTGGCATAGGTAAGTGTTATTGTTGGTGGATTTGTGAACGTGCCTTCCTTTTGGTTTACAAAGGAAAAGAGAGTTGCCATTTTGTAGCTTCTGTGTCCAATGCTGCCAAGCTGGTAACCAGAAAAACAGAGTTTTCTTTCATTCAGAGCTAAGTCCACTCCTTCCAGATGTCCTGCTGCAGACCTCTGTTGTTGTTGATGTATCTTCCTGTACTTCCAAATGGCTTACACTTCCTTCTAGTCCCTTTCCTGTATTTTGGGGACTTATTTGTTGTGAAAGGGACAGTATTTCTCCACATGGGTCTTTCACTAGTGTGGTGTCCCTGGGCAGACCAGGTACTCAAGTGTGAGGACAAACCCCCTCAATTCCTACTCCTGACTGGTCCTTAATATGGCAGCAGTGCTGAAAATGCAACTTACACAAGAAGCCAAATATTGAATGACCTATTTTCAATTTTCAAGGACCTGGATATACCAAAGCCCTTAGAATTAAACTCAGTTATCTTTGGAATGTTCGCTTGTTGAATGTGTTTGGAAATCCATTAATAGAGACCATTAGATGCTTTGTAGAACAAACCCTCAAAAGCCTTGGCCATTGTTAAGCATCTCACGTTCTAATCTTCCTTACAACAAATAAACCATCCACAACACAGTCACGAAATTTGTATTAAAAACCACAGGAAAGCAAATTAAAAATTAACTCAGTGTTCTGTGTAGGCCAAGTTTCCCCTTCTCATGTTTACCTAATTTTGTTTAATTTCAGTCTTTCATGTCATTGTTGTTTTAAACTTTTATCCCTGGTAATTAACCACGGTAAAGAAAAGTAAATGTAGATCTTGGAAGTTTTGCTTGTGGGATCACATCACATCTGAAGATATTTACCACAAGCAACATAAGAATTTCTCCTGTGCTCGTTTAGTCAAGCTTTTGTTCCAAAATTGTCACAGTTCTGTAAATAGATGAGTTAATAGTTTTAATCTGTTTTATTTCTCATCCTTTGAACTATCCTCTAATGTAAGCTTTAAAGAATATGAGGTTACAGGCAGGTGTATTTATTGGATGGGATTATTTCCTTAGATTATTTTATGCAATTAATAGTTTTCTGAAAGACAACCTGCATGAATCAGATGTGTGTTCCCTTTATAGAAATGAACTTCAAGGTGCAAAGTTCTTCCCAGCCCTTGCTGCAGTAGGAGTTTTGTCCACCAGTTTTCAGTTTAAGGTGATGGGTTTTTTTCAGATTTTCAGAATGTAAGAACAGAGAGATTTTCCAAGCGTGGAGTATGTGGGGGCCATCAGATTTTCTTTCAAAAATATTTGTGCCAATAATACACCTCTGAACTGAAAGGCTACCCTCTAATAAACAAAGGAAATTTTAAAGGATTTCATTACAAAAGAAGTTAATCTAGAATCAGGATATCTTTTTTTAGACATAGTTTATCCCTAGTGAGGGAAAGCTCTGAAATGTGGCCAGTTCTCAGCTCTTTTAAACATCAGCTTAGCTTATTAAGTTTCCAAGTTGACATCCTGGCTCAGAAAGGCCTGACACATGAATAAAAGGACAAATCCAAAATTGTTGCAAGGGCTTGTATTTCACTTCCAACTTCTATGCTTGTTCATGTGCAAGTCACACTAGAATTCAAGTGAGCCTAGAATATAAAACAACATTGTTTTTTCTCATGGAGAGTATTTTCTCATTTTTCTATGGTGGCTGGAAAAGGAGAGATTCCTTGGGATTTTAGAGTATGAGTACTTCTGTACAACAGTGATGCTACCATGGAAGTCTCTCTACAGAATTCCAGTAAAAGCAAGGTGCAATCAAGTCTCATACTTTCAGATATCTGGCTAGCAAAAATATTTTATCATTGATTAAATGACCTTTACATTTTGAAAGCAATTATAAAAATTGCAAGGAATCTGTCCCTCCCCTTCTAGTAAGGATGAATTCTATATGTGCTGACTATAGAATAATAAATAGAATGTTAAATATTATAAAAATTTGAAGGTTAATAGAAGATTAGGAGTGAGTTTGCAGTTTGTTTCTGGCAGGAGTCTGTGAGAACATTGTTTTGTGGAAAATAAATCCTTTGCCCTCACATACCAATAAAACTGAGCTATCTAGATAAACCCAGCATAGTATTCAAACTAAGTTGGTGATCCTTACTGGTATGGATCAACACAGTTTCAACCACAAGCAGTTGAATATGCTTGTGGACACTCAACAAATATCCACAAATATTCAACAAATAAAAAATTAAATTTTTTATATCGCTGCAAAAAATACTTCTTCTAAATAGTTTTATTTGTATAATCTCTGTTTTAGCTAATGCCTGAATTAAAACCCAACTAGTCAAATACTGCATTTTATTGAGTTAATGCATCTTTTCCACAGGTTAGGAAAGAATTTGCATTGTGTCCTCTGCTCTGTTTTATCATTCAGCAATTGGTTAATTGTATTTCACCCTTAAATTAAGTAGCAGCAAGTTATTAATGGTGGAGACAGGATGCTGAATTAGATGAATCATTGTCTAATGCTATAAAGCATAAAAATTCCAAAGTACTTTTGCTGTATTTAATGCAATTTGCATGTTTGAAGCAGTGTGGTAACTTCCCATTAGTAACTTTTATTTTTAAAGATGACTTGTTTTGGTCATCCTGACTCTGCAATTTTGAAGTAAAGAAGTGGTTTTATGTACTGACTTCCATTTAGCTAGTTAAACAAGCCAATGATGCTTGAGCAGGGTATTCTTTTGGGTTGACTTTGGCTTTTGATACAGAGCTTTTAAGGAACATTCTAAAACATAACCCAGCAACGTGTACAACATTATTTGTATTTCATAGTGATGTTACATGTGAGTAGGTTTAACATTTTCACACAATGCTGTATGTCTGGGAAGCGTGTGTTTTGCATGGTCAGAATTGCTTTTAATTTTTTTTTCCAAAAGAGATAGGAGAGGATAATGACCTTAGCTTTGTTTTTCCTGTTGCCTTTATTCTGACTAGCTTTTTCCTGTAGTAAAAAGAGCTGAAAGAAAGGGGTTTGGTAATTTGTTACTCTTAGGGAATTCGGGAAGAACTGGGATAATGGTCCTATTTTGGCTATTTAATTCAAGAGGGTTTCTCATAAATTCTAGCTTCTGGCCTTACAATAAATTCTGCCTGGGCAAGTAGCTGTGGTTTCTATTGCCAGTGGAATGAACACATTATGCACTAGGGCTGTGCAAGTAGGTTTGTATTAAAAATAGGCTGGGATGTCCACTTTTGGCAAAACTGTAGTTAATAGTGTGTCTGCACTTTTGCCTTTTTACGTATGAGGAGAAATTTTAGAGATTATCTGGTACTCAGTACATAACACACTGGAAATACGGGATGAAGTGATGTTATCATTTGGGTGTTTAAACTTCTTATATTGGGCACAGTGCAGTTTTTCAGTTGCTGGTGTGTGTGCAGGAATGCTGTTCTCCAGGATTCCCACCACGCAGGTGGTGTGCTGTCAGTTCCAGGACTAAATACTCTGACCAGTGATCATGGATCTTACGACATTTGAATTTACTTTCAGCTCAAGGTCTTCTAAAATTATTTCAATGTATGAAACTTAAAGCTAAGGTTTGTTCTTTACCTGAGCTCAAACAAGGGGTTCAGACTAATTTGCTTATTTTACCTAATTTAATTTTAGAATGTTTTGTTCAGTCATTTAGATGTGTGAAGATTTTTATAATGGTTTGAGGAAATAATGTTTTTTCTGTGATTTTTATAATGCATCACATATCAAACTAAAATGAAGGCTATAGAGAATTTAAGAACTTAACTATTTGTTCTGTCAGAAGCCACCATGACATTTTGGTATTGAAGAAAAAGCAGTATCAATTCTCTGACAGTTTTTTTTTGGATTAGTAGAGAGGTCAGAAAGTGGGGAAGAAGCCAAGGTTGAGTGGGTCTCTGGGCTACCTGATCTGGTGGAAGGTGTCCCTGCCTATTGCAGGGAGTTGGAGCTACGTGATCTTTAAAGTCCCTCCCAACCCTTAAAATCCTGTGATCCTGTGATTCTGTGATGATCCTTCCCAACCAGTGTCTAGGAAGTTCATTGCACAATATATAGAAAGAAAAATTAATTAACAGGAACACTCATATTGAAATCCTACCCTTGACTTCATGCAACAGGTGCCATTGGCTACATTCTGCTATAACCTTACTTGAAATGATTCCATTAAAAGGAAACTGTTTCTAGAATGCCAACTTGGTATTGGGTCACTGGCTGTAGATTTATGGAATGTCAGCCCAGCAGCATAATTAATAACTCCTCCCTAACTAATTAAGGAAGAAAGTGGTGTTTCAGCAGTGATAAGAGTATTTGCCAAGGATAGCAATTAATCAAAAGACTTCTAATGTCATTGTTGTTGTAATTATAAGATTAGAGATACTGATCATCAAGCAGCCAAATGTGTGTTTCAGTTTAGAAAATGATCTAATTAGTAAATGACTTTTTTTTTAACTATTAAATTTGTGTAGTTGATTATCTTGAAATTTGCCAGATATTTGGGTGGGTATCACACATCTGTGTGTATTTCCTACTGAGAAACCTATAGTATTGTGCTATATAGGGAGATTTTTCTCTCTTTCACTTGGCCAACTAGTGGAACAGTCAGATACAGCATCAACCCTGTAGTACTATTTAAACTGTGTTAATAGTGAGTATGACAGAAAAGGAAGTTTTTTGTTTCTAAATGTGGAATTTTATGTATTTTCCAAAGAAAAATAGTAATAATAGGTTAATTTAAAAATTTTAACAGCCTCTACATGCCATCCAATGAATAATATTTATTTCATTGGAAACTGAAAGTTCTTTATACCATTTTAATAGGATTTCAGCAGTTGCCAGTGAAGGCTGCACAGCAAAGTGCATAAGGTGACTCAACCCTTGGCATGTGCAAGATCTGTCTGAGAAATGCCATGGCAGTCTGATGACCGTTCTCTAACTGTGTTCCCTAAGAACAGAATTATTTTGTTTTCTTTTGTACTGGTTACATGAAACATTCCTTGCTACAATAATTTAGGCAAAAGAAAGAACCCCAAGGTCCAGGCTTAATTTTTGCCAGTGATATGTGGCTATTCTGATTCAGGCAGAGTATAAAGATTCATGTACAGAGGTTACACTTCTTTGAGAGTTCAGTTTTTCTGAGTGCTCAAATTTCTATGAATGAAAGAATTTAATTTAGTAAGAGATAAATTGGCTTTTTTGAAAGTAAACTTACAGTTTGCTAAATACCTTGCAAACACCAGTAAATGTATTCTTATACTTTGATTAAGCACAAATTTTAACATTTTTAAACACCGAGCTTGTGCTGAGAACTGCTACCATGGTACAACATTACTGAAGAACAGAGATTTTAGCATAAGAGGATAGTTAGAGAAAAATTTGGAAAGGTAATTGAAAAATTGTCAGAAGATTTTATCTTTTTTATACATTCTTGGGGTTTTTTTTAAGTATTCAAAATTTTATTTGATGTGTATTTTATGTTCCATGAAGGAAATGTATCTCTAAAATAAAGACTGTTTGAAAGATGGGGATTTTTTTCTTTGTCTGCATTTGGGCCAAAGGTCTGTTTTCTGTAAAAGTCATGTCTGTTTTAACTTACGCAGTCATTTTGACTACTTCAGTATATTGATTACTAGTTAAGAATAGTTTGGTACCCTGCGTATAAATAGCCCGATGAATATTTGGAAAGTGGCCAAAAGACTTTATACTACCAGGGAAAGAGTCTTAAATCACATGAGCCAGGTAAATGTTTAGGGAAACCTGAGCGTGATTCTCCAAATGATAATTTGGTTTCTTCATGTATTTTTGTTTCTATTGGTGCATTCATATGGTGGAGGTTTTGCAGGACTCAGCCGCGCGTGTGTGGGTTCAGGTGTGTGCACAAACACGTGCTCGCACACTCACAGCTCCTGCTCCCATCAGCTGCTTCTTACTGCCTTGGTGCTTTGACTTTCCACACTTCGACTTCCACTGCTTCGCATTCAAGTGTGAACATCCTGGGGGGGCATTCTTTCATGTTTTATGTTACTCAGAATTTCCATCTGCTTCTACTTGACTTGTGGTTGTGAAGATCATGCTTGGCCCATGGGATCTTACACAGTGCCGAGAGGATGTGGAGTTTTGTCAGCCAGGGAAATATGTCTGGCTTTTTCTTTTTTTTCTTTTTTTTTTTTTTTTCTTCTCTTCAGCAGCTTTCATATGCTCCTCTTCTTGTGTGGTCCCACTAAACTGAGTATATTTAACAGAAATACTCTCCCTCTCTCTCTCTATCTTCTGTGTGCTGCTGTCTTTTAGGCAGACTGTATAAGAAATCTGAGATACAAAAAATGTTAGTCATGACTAAAAACAAGGTAGTGTTACACAGAAGGATACTTTAATCATTGCACATTCCAAATTTATAACAGCATTCCACATTCTGGTTGTCGATGAGTTTTAGTGGATCTGCAGTTACCAATAAACATCCCAGTTATATCTTTGTTGAGTATTTTGTGCCTTTTTTTTTGCAGGCACTGCTACAATCTACAGTTCAGCAGCAAGAAGCAGCTATTGAAAAGCAGTATATACTAACCATTGAAAAGCATTCTCACAAATGTCAAGAGCTCCTTGATGCTCAGGTATGGAGGTGCACATGCAAGAATTTCCATGATTTTCTTCTAGTGTCAACTCTTTCCTGTTTGAAAAAAAATATTAACACGTATGATTCCCAAAAAATTGATCCGTCCCTCACCTTGTTTCCTCAGCATGCCACTAAACACAAGCATTTAAAAATGCTCTATAAATAGAGACTCTTCATCTGTTGGGATCAAAAATGTTCTATAGCACTGGAGCCTGCTTGGAACAGATTCAAGGAGAGTGTAGCACTGAGAAAAAGTCTCAGAGCAACTTAATACTTCTTAACAGCTGCCATTTTATGTGGTCTTGGAAAAACCATTCAATTATTTTTCATTTATGTAGATAAATGAAGGATTTGATTGTGTGGGATTTGCATGAATTTTTGATGCAAATTTTGAGATGGTTCTTAGATGGTAGACAAAAACATATGTTGTCCACACCTACTTTTATTTAATAGAAATCTTACCTAAAAATATAAAGCTATGAGAAGTTATATAATATCCAGAAATATATATATGCATTAATGCCCTAAATTGGCTCATTTAGCATGACTTGAGTAAGAGCACACTGCACAGCAAGTATTTGAGATCAGAGCAATTAGAGATGAGTCTCTGAACAATGTCGACCTGGTTGGTTATCAATAAGATCTTGGTTTGACTGAAGTGCAGGTCTTGAATCAAAATAATAATGACCATGAGCATGGAAGTTTAAAAACCAAGAAGTCAATTTGTTAGTAGCCCCCTGGAGTCGTTTATATTGCAACAAAGTTACCTTTAAGTACTGTTAGCAACAATTCTGCAAAAAATACCAAGGATAATTTTTTTAAAATTTTCTTGGAGTATCTTAGTCCTGAATACATCACAAGTCCTTTTGAAGGACTCCACTATTTCCAGAAGTGTTTTATGACCATTTGACTGTTCTAACCTTATCAATTAACACCTAGTGCAAATGTATGTTAAATATATAAACATTTGTGTAAACAGTATGAAGGAAAGATTTCATAATGTGGAGAAATTGTTTGTATCATGAGTGAGGCTATTGCACAGAATTGCAGTTATTTAATGCTTGCTATAACGCTCTAAGAACAAGTAAAAATGAATTTTTTAAAAAAATGTTTTGTGTTTTTGAAATGAACACATCGTTTGCTAACTTGATATCACTTTCTGAATGTTAAAAAGGAATGAACCTCATGAAATACAGAAAATTTCACAGGAAGATTTTTTGAGATTGTTACAGACTGAACAATAACTTGCCCCTGTGATCAGTCAGATTTGCATCAAAACCCCAAAAATGCGACAGAAGTGTGGAAACATGTTGAAGAGGTTTAGATTTACCTGGGGAGAACCCAACAGTGTAAAAAGCTGGTTTTGGTCATAGGGCAGGGAGTGGTTATGACAAAACACAGTGCCCAGTTCACATCATGTCTGCATTTAACACCCCTTTGGATCCCAGAAAAAGTGTAAATTTTGTTCACTAACTTCCAAGTCATTTCTCATTCAATACAATCGAGGTTTTTCGCCTCTCATTGTAATGTAACACTGGGATTTTGAAGCCTAATCCAATAGACAAGTGTGGGTGCTTGTGGTTGAGCCATCAGGTTTAATTAAATATGATTTATACTGGCAGATTTTATGCGCTCATAAAACTCCATTGAAAGATCTGAGAAATGGGTGGTATGTTTTTTTATTCTTTTTGAACACATCTATTCTTAAATGTATGTTTTAATGTTTATTTTCACACTCCTTTTTCTTCAAATGATTTTGTTATGTGCTAACATAACAAAAGTTGAGTTTGATGAAATTACTGCTGATATTTATACACAGACTTCATTGCTGTTTTATGTTATGGGATTGTGCATGCATAGCCACCTTTACAGGGTGATCTATGAGTGTTTGTATCACTGTAAAGAATTTTTTTGATGCAGCAGTAATCACATAGTGCAAGTATACACTCAACACAAAAATTGCTTTCTTTTTTTGTTCCCTTCTAATATTTGTGCCTTACAAGCAATATTTTGCCTTCAAAGTTTTAAGCCTGTGTAAAACTGTCAAACCACATAGTTTTTTGTGCTCATTTGCCATTCCTTTTAAATTTTCTGCTGTTTTATTTCTACTTCCACACAAACAAGATTATCTCATGATAACTCCTTTGTCATGCCTTCTACTTACTCTCATTTCCCCCCTAAATTCCCATGCCCCTCCCTCACAAAAGTCTCTTTGAGATGGAAGAAAGGCTGTTTTTCTCCGTTTGTCTTTAACCTTTTGTTAAAGTTTATTGAAATTTCTGATTTTGAGGCTTAATTATATCAGGTGGAGTTGCAGATTTAAATCCTGTCCAGAGAGGTGCTGTCCTGCTGGTAATGTTCAATGTACAAGGTTGTGTTTTCTGGGATGGGGAAAGAAGTGAAAGACCTCATTGCATGGGCCCATCCCAGTTTCCAACTGGAAAAATACCTGCAGTTGATATTTGATCATTATGTGTCAGGCTTGTCAGCAAACTGGCTCTCTGTAGGTAGCATCCTGGATGATTACCTATGCTATGCTTGTCAGTTTTACTTTTCCAGAGTTTGACGATATCAGAAAATACCATATCCGTTCTTTACAAGTTGGAAAACCACAAATTTCATCCTCATCTTTTTCTGACTGAAACCTTTGATGCCTTCTGGAAATGAACATCAGCTGTGATCTTGTGGTTTTACTCATGTGCTGTGTGAAAACACATGGTGAAAAACATAACCAACAAATTTTTGACTAGATTTTTTTTTAAATACTCAGAAACTTGCCATACTATTCAATCAAAGCAGATGGTGTTAAAATGTGTCTATAGCGAGGTACATTTTTTTATTCTTCTTAAAACAGTCAGTGATCTGTGTATCAAAATAAAATCTTAAATACCTACAGCAGTTATTTTTCATGATGATTTTATGTGTCTGAAACATCTCATAATTTTAAATGCAGCAGCATTTAAGACAACTAGAGTTATCCCCATGTCTTTAATGCCTTTTCCAATGCTTTATCATGATATTGGCTGTCCTTTTTATGATAAATAGTAGTTCAAAATCTCTTGCATGAAATGTTTTGTCTCTTTGAGACTCGCTCAGAGAAGTACTGGTTTATCTTTAATATGAAAATGACTGCTGAAAAGTCAGAATAAAAATTCCACTGGCTGGAGCTCATCTTTTAAAGTGTATGATGCTTTCAGGAGCAACCTGTGGACAAGCAGGAAACTGGTGTGACAATAGCCACAAACTGCTGGAATGTGATGGGTATCTTACCTTCTCTAGTGTTTGGATAATTCATTTTGATGTGTTTTGCATAACCTTTTGTGAAAAGTACCACTGTGTCTCCCAACAACTCCTAGAATGTAGAATGTAGGGAGTACAATTCTTTTACAGCAATTGTTTGTATGCCAGGGAAAATGGTTGCTTCCATTGGAAACTCAGTTTCACAGGAGATATAATTTTCTTTGATTCCAAATAATTGCTTTTATAACTACTCAAAATGTGCCTCATGTTTCTCTAATAGTGCTTATTTTATGAACTTTGATTATGTTTTTCTTGTCTTGAAAGAGGCTTTGTGTTTTTCCCATCTGATGGTAGTAATTGTGAATTTTTTTTTAATGCCTGATCTGGAAGGGGCCATATGCAAACTAGATTCTGAGAGTCTTGTGCATATTTGCATTTTTAGGAGACATTGGCCAAATTTTTGCAGTGAGAGTAGTAATGCTAAAGACTTGCAGACTGAAAATACTAACACTGCGGTGGGCATAACCTTTCTAGTTCAATAATTCCAACTATGATAGGTTTGGAAATTATTTAGAGTATTTACCATGTCCCCTTCTTTGAGCATTTCCTCTCAATTCCCAGAAATCTTGTCATTTGCTGCTGTAGAAATATTTGTTTATTCATTCCCTTCAAAACCAAGTACTTCCAATCAGTCCTTCCTGTTACGTTTTCATGTAATTCACCTTCACATAATTCATCTAGTTGTGTGTTTTCAGGCCTGCTGCTCTTTTGCCAAGAGTGAAGTTACACTTTCTCAGAACTTAAAGGAGCAAAAAACAAGGATTGATTAAAATCCTGTGGCAAATTTGAGAAATGTATTCCAGAATTCCTGATACCTCCTTGATTTCCAACTATATAGAGAGAATCAAAATGAAAAGATCGAGAGTCAGCTTTTCCTGTGCTGGGATGACTTTTTGTTTGTTTCCTTGCTTGTTTTTTCCTAATTCTGAATGTTTTTCAGGATTTCTCCTGCTTGAGCAGGGAAGTGGGACCAGATGACCCACTGTGCTCCCTTCCAGCTTGACCCATTCTGAGATTCTGTCCTTCCATAAAAACAAAAAACAAACTGGTAACAGGCAGAACTGTTTGGTAGCTTTTTTTAAAATATACACCCTTACCAGAGTTTACTGACCCAAATTCAATATACCCACTCTCACCTGCTAGTTGGAGGTTGATTTTGCAGTCCCTTTGCACTGTTAATTCAGCCAGGATACTTTTAGAGTCTCCACCAAAAATCTTATTTGGAAATTATATTTGCTTCCTTAAATTTATCAAGTGGCACTTGAAAGTAGCTCTTTAGAGTGATTTTTTTTCTTTCTTTCTTCCTCTCTTTTGCTTATATAACTTGTTGTCTTCAAACATTCACTACTTGTTAGGAATTTACACCCTCAACTCTTGTTGATACTCTGAACAGCTAAGCAATACAGAATGATTTTTCTCCTCAGTAATTTTTCTGTCAGCTGTAGTTGAAAAAAAAATTTGGTTTGTTCTTTTTTGCTGTCTTTCATTATTGAATATTTCGCTGTTTACATTGGTCATATTTTAGGAGTTCATTTCCTTTATTTCGTACTGATAAATGGAGCAATTTGTGGAGAGCTCATATGGGAAATGAATTAGATCACAAAATTGAAGAAGTCATTGATACTTTTTTATTATTGTCACATTTTTATGAAGTTGCTTATCTCTGTATCCCCAGGAGCTTGAAGTGTGTTGGGTTTTTAATGATCTCTATTACTATGTATGCTTTCCAAGAAAAGTATTTTCATTATTAGATGTCTTTACATATCTTCCTATGTTATTTATAAAAACTATGAAGTACTTATGCAGCAAAATGTTTTAAACCTAATTTCATCCTCTGATGTGGCTCAAATGATACAGTTTGTGCACTCACTGTATACTGCTGAGGGGAACCCTGAGTAGAAGCCTATCTTAGTTATTTTATTACCTCTATTACACTTTTTCTTTATATTTACATGGTTTTAGCTTTTCTCACATAATGATGTTTTGCTGTTTCCTGAGCTGTCTCTTGGAAAAGCTCTGCTGCTTTGGTAGACACTTGGACCTCAAACTGGCAAAAAGAGACAGTTCAACCATGCAGTAATAAGTTATAATTTGAGGAAGTGGAAATATGTACCAGATGTTGGAATTCTGCAGACAGATTTTCCACCTTGCACTGCCAAACGCTTGAGATGCCACAGATAGTGAGGACAGTGTAAGAAACCAGTTACAATTACCAGTCCTTGTCATTTGACTTAGGCAGAGCTTAGCAGTGCTGAAGAAAAGGTGCAGTGTAGAAGAAAATGCTGTTAAATGTAGACAGCCTTGTTTAAAGGAGCAGAAAACCATTACTAGTATTTTAATAAGGTTGCCTTTTTCCTCAGGATAATATTTTGAATAGGGTGTAGAAATGGGAATATTTTGATAACATTACAAAATAATGATGTGTTTTTGGTTACATCACCTTCCTCTCACATAGATAATAATGTTTCCCATGACCTGTGTTATTTCTTCCTACTGTTAGATCCTTTCATGAGAGACAGAAATCAAAGTAGAACTTAGTGAGTTAAGGTTTCTTTTAAAATAGGTGAACAGATTTGAAGTGTTGAATTCTTAAAAAGCCTCATCCAGTGTTTTATTTTCCGTGCTGGTGAATGAAGTGCTGAAGCATTTACTAAATATTCCTGAAAATAATTTTCCCCAAGTCTTAAGGGAGGAGGATGGTTCTATGTCCATATATTATGAAGGTACAAAAAAGCCCCAGTATTGCAGGTGACATTATTTTGTTTTTCTCTATTAAACAATTAACTACAATGCAGTTTCATTAGATAAAAAAATGCAGTAGATACTTGTTAAAAGGTCTTTCACTGAGGGTGAATTAGACATATGAATGCCTCAAACTGGTTTTGGTAATGATGGCATTAAAATAACTTTCCAAGTGTCATTTCTTTAGTGTATGACAATTGTTTCCTCAGGGGAAAGATCAAAGATCTGTGGAAGGGCGAAACACCAATAACTTGTTATAGTGATACACCAATTAATGCAAGGATTCTTTTTCCTGTTTAGTTTTAGGATGGTCATATTGACTTTGGTTGCTCTGTGATGTTCTTTGCTGTTTTATTTGTGGATTATTATGTAACTGTCTACTTTTACATAAGCTATGAATAGCAGCTGACAAAATTAATTAATCCCCGCAAAATTTGGTGATTCTTGCATAATGATTTAGTGAATATTAAGAAGGAACCCATCTGCAGAAACATAAATTGGATGTCCATTACTATAGCAAAAAACCCCATTTTTATTTATGGATTAAATCCTGAACACATTTAATTTTAAATGAAACAGTACAGGACTCAGAAAGAAACTATTTTTTTAAAAAGCACTCCAGTTCATGCAAAACATCGATTTTTTTTTTTTACTTTAAATTTTGAGTTTATGATTAATAGCAATATGCAAGGAATTATGCACTAAGTTAGAATTAGTTATTGATAGCTTTAATGCATCATTTTAGCTGTAAAGGAGCTTATCTCATGGATTATTTCATTCACCCCATAAGTTAGTGTAATATATTCTGTGTAATCCTTCAAATTATGCTTACCTGGAAGAAAAATTTCATGATTCTTCAGAAATAAATTTAATATATAAAAATAACAAAAAAGACAGACTAGTTGCTATTGTGATTAAATCTGTTTACAATGTCTTCTCTGACTCACATTCCAGGAAAAAAAAAGAAAGCTTTTTTTGATTTCTCTTTTACAGGAATCAAGAAAAACCACAGGACCTCTGTATTTATATTTGAATCTACATCAAACGATTTTCATTTGGAACCATTGCCTAGAGAACTTCTTGCAGGGAGGAAAACATTATAACCTATTTTTGAATGCCTTTTGTTTTAAGCTGATTTTCACAAGACTCTTCTTGACCCTCTCATGCTACTTTCCAGAGGGTAGGGTAGAAATACTAGTATTGCTCTCCACTGTGGAATACCACGTCTTAGAAAAGTTTGGGGGTTTTCTTCTATTTTTTTTTTTGGAAATCTTTTTCCTGGGTTTTACTGGGCCATCATGTCGTGAGACAATTTGCTCTTCAGAATTTTTACAACTCAGAATTTTGCACTTTTATCCCTAAACTCCCTGTCTAAGGAATAAAAGAAGGTAAACTATAGCTCTGTTGGAAAGAAGTGAGAGTGCTGGGCAATGGAAACCAGGTAAAGTGATGGATTGAAGAGCTGAATTATTTGTTGTACCTCAGCTGAAGGTTTTTTACATCTCTCTGGGTATATCTATGTAGTGTTCAATTCTCTGCTGTGCTTTATAGATAACACACACAGTGTGAGTGTGCAGCCTAGGAAACTTTGAAAACTGGGTGAAAACTTCCCTGGTGCACCGAAGTGCAGCTTTCACTGACACTTATTTTTGTCTCTCACTGATTCATGCACCATATTTCCAATTCTGTAGCCATCACTTTTTATAAGTTTCCATCTTTGCTCTTCATTCCAGAAACTCAGTAAGGTATATTTGTTTATTAACAGTTGGATTCAAAGTTCCAACATCTTAGATTGGTTTTTTACCTTTTTTCTGCTTCTGAGGTTGTTGATTATTAAAAGAAACCATCACCTCAACTTCTGCTTAAACACTTCATGGACCTTTGCAGGGGTTAATTGCTTTTTTCCAAATTTAAGGCTTCCTTTGTAAATCACCATTCTAACTTTCACAGGAAACCTGGAAGACACTTGGTTACTTTTCACAGGACTATTAAGGTCTGATGAACTCATTATCGTACTTACAGGAGACAGATCACTCTGCCTTGAAAGCTTTTATTAGGTTTACTGTTTGAAGCATGGGCAGTGTGCTCTTGACAGGTACAATTACCAGGAGAAAGTGGCCTCTCCATTGCTTGGGAATTAAGAGTTCAGGGTATAAATAGCTCAGAGTGGTACCTGAAGTCTCAAAGCTCTTCCATTTTTCCTTTTTATTCTAAGAGAGAGAGGAATGTGTTGATAATTCTTACCTGTGGAAACTGCAAATACTGAATGTGATTCATTCAACTCCCACCCTTTTTCTGGCTTTAATTCCTGGTGACAAAGGGAGGGTTTGTGAGATAAAGCTGCTTAGCTGTAGCCATTTTACTCAAGAGATCTTTAATTCTGCAGTGGTCTATTGTTCAGAGGCCTTTACCATAGCAGAAAAAGAATCTACAAGCCAAATAAATGAACCTAAAACTTCTTGTAATCTCCTGTTAACACTAAAAATACAAGGACACTTGAAAGCTCTCAAATGTGGAAGTGCTGAAGTGAAACTTACCTTCTGTTTGTTTTTAACCTTCAACCCTCTTTAATAAATTTGTCTGAAAGACCAACTGAGGAAGCACTGATTGTATGTTAAGTTCACTGTGAGCATTTAGTACCAGACTCCAAAGTCATTCTGCATGTCTAGAAATTCAATGTACCAAATGCTTCTCTATAATAATTTCTACTTAAAAGGGTCTATGGATTATTTTAAAATCTGAAATACAAACCTAGCTGCCCAAACTAAAGAATAGTTCCAAAAGGCTTAGAATAGCTTGTGATGCAGATGCATTGAAACTAACAGCTTGGAAGTCTTTTGATACAATTGTTAATAACTTTCTTTGAATTACTGCCTTTTTTGTTTTGTTTGTTTGTTTGTTTTTTTGCCAAAGTCTGTCTGAACACTGTCATTATACAAAAAGAGCTAAAACCTTTTTGTTGACACAAGCCTTTACTATCCATAACTTCCAAGATTTCCTGCTCAAGTGATATGCATAACCAAGATCCCTGAATATGCCTTTGAAAGATCTGTGCTTCTGAAATAAGGAATTCAGATGCATTTGGGTACATTTCTATCTAGAAAATGGATTAATAGTACCACCAATAATTCCACATCATTTAATAAGCACATCTTTCCAGGACATTCCGTGCCTCTGTATGAGGACTAACACTGCTGTGGGGCATAGTACTGTGGAGAAAACCAAGACATTCTTTATTAGTAATTGTATTGCATATTAATTACATGCAGAATGGAAGCTTTCATGTGGTACCCATGCTAATTATGTCGTATGGGTTTTCTGTACTTAAGATCTGTTTGAGGGAGAAGCAGTTCACATAATATTTTATTCTGTTTTTTCCATTTCCATTTCCATTTTTTTTTCCATATAATTTATGTAATGCAATAGCTTAAGGTATGTTTCTCTCTGAAAAACAAGAGTGACAAAATATAGATTCTGAAGCCAAATAAACAGTTCTCCAAGGTATTTCTCTGGGAGTAATACAGGAGAATTTGCTTTACTGGGTTGTATGGACAGCTGTTGCAACATTTGTGATGATAAATGATCTTTTGGAAGTTCAGATATGAAGGTAATCATCTATGGGAGGATTATTCCACATGAATAAGCATTTATATTACAACAGGAAAGGACATACCTAGCTATTCACAAGAGACTTACAGTATTGAAATTATAAATTCTGCATTTCCATGAGAAGTAGTGATACTATTCTATGTAAAATAAGTTGTATTGAATTATGACAGAAGTTATTAGCTTCTATTTTGAAAGCTAATAGGGTTTGTATTTAGGGGTTTTATTTGTAAGGACATTTAGAAAGCATTCTAAATGCCCTTACAAATACTTGCCTCTGGTATCTTGAAAAGTATGAACTAACACGTTTTTATAAACAGATTCAATTCTTCATGAAGTTCTTGCTGAATTTCTGTGAATTCCATAAAACTCCAAATGCAACACTTTATAGATTTTCTAGTCTACCAAGGAAATAGGAGAGCCTAGCTTAAAGTAATCACACTTTAGTCACAGCAGCCTTCAGGCTTTTGGAATTGTTGACTTACTAGGCAACCTTTTTGTAGTTAGTTTTGGTTGTGGTATCTGTGATATTTATATTTATCCTGCAAAAAATTGCAGGATTGCAGGTTCCTGACAGGTTAATGAGAAGTTAACTCTGCATGGAGGTTTAGATTATGTGAAGCACTCTGGTCATCAAACTGTTTCATCATCGGGGGGGCTGACACTGATTTTCTCCACTGGCCATGTCTACATGTTCTATACTGTATTTATGCAAATATCTGCATTCCTGGGCTTCCAGGATGGGCTTCAATGCCTTTTCATACATACATGGAAAACAAAATTTTAAAACTCTTCTGGAGTTTAGACGCTGAAAATTTTGGTCCCATTGAGAATGGTGTGAAATACATCTGGTATTATATACAGCTGGTCTGTTGTGGCAACTTGAAATGTGGATACAAGTAACCCAGAAATCTGGTGGATTCATATAAAACCTGGAAATCAGATGGTCAGAGTCAAGCTGGAATTCACTGCCTGCCAGGTGTAAACTAGAAAGTCTCATCTCACTGAACAAACTGACTTTTATTGCAAATTTTATTGCAGATGTTTTCAAGATAGAGGTGGTTTTCTCTAAGGAACTCTCCTTAGAATCTCCTGTGCCAATTCTCAACAAGCAAAATAAAGATTCAGTATTTTGCTTGGCATGATTATTGAGCTTGGATTTGTGGCATATGTCTGCAAAAATATTTGCATATTTTTGTTTTATATTGTGTCATTGTGAAATAACATATTTGTAACCTGTGCAGTTAGTCAAGTGAGGAGTCATGGAGGGCATTTAACTAATAAATACCATTTATTGTTTCATCTTTGCATTACTGGGAAAATGTAATTTCTGTAAATGCCCTGATAGTTAAAGCTGATGTCTAAAAACACAAGAAAAGTGAGTTACACATCATTAAGTATAAACATGATGTGACTTTTGCTACTCCTTCCACAGGTGTTTTCCATTAGAATATGTCTACCACATTCAGACTTATTTTAAGTAAATTCACAAGGAAATGCCTCTTTATGTGTTTCTCCTGGAAGGGCAGATAGGTGTTTTGCTTTATAGAGCAGTCTAAAAGTTTTCTATTCTTCAAATGAAAAAATATTTTTCAGAGCATAGTATTGCAGTTTGGTAATGTATTTCTAGCTGCCATTAGAGACACTTGAAATTAAAACATAATAAAATTTGTGAAACAGAAATTACAGTTTCTTAGAAAGAAGGGGGCATTTTCCTGCTTAACTGTATGTGTAAAACATTTTTGTTTGCTATATACACTTATACTAATAAAAAACTCCCCTGTAACTTTCCTCTTGGTGATCTTGTAAAATGTTATTGCATTGATACTGTACTTTCAGGTTATAATAGATCATCTCTTACATAACTTCTAAAAAATTGTAATGACTTGCTAGCAATTATATCATGACAAATATGTAGCATCAATAATTTCCAGCAATAATTTTTGGTTTTGGGAAACAGCTTAGCTCTTAGAGACAAAACCCACATCCTGCAAATTCTTTACTTGATACAGAGAAAAAAAATTGATGTGATTATCAACAGTTCTATGTCTGCATATAGAATATGTGGTCACTTCAGAGTTCATTTTCTGCCTGAAAAAAATGTTTAGGATGACAAAAAAAATGACAAAAAAGCAGAATTCTCATTTGTTCACGTTTCCTGGCTCTCCAGGGTTATGATATCACAAATGGTTGAAAGAAATGCATTTGCCTTCTCCTCTCTGTACATACAACTGAGGTAGTGCAAGACTAAATTAAATTCTGCAACTGTTTAAATGAAATAAAGTGTGATGCTGCTTAAACCATCTTTATCAATTGTGTAAGTGTTGCTTTTAGATAGTGATTCATTTTTCTACTTCTTTCACAATACTTTTTAGACTGAAAGGAAATATTAATTATTCAGGAAACTAAATATTTTTTACCATTGGAATTTTTCCATGACATGAAATCAGTTAAAGGAGTGCTGTGAATGTAATTTAACTGAATCTACATTTGAAGTAATTTTGTCAGTAACTGACAAGTCTGAGTGTCTTGGATGAATTATTTTTGTCTGTTTTACTCACTGGCCATATTTAGTAAAATATGAATGTTTTCTCCCTTTAGCACCAGCGACTTCTTGACATTTTGGAAGCAGAAAAGGAGGTGTTATCAAAAAAGATAGAAGAAGCTATGGTGCAGCAGTCACAAAAGCACAAGGTACTGCTTTTGTTTACCAAAAAATAAGAGACCAGCATCATGGAGTTCATTGGGAATGATCCTGTCACAGTTGCTGACAGGAAGAGGAAGCTTTCTTAAGCACTTTGACTGTTTGAAATTATCTTTAGCCACTCCTTTATTGTCTATTGCAGTTTAATTTTTCATAACTTTTGCAGGAAGTGCTGGACAAGTGTTTGGATGAAGAAAGACAGAGAAGCAAGGAGGCTCTGGCAGCTGCTGCAAAGGTATCTCTCATCAGTTAATGGACATGCCATGTGGATTCCATGTGTGTCATTAGAAATGCCAAGCTCAGACACTCACTTTTGTTTCATAACTACATTTGTCAAGCTCTGTGTTCTCATCTGTGCTTAGAAGAAGCTGGTTCCACTGAAGATGAACATGTCTGCTATATCCCATGCCTTGATGCAGAGATGCAACTCTTCTCTTGGACAATAGCCTCTGAATTGTTTTTAACAAGAAGTCACAAAATTGCAGTTCAGTTGCTGCTGTTACCTAAATATTTGTTTTTGTGGTCCTTTGACATCAGTGCATCTTGATTTGAAGAGTTAGGTCTCGGGGTCAACTGATGATCTTAATTAAACAATCGTGTTATTTTACTTTCATTGAATATGGTCATCTTCAATGAGGAGAGAACTATTATTAAAGTCATATACAAACAGGGATAGTTTAACAGGTTTTTAATTATTTTATATAAGCTGATGTTTGGCTAAAAGTGACTATTCAGTTTTGAAATATGCTTTCTCCTGTCTATTTCATCATTAAGTGCATTGGTGTTAGGACAATAATTTTGTAAATTTTAAGCTGGAATTAATTTCTAATACTGGAGCAGAATCCAGTACAATAGTTTGGTTGCATGTAATGATGTGGGAAAGCTAGTTGTGTGTATTACCTGGAACAGTTCATCAGGCTATATTATAATTTTCTGTATGTCTTTCTTGTGTAGTATATGAACACTGGCTGAGCACCTCACTGAATACCATTCAGTAGTACCACAAACATTTCTTATGTGGTTGATATCTACAGGAAAATCTGTGTATAATTAAACATCCCAATTTGATTGTTGTATTTTTATATCTAAGTAGAAAATCAACTCCCAATGAATTGAAAGAAACAGCTTTAGTTGGAAGTGTAGGTATCTCATGAATACAGTATTTTTAAGCTGAGGGATTTGTGATTAAGTTTTGTTAGCCCATGTTTGCTTATTTTGAATTTCAGTTTGTCATTTTTTATTTGTAGATATTATGCAGTGGTTATATTGCTGATAAATATATTAGTGTGGCTACGCATGTGTGCAGCTGTTGGCTTCAAATTCTCAGTGATTTCAGATAATGGTTGAATATAATGACTGGGGAGAAAACAGTATAAAATTCTGTAACCACACAAGTCATTGCCCAGAGGTAATACCTGCTTGGTAGCACTGTAAGATAAATTGAACCTCATAGTCCAGAAGTGAAAATGTTCACATCCCGTATCTTGTGAAGATGATAAATAGGAGTCCTTCAGGTTGTGTGTGTTGCTCATCTAATTGTGCCTGGTCTGTTTCAAAGGCTGAAAAAGAAGTAGTGCAGGAAGCTGTTCTGAAAGCAGTAGAGGAGGAGAGGAGAAATATGGAGAAGATTCATGCAGAAGAGAGAAAACTGTGGGAAGCAGAACGTGATAGTCACAGAGAGAAGATTGCCCAGGCTGTTTCAGAAGCCATGCAAGAGCAAAGAAAGCAGAATCAGGTTAGTATGTTTCACCCTTCCATGCACCTGCTTTGTGTGTTTTTGGTTTTACTTTTGTATGTCTTCTGTTGTTGTGGTAGATTTTCCTGTGACATCTGTCACTGAGTTGATATTTGCAATGCACAGCAAGCAGCTCATGTTCACCTAGGCTGTGTGTATGGAGAGAGGCTGGCACATACAGAACAAAGTTCCTGTGACCTTTAAAGCTACATATATTGAAATGATGTAAATCATGCCTGGTTTTGTTCCTCTGACTTCAAAAGGAGCCCAGGATGAGCAGCTCAGAGAGTGCCATTTATGCTGTAAACAGTTCAGATGACTTCCATACCTGTGGGAGACTAAAGATGTTACATTTGTTCTTTATAGAACAGGTATAAAATAAAGAGAGAATAATAAAAACTGGAAACATAAACCAGTAATGAACCAGAAATCTAATCATTGGAGAGGTGCTTCTATAACAATAAATGTATGTCACTTAACACAAATGGAGAGAGACATTCCCAACAGTGCTTTTAACATTCCTACAAATTGCAAATTAAATATGTTAAAATTGCAAGTAAATTAACTCTTCCAAAAGTTGCATTTTGTGGTCTGTGATGCTGGAAATATTTGGAGGGGCAGCCTATGAATTCACTGATTTCTTGATATTTGAATGTTATAGTCTTCAGAAATTTAAGGAGTATTTATTTCATTGATGTGTTGTAATTTGATATTGCTGTATTTTTTTATGTGCTGCATAAGGGAAAAAAGTAAGAATTTGAAGTAAAATAAAAGTACTCTTCGGAAACAGTCACCATTTCCCTCTCCAGCCTTGAACAAAATTAATAACCTCATATACCAAATCAGCTAAAAAAAAAAAAGTTTTGATGCTGTACCATTATCGTACTCTGTATTGCCTAAATTCCTAATGTAAAGAGAATGATTTTATTTTTTGTATCTTCTTTACTTCTTTCAAACGTGAAGCTTCAAATGGTGAAATGTAACTTTTCAAGACTTTCAGCGAGCCTTGAGGCAGTCAAACTCTTCTTCAGAACAGAAGGACTAACAGCTGAGTTCAAAGCTGAATTCAAGCTGAGAACAATTGCTTGGGCTTTAGTTAGATACAAACCATTCAGACTGTCCAGAAGGAGAACTGGTGCCAGTGGTGTAGAGTCTGTCCCTGGAAAGGAGAGTGGTAAAGTGTTCATTTACTGGAGTAAAGACAGCAATGCTTGGTATTAAAAGAAATGGAATGAATGGTAGCTTGTGGAACATGAAGAGATTGGGAGGAGGAGGACTATGGTAACGAAGAAGGACTATGGTAACGAAGTTTGGGAAGGGTTTTGATGGATTCTGAGGATTTTGGGTGGAAGATTCCCATGGCTGGGTGCTGGAGTTCAGCCAGGGTTCTGTGTTCATGGATTTGGGGGCACTGGGTGTCCTGGTGTGGGAGAGATGTGGGCTGAGCTGGGCCAGTGACTTGAGGCAGGTTTGCCCTCACTCTGCAGGGTGCTGCAGACTCTCTCATGGTTGATGTTGCCTTTGAAGTTGCCACAAGACAGGATGACATTAGAAGTAGTTTAATTTGGATGGATATATTCTTTGATAAAGTCCTAAATCCACTGCCATGTCTGCATTTCCCTGAGGAAGCAATTCAGGCCTCTCCAAGGGACAGGTTTTTTCACTCAAACTCCTTTTAGATCAAGTAGTTCCTAGTGTGGAAGTACCTAGTGATGTACTTGTTGGGATGGTGAGCAGCACTGAGGTGTTGGACGCCCTTGAGATTAATTCTCTTGTAAATATCCTTTAGTAGTGTCATTAGTTAATTCCACTTCTTTTAATACCAAACAGCTCTGACAACTTTCGTTGTAACAGGAATAATCTCTCTTATCTGGTTATAACATGATTATTTCACTTTCATGTCTGGTTCATTTTTCAAATACCTGATCTATTTTTAAGTAATGAAAAATGCAGATTTTTCTTGAGATTTCCAAAGTTCTATCACATATATCTATAGATATATGAAGTTACACTCGTTAATCTCTAATTAATGAGTACAAATTCCCTGGGGAGGATGGACTTTCATGGAGAAATTGGTTTCTTGGAGAAATTTTCCCTTCTTCCTATGCCAAGAACTTGTATATGTCCTTTAGGCTGTTGCAATTATAAGCATACACAATGTACAGAAATTTTCTGTCAGCAAAAGTTCTGCAGAGCTGATGTGCCAAATGATAACTTATATGTGGTGTCAGATACAGCTTTGGTTTAACAATGAAAAACACTTGAGCCTACAAGGCACTTAGTGTGTGGGCAGTAGTTTTTTCTGTGTAGAGCCTTCCACACAGAGTTGTTTTTTATTTATGTTTTGTTTTCTGTAAGATTTGTCTTACAAAACCTATAACTGCAGTCTTGACTCTCTTGTGGTTATTGGTTAGGCTATATATTAAGTCAGCTCTGTAAAGGCCAAAATGCAAACACAGAGTCTAACATTTTAGACAATGAAATATAAAAAATCCTAGAATAAAATTTTATTTTGCTGTAAATTATTTGAAAGAGATTTGCTGTATTGATTTGAACTAAAAAAGAAATTCAGCATAGTGTTAAAGGAAAGGAGTTTTCCTTCACTGATGCAGTAAAAATCTGTGAAATTGGAAGATCACAAAGGGTCAGTTTGGTCTTCTGCAAATAGGTGAGGCAGAATGGCTTGCAAAGTGCCCACAAATAACTCTAGGAATAATTAGTGGAAACATTCAAAAACATTGAATATTTTGTTATTTTCTTCAAGATGCAAACCCATAGAGAAAAAGTCATTTTCATCTGCATGGTGCAAGAGTTTATAAAAGTATGTATTTTTAAAAACTGTAGCACCACTGGGTATCTGTAAAACATTTAGATTATGAAGGTGAGGGAAAATAAATTTCCATGTAAAAGTGGAATAAATTTGTTGGCTTCTCCTTTACCCTCTAGACCAGAGAAACATGATTAGGAGTTTTGATTCGTTGGTTTAAAAGAGTAATTTGCCATCCATTAATTTTCTTTATTAAAATAAAATACGTTGGTTTTTTCCACCAGTTTTTAAACACATGCATTAGAAGTTATATGACTATATATAAGAAAGCAAATGGAAAAAACCATTAAAGTGTGGGTTGTTTACACTTCATTGGTTAGGCAGTTTTAGCAGAAAAGAACAATAAAGGTTTGAAGATCACACTTGTGCTGAATTAGGCAGTGAAATTTTCCTTTATCACTTAAATAATTTGTTTAAAAGAAGAAAAGATGGGTGTTTTAGACTTTTTTGGGGGTGTTGTTGCAGAGTGGCCAGGAAGGAAACCCAAAGGGGATCCAAATCTGGAAGGTTTATGCAGATGCCTTCTACTTGTGAGAAATTCATGCTTGACAAAACTTTGTCCTAAAAAAAAGGTTTGTCCTTGGTCAAATTGTTGTCAAGCCTGCAGATAAGGAAATACTACTTCCATTTAAAATTTATTATACTAATTTAACATTGCCAGAGAAAAATCAGGAGACTTAGAGACAGTTTAATAAATAGATCATATTTAAAATCAAATATTTTGTTGCCAAATATGAAACAGCCGAGTAAAGATAAACTTAGAGTGAAAGTAGGAACTAAAACATACTGAGTTAATATTTCAACTTGATGGAGCAACCTTGACATACCACCTTCTTTGCTTTTTCTTTAAGAAATTAAAGGATTACAGTAACATCAATATTGTTTTGGGGTTTTTTTTTATGAACGTTTTTAATGAAAACTTTGGCTGTTCCAATGACTTGGGGTCTTTACTTAGAGACATGGTATTTGTACTTACAGTGAAGGTATTATTTTTTTAAGCCTTAGAACTCTAAAGGGATAAATGAGATATTTTACATCACCAGGGAAATGGAAAAATGTTTTTTAGAGCATGCTTTTAAGGTTGTGAAGTAGTAAAAGTCCAGATGACATCCATTTCAGTTGAGACTGGCGGCATCTTCAGATTTTATAATTGTGTTTTTCAGGTGCTTCATGATTTTATAATAAGAGTTTTTTGTAGTTTTTTGGTTGTTACTTTTTTACTTTAGAAGAGCATTCTCAGTTTGGGGGAAGAGCAGGCTTGCATTTAAAATCAGGAAGAACAAGCTCTCCTTGAAAAGAACTAGTAGCCTTTTGATTAAAGATAATGTTCATTTGCACAGGAACCTCGTGATCCTCTTTCAACACATTGAAAAGTCATCATTGATTGGGAACTCATCTGTTTAACAGACTAGATGTAGCTTGGCATGTCTCCAGTATTTTCTTTTCTATTTTTTCTGGTGTTTTTTACAGTGGCATTTTCCCTGCAAGGAGAGTTTAATGTCTGGTAGTTGTCAGTGTTGAGAGTGGTGAAATGCCTCCACTAGAAATTTTTCTTTCTAGAACACCTATTTAAGTAAAAAGTGAGCATCCTCTAGATAAGGAGAAAATATAAGAGGTTGTTTGGCTGAGGCAGAAGGTTTTTACCCCAGAATCCAAAACTGCAGTGAAGCCCCTGGGGTACAACTCTAAACACAAAAAACAATGGGCAATTCTCTCTATCCTTCTTTACATTTATTTTTACTCATTGAAAAAACTGAAGTCCAAAAATTCTTTGGGGATATAGGATGGTGATATTCATACAATTCTGAATAAAGGCTGCTGTGTTAAGTTAATAATTAATGGGCAATGAAGAGTAGCTCCCAGAGCTATAATGCACAGAGCTCTCTGCATGGCAGTTGTTATCATTTTACAGAGCCAAACACTCAGCTACACAAAGGAGGTGAAATCCATGGCGGTGTGGAAGAGAATTAACAAAAGAAACTGAAGAGAATTTATGCACCACTGTTTTTGTTTTAAAATAACTTCATTAAAAGTAAAAGGAAAGCCAGCAGCTGCAGGGTGAGCCCTGGAAATTTAAGTCCATCTCATAGCTTGAAATAAATAATTCTGCTAAGGCATTTGAAGCAAAAAATCACCTTTTGTCATTTCCTGAAGGCTTAAATTTAAAATACTGTATATATTCTAGTGTAGTTTACCCTAATTCTCCAGGGGAAAAGAGCCTGAGTTCATCTCTGCCATAATCCACACAGCAGACCCATTAGAGACTCAAGTGCTCAAGTGTTCTGAAAGCTGAAAATATTTAGGAAAGAAAAGAAAAAAAAAAACCCTTTAATTTATTAAAAGAACTAACATAAACTCTGCTTCCTCTTGGACATGAGGAAAAGCAGTAAGGCAAAATTATCTTACCAATGGGAAAGTGTTTCAGGAAAACTGAGGCTGTGGTGTCTCATTCAGCCAAGCCACAACTGAGATATACTGAGATATACAAAGAAAAAATATTTTTGCAAGAGAAGCTAACTGAAACACTTAGGAAAAAAAAAAAAAGAAAAAAAGGAACTTTTCAGTGGTCTTTGCTGAGTAAGTCTTTAAGAATTAAAGACAATTGAGTATGTTCACATTTCTGAAGGTTCATGTTGTGGTGTTCTTTGCAGAGCAATAAATTTGTAATCTATGGTCTTAGAAAGCATTAATACAATTTTACTGGCAAACATCTAGATAGTTGAACAAGAATTTATTATTATTTAAATGGTTTTTAATGAATTTATGGATTTATGAATATCAGCATATGCCATTGCTTAGAAGGTATAATAAAAATGTATGGATCACCTAAATCCTAAGGAATGAGTGGCTCCTCACCTTCTACATTATCAAAACTTTTTTTGGTTCTCATCTACTTGAGGGAGTGCTTTTGCTGGTATTTAGGCAAGCCTGAAGGAACTTGGTATTGAAATTCTCAAAGATTTCCGTACCCAGTGATGTGTAAGGGAATAAAATATTTCTAATAAAAAACTTGAAGCTATTGCCCTTGTTCCTAAGGATCTGGCTTTTGTTTCTTTTCTACAAGTACTAAAACTAGCTGTTAAATTCTTGTTGAAAATTACTGTTTGTGTAAATATTTTTCCCCACTGCCCTGTATTTGAAAAGGTTGTAAGGACTAAGAAGGAAAAAAGGTTTTCTAAAAGGTTATTTCCCACTCTAGCTTTCAGTCAGATTTATTAGCTATTAGATGGCCCTTTCTTAGCCCTGCAATCTGTAAAAAACCAATTCACTTTTTCTCATGCATCAAATGAGCAGGTATTGAAGGAATTTTTTGGTGGACATTTTAAGGGGAAAAGAGGAAATATATATGGGATTATACATCTGTCTTGTCTTTTCATTGTCCCATAAATTTGTCCTTTGCAAGATTGCCTCTTTGTTCATATCAAATTTGGAAGCCTAACTGACTTTGTCCTCCATTGGCCCCTTGTGAGCTATTTCTGTATACAATGAAAACCCTGATAAATCTCTGTGATGTCTCTTTATAAATGCACCACTATCACTCTAAGGTTTCTTAGTCTTTCTTTTTTCCTTTCCCACTTCCCAAATATTTTTTGCAACCTCAAGACCAACCCTGTTGCTTGTTGCTCTGAACTGTATAATGGTTTTCTTTCAGATCTAATTGTAAATATAATTTTCTGTTTACAGCATGCATTTGGCATCTTATCTGTAAGAGATAAAATATCATATCTAAAAAGAAAGGTACAATCTTCAAACAAGGTTCACTGTTCAAAGCTCCCACTTTTATTTTTATTAATGCATTTTTTCCTCTCCTTTGTATATACTGCTATAATTACTGTTGCAACTTTCCAGCCCTTTACTCCATCACACTTTCTCTGTTAAACAGGCTATAAACTGCTTTTTTGCCTCTGTTTCAGGGTTTGCTGTTGTCTCTTTTTCCTCTTTAATCACTCTGTTTATAGTATTTGTTACCAGAAGATCAACTTTTACCTATATTGGCATTGCTTGCCCTTCTTCTATGATTTTTTTTTTTTACTAGGGAGGGCTTTAACATGATGCAATAATAATTTAACTTCCTTGAAGTTTAATTTCTTTATCCTCAAAGCTCTTTGTGTTTATGATATACAGAGCTTTGAGTGCATTGTCAGTTAAGGGAATACAAACTATTACGTTTATCAATCTCTCTTTGTCCACTTGTTATTTTTTTCATCTTTTACACGGGTTGCAGAGTCCTGTGAAGGAGTCAGAATCTGAAATATTCCCTCTATTCTGTTTCTGAAGTACTTAGCAAAGTGGCATATTTTTTAATGTAATTTCAGAAACAACTTTTTATGACCCCATAGGATTTTGATTGGGTGGGTCAGTGCTAATCTTTGGAAGACAAAATGGTTTTTCAGTAACAGGCTTGGACTGTGGTAACACTGCTCTTTATGTTCAGTATTTTGTGGACTCCTACAAGAACTTGTTGGGGTTTTTTCCTCTATATCCCAATTCCTAACTGAATAGTCTATTGATAACATGGTATCACACAACGTGCTGGAGAAGAACTTGCTCTTCAAACGACCTCTTCTCCTATTCCTCTTGCCTTTATTGCTCAGCTTTCAGTGGGAGTGTGTGTTTACATTTCTCTCAAGAAGGTAGCAAACCATTTATTTCAGTTTTCCTTTCTTCTTGTTTTTCCACCATCTTGCAGAAACATTAATGTGGCCAGTGTTTGTAGAGACACATTAGAAGAAAATTCTGTGTAATCTTGAATGTGTGAGGAAGGACACAGCTCAGTGGGGCTGAGTGGAAAGAGATCCCTGCCATTCGATGAGTTTATTTTTAATACGCTTGCAAAGTCTGGAAAAGGAATAGTTCACAGCACAGAGACCTTAACCATGTCTGAGTTCAGAAGTAGATTGTAGTAGTTTGTAACCACAGACATTATAATTTGAGGGTTACTATTTTCTGAAAAACCACTTACATTGCAGTCTGTGGTTGCATTTCCTAGATAAAGTTTAGTGCTGCCACCTGATCCTTGTGTGGAAACAAAAGAATTTTCCTATAAAATTGCAAAGCAACATATGGCTTGTTTTATTTTTTAAATACTGTCGGGAGTTCTCTGGTGTATCAAGTACACTGCTTTTTCTTTCTGTCTTCACACAGATTTATATGTTGTGATTGTGTGGTTGTCATTTCTAATACATGGTTGGCTGTGATTTGTCAATTGAGTATTTGAATATCTGTATTTTATTTTTGATTAGGTATTCTTAATCTTCTAACTGGTGTCATGTCAAGCATATGTATAGAGGGTCACGTAACGAAGCCAACTTTGTGACTATAATTTAGTACTCCAGCCATTGATCAAATATGTAAAAAAAATAAAGGGAGGAGAGAGAGGAATTGCACCTCAAGTGCCATTTTGGGGAGTGTTCTTCCTTACCTTCTTACAGGAAACTGTGTTTTTCCATTTTCTTGAGTCTATTAAAACAGCACTAAGAGGCTCAAATAACGCTCTACCCTTTCTAGTTAGAGATGAAATAAGGGCCAATTCTTACCTTTGTAACCAAAATCTAAGTTAGGATAGAATCTAAAGGTAGATATAGCATTAGAGGAAAGAGTAAAGAGATGAAGGAAAAGTAGGCACATGCTGAGAGAATGTACCTGCAGCTAAGGCTTTGTTCAACAGTAATAGGTAATAGCTGGATTTAAATACCTTTATATTAGTTGATCATTTACTCTAATGACAGAAATAGAGCAAAGACAGATAATGACTGAGTACCTAGAGGAGAACACTTAGTGGAAGGTTGTATAAAAGAAGTGAGGATTCTCATCACAGAAGGAAAAACTAATATCAATGATTAAAATCAAAAGGATGTGACTGAGTTGACTAGGGAACTATTGTGCAGTGTTTGCTCTTTGAAGACTTCTGAACCGAGTGAAAGGGATGAAAGAGTTTTCTTTCCATTTATTGATATCACAGCAAAGCTGTCTTTTGATAGTCACAAAAGAGTGTCATTGTTTCACAGGACTCTATGTTTGTCCATTTTGAACTGCAGGTATGGGACAGTGCAAACCACATCAGGAGTTCAGGAGCATTGTCAGAGGTTTTAGGGTTATGTTTTTTAAGACATAACCTGTGAAGAAAGCTGTGTGTTTTATGGAACTGTTTCATTTCTCCTGAATCCAGTCAGCAGGGTGACATTTCAGCTCAGATGAGAAACAGATATTGAGATCTCAGAGAAACAGATCTGTATGATTCATCCTGTGAATAATCACAGAAAAATCCCAACAAATCAAAAGTGTTGTGGACAGCTGCCAGCAGTCTGGTGAATCCAAACGTTGGGATGAAGCCCCCTAAAGCAGGAGTCTTTTTGTGCAGTCACATGAGATTGGCCTGTCCTGTCTGGTGGCCACAGGATCTCTCTGGTGACAGTCGCTGTTTTTTTTCAGGTGGTAACAGGAGGTGATCAGTGTCTGAAACAGAGAATTGTTTATAAATTGGGAAAATGCATCAGCACTTAATTTGGTTAAGGAGAGTGTGGTAGATGAATCACAGAATCACTTAGGCCGGAAAAGACCCTTAAGATCATTTGAGTCCCTCTGTTAACCTCGCACTGCCAAGGCCACCACTAACTCATGTCCCCAAGTGCCACACCTACACATTTTTCAAATTCTTCCAGGGAAGAATGGTGTTTTAACCACAGCCCTGGGGACTTGTGCCAATACCAGTAGAAATGAAAAAGAATTCTTTCCAATTTTACTTTTTCTGTTTTAATATCAGTGTAATGAACTAGGGTTCCATAAGGGTATTGCTAGTGGTTTCTGTTTTCTTGTATTTTATTAATAGACTTATAGAATTTAATTATGTTTTTATTTGGACTTCATAGTCCAAATATTTATTTGGACTATGTAGTGTTTCAAGTATCATATTAAGGATACTTAACATACTTCAATTGATTGCAAGTATTTTATGGGTGTAAAATTTTCTCGATATTAAGATGCAGCAGTTTATCAGTTCTGTAATTTGCTTTGAAGAATTTAATGGGATAGGTTATGGGATTTTTTCCCATTCTAACACAAGACAGTATTTTTGGGACCTTTTGACAAATTAAACTGTCATGAGAATATAATTAAAAGAACAGCATATTTGTGTAATATGTAATTTTCTGCTACTTTTTCTGTTAGTCTTGCCAGAGTTTTGTAGAGAAAGAAACCTTTTTCTCAGGATTTTTCTTTGGTAAACTGAATTAAAATTAAAAAAAAATCATAATCACTTTTCACAACTGATTTTCATGTGTACTGCATTCCAGAACAGTGAGGACTACATAGTTACACATTTTAAATTTGGGGGTTTTAGACTTTTTCTGCTATAAAAATAGCAAAAGTGTAGTTTTGCAGAAACTATTCCATTTTGGCTGAAATAGAACAAACAACTAAAGGTAAGAAATAGAGCCTTCTTTTTCAGTTGAATAACTTCCACTGAAGGGACTTTAAAAAAAAAATTAGTTTGATCCAATTCAATGGATTATTCATTTTGTACACTAATAGCTTATTGTAAAATGCCACTCTTAAATATACAGATGAATTATGCAACTTCATAAATATCTTGTATTTCCAAAACCTGAGGACTCCACCTGTCCTCCAGCCAACCTTCCCCACTCCCCCAAATCCAAGTTGTAAATATGCATCATAAAATGTCTGTATTGCTCTGCAGTCAAGCAAGCCTGTAAACAAATCTGTGGGTAGTGCCATGTTATGTCTAACCAGTGAAGAGTAATAAGGAATCCATTTATATTTACCTTTGATTTTCTAAAAGTTTTGATTAAAAAAAAAATCATAAATCATGTATATGAATAAATACACTAGAAGTCATGTTGCGTTCCTGGTTGAACCACTGATGTTTTTTCCATTTCCTGCTGAATTCTTCAGGTGCACCGCTAGTGCTTCTGTTTCTTCCAAATTGGAATGTCTAGAACAAAGGCATAGGAATTGCCAATTTCTCCCTGATTTCTGAGGCACTCTCCATCATCCTCTTGATCTCCCTGAAAAATCATTTAAGATCATGTGATTACTTTTACCAGGTGCCTTTTTTTTGCTTTCTGAAAATGTTACATTTTCAGGATTTATAGGAATCTGAGTCTTGTCATTTTGTTCTCCTGAATCTTGGAAACAGAACACTTGGATTAATAACGTCACTGCTTATTCCATGAGCGGCTTTGGGAAGCTGGGACTTCTGTTTTGGGACAGTTTTGTGACTTTAGCTGAGCAATTTGTTTCCTTAAACAAATACTGCATGTGATAGGGATGTTTTAAGAAGGGGTTCTTGGCTTTCTCTGCTGTAATGCATTTGATGTAGGGTAATGCTAATTTAAGGAGTGGGGAGTTGGGTATCTTTTGCTGCTTTTTACTGCTGGGTACAGATTGTCCCTGGCAATTCCTGAAGTTTGGAAGCAAATTAAAGATTTTGATAAGTTTTTGTATGAGTTTAGACAAAGCTTTGATAATTTCTATCACAGGTTAGAAACCGACTTCGGTGTTGTGGCAGTGGCTCAAAACTGCACCAGGGGAGGCTCAGACTGGACATTGTGAAGCTCTTCTTTAGGAGAGGGTGGTCAGACACTGGGAGAGGCTTCCAGAAAGCTGGTCATGCCCCAGGACTGTCAGTGTTTCCGAGGCTTTTGTATTTCTATTAATATAGCTTTAAAGTGGTTATTTTTCTTTTTTTTCTCTCTCTTATTTACCCTTTAGTACTGAATTTATCGATTTTTATAAATACATGTAGGATAACTATAACTGGGAAAAGAGCGTAGAGGCAATAAAAATTTAGCAGGAGGAAAAGCGATGGATGAACTTTTATCACATTTGTGGCTTTTATTTTTTTTTCATATACACTTACATGCTTTTTCTTTTGGAAAGGAAATTGTCAAGGAAGCATTAATGGAGGAGCAGAAACGAAGTGAAAAGGCAATTGAAGAAGCAGTAAAAAGGACAACAGAGGAACTGATGGAATATATGAAAGAGCAGAGGAGGGTGAGTTACCAGTGGATGATGGGTTTCATCATGAACTGAGAAGTTGATAAAATTTGCTAAACCTCAGACCTCTCTTAAAATTCACAGGAAAACAGAATCAGGAGTTGGGTCTTCAGATCTTTCACTCATCTTTTGCAAACAATTTGTTATTATGATACCTTTCTTCATATGTATTTGCAGACTTTTAAGTCCATCACAAGCTGAAGAGCAGACATTGCTATTTTATGTTCACAAATGAACTTTATTATGCAGTTTTTATGCACACAAAGGCCATTAATTTTTTCCTCTCAACCCATATGATCTGAGAACCTGAAAATATATTGGTATTCTATTAAGTGTGATTTATAGTCAGTGCATTGGTCTTGTTGTGAAATGTTGCAATGTCCTGAAAGTTGTTTTCAGATGTTCTATTCATGCTATATCCTGGCAGTTTAATGCTTGTGTATAAACAGAAAAATGTAGCTCAAGGGACTTTGATTTGCTTTCAGTAGGAGGATAAAAAAATAACACACTTCTCCCCTTTGAAGCTCTTTATAAAAACATAAGCAAAAAATAATTTTTAAAAACCTCTTTCATATGGCAGTAGCAGCCTGAGATCAAATTTCAGTATTCTCAATAAACAAAATCACTCAGATTGAGTCTAATGGGGAATGCTGTCCTGAGAAGGAAGTAGAAATAATGAGTTTGGCCTCTGCTTCTATATTCTCTGCTTTTATAGGTTAAATAATACTATGGGAAATAGGATTTACCTTCAGAAGTTTCACTCTGCTACTAGTTAGGATTGCTGTTGGGTGAGTTCCTTCCATTATGCTGTGTGTGGAGACATTTCCTTTTAGCAGGATTTGTTTGATTTGGAAAGACAATTTAAGCAGAATCCAGTGCAAAACATGATCCATAAGGATGTTGGAGCATATCTGAAGTCAGTTGTTTATGAAGGATAAGCTGTGGGGAAGGTGATAGTAGGTCTGCTATTAAAGTAAACTTATCATAACTTATCATAAGTGTCATAAATGAGTGGGTCAGTAAGGCCTCCAGTGCAGATATACATGAAAATATCACCTTCACAGAAACAAAATCTTTGATTTATATGGTAGAGCATAAATTTCTTTCATTTCATAGAGCATATTCAAATTTTTCAGCCAACCTTTTTCTCTTTCTGATCAGTTGACACATATCCATTCATTTTTAAAAAATCATACATAAGGAGAACTAAATTTTTCTGACATAAGATTTATAAAGACTGCCTGTATTCAGGTTGGAAGTGAAAGACTTGTTTAACTCCAAATCATGTAGCATCATAGCTTTTATGTAATTACATAAGAGGCAGAGGAAATGGTCAAAACTCATACACCTGTAAGAGGATAAATATACTTTATGGACTGTGCTAAGAAGTAGCAGCTTATGTAAGAAATTCCTGGAAAGAGCTCAGGGAAAATGCCTTGTCTAGGATGTGGAGAGATTTTTTGGGTTTTTTTAATTGACAGGGGCATCCCAGGTACAAACTTGCAAAGGTAGTGGGCACTCTGTGTCATGATTGTTTTGAAAATCTGTTTGTAGAGCCCTTCAAACCATAGGCACAGCAGTATTTGTACTTGGTTACCAGGGGATTAATTTGGATTAGTAGAAAGTTGCTTAACAAAAAGCAACAATAGCATCATACTAAAATGCTGACAAGAATAAATGTAACTTCCTCTGTATTGAAGGCAAAAAAAATCACCAAAACTAGGGGAGAATTTGTTGGCATGTCTTTCCACCTTCAAAAAAGAACAATAAAGCTAAAAACAAAAAGGAAAAAAAAAAGAAAAAACCCACCTGTGATTGAAACAGGTATTTTCATACAATAAATGATGATGTGGCATGCATTGTAATTATGCCATATGAACTCACCCAGGTTTTTATAGATATATTGCACTATGTTGGCAGCAGTTCTAATTATATGCTGTAGTCTTAGTTTTATGTTCTCTGTTCTATAATAAATGAAGATTTTTATAGTAGAAAAATGTGGGGGTTTTTTTAATGTTGCCACAGCTAACACCTTAAGAATGGGGATATCTAAGATGTGAAGGAAATTTCAGTCAGGAATTGAAGTCTTTGTTATGTCATGATTATCTCATAGCCACCACCATTCCAAAGCAGGTGTCAAAGCTGAACTGGAGTCAGGCTGTCCTGTCTGTTCAAGACATTTTTCATAGCTACCAAACTTGTAGAGATTTATTTCGACATTTTAACACCTTGAGTCAAATTCAAATGCACATGTTAGCCAGAATTGTATTCCCAGCAAAGGTCCATCCACACTATGTCCAGAAAGTTATCTTTATTAACTGCCTGAGGGTATATTTGACTGTGTAGTCTTGCTTTGCCTTCATCTGCAATAAATATCGGGAAGGCAAAACAATGCTTCAACTTATTGCTGGTGGGGTGGACACTGAGGGGACAGAGGTGAAGGGTAGCACACAGATAAAAAGGCACTTGTCTTGGTTTAGGAAGACAGGTGTCTGCTAAGGAAGGCAGGAGCCTCTCCTCAAATGAAAAATGTAAACCCCCTCCCTCCTAATTGTTATAAACTTTAAATTAAGGGTCTCTCAGGCGAAAATATGGGAGCAGAAATAACAGTTCTTTATTAGGGAAGAAAATGAAAAGATAAAATAAACAATGCAGTAAACTAAAACAACACTGACAGAGTCAGAACACAACCTGCCAGCCTGTTGGTCAGGGTGCTGGTAGCAGTCCAATTGGAATTGTGGCTGCAGCCCTCCTGGAGCGTCAGGTGTGGTTCTGTTGGGGCAGGGATCCTGTAGAAAGGTGTAATCTTCCTCTGAAGATCCAGTGGAAAAGGAGGCAGCTATTCCTCTGGGAAATCCAGTGGAAAACTCTGCTGGTGTTCTAGAATCTTCAGACTATATCCAGGTAGGAATGTTTGGCTCCTCCCCCTGGGCGGAGCATCTCCCCATGGGATGCTGTAATTCTTATCAGTGACATTCAATAGCCTGTTATCAGCAGGTGTTTCCTCGGAGGGAGGAGTGGTTGTGGAAGAGATAAGGAAAACTGCCCAATTAACAGAGGACAACTGCCATACAGATAGCAAATAGAACAATTTGCTTGGCAATCCAGGACAGCACTCAAGTGGGCCTAAGTGGCAAGCCACTTCCTTCACTTCTGTCATACAAATAAATGTTATTTTTGGTTTGGATTCAGTGCATATCATGTGCCATAGAGCTCTGTCTGACACAGATGTAGAGGGAAGCAAAATTTTTCAGTTTGGTTAGAATTGAGTGAAGAAGCACTTGTCCTTGAGTATCCAAAGTCCATCTGTTTTGATGTAAGCTCAAGCTTCACAGACCTATTTATCAGTATTGTCTTTTGTTGCCTGATGTTCACCATGCTGTAACCTCTGGCTCTGCATTGTGGTTTCTGATCACCCAAGTGCTCTGGAAGCACCCAGCCCTGTGAGGAGCCCCAGCACATTAATTGCCGCAAGATGCACTAATTGGCACATTCCAGCCCCTCAGGCTGTGCCTTAGCGAGTGCAGGATGTGTTTGCCAGCTTTTTGCATTAATTGTTAACTATTAATCCTTAAAAAAACCCCAGAGCTGAGCTACCTCATATAAGGAAATACCTCCACAAGCATTCGGTATAAAAACAAACACTAGAATTTTTAAAGGATAATAGTTTTATTTTGCTCAAACATCTTGCTGATGTGGTGGAATATATCTACATGTCTGTACATATACAGGCTCTCAAGTTTAGGTGTGTATAGCCATGTTTGTGTTTGTTACCTGGGCATCAGAGCAAGGAGTAGAGCCTAATGTCCTGTAAATTCTGGTTTAGGATTAGAGCTCCCAAACCCTGATCCCTGGGCTACACAACAGAAGCATAGCAGTGCCCTTCCCTGACCTGTACAACTGCATTGCTTCTGCAATATTTTTGGTTAAAATCTGATTAACGGGTACATGCTGCTCTGTTAGGAGTAAAATGACAGGCTGGGCCTATCCCTGCTCCACTTTTTATGGATTTCACATGGGGCTTTGGCCCATTTACTAAAACAGTTTGCTTCAGTTGGCTGATGCTGAAGTAAGTGGATATAAACAAAGCTTTTTCCCAAATTGCAATTTGTAAGAGCTCCAAGGAGCTTTCACATTTGTTGTTTGCAGTTCCAAGGTCGACTTAAATTTTGGAGGTGTGTTGCAAGCATTCCAGATATGTGAGCAAAGGAGAAGAGTGATAATTCCCTGTGTAAAGTGGGGTCCAGATCACAGCTTTTCCCTCGGCCTCTGGTTGCACTTTGTCTCCTCTCCCTGGTCCAGGATGTGAAGGAGGTGCTGCCTGCACCTGATGGCCCAGGGAGATGAAGAGTGAAAGACAAGAATTGCTTTAAGGTTGTAAGGTGAATTTTCAGAATCCACTGGTCTGAAAGAAGCCAAGCCAGCTGACTTAAGAGAGTAATGCTTCCTCTCTGAACTGAAAATAAGCTTGAAAATAAATATTAAAATAGCAGATAAGCAGTATCTGAATAGAATAATATCAGTATTGCAGTATATTAATGTCCCTGCTTCTTAATCTTATTTTGAAATTGTGTGCTGGCCTTTTATTTGCGTTCATGCTGTGAACCTACAGATGTGGTGCAGTTTTCTGTAACTCCTACTGTTCCATGAAGACAAGTCCTGAAATATATTTACATTTTATATGATTGGCTGAGATTATTTTTTTAAATTGATTTGCAGATAAGAAGTAAAAGACACAAACTTTATACATTTTTTTTTAAATAACGTAATGAAAATATTGGAAGCTTTGTAATACTGACTTAAGCAAATATTTCTGTTTGTCAGGGGGCATCTACACAGACCAGAATGTCACCCAGAGAATTCTGGTGGAGCTTTATATTTCCAGGTGTCTCAAAAATTCTTATGATCAAGGCAATTGATTGATCACTACTGTACTTCAAACTAAGATCTGCATCCAATTATTTGTTGTTAGAAAGGTCAGGAAATTCTGTGCTCTGCTTCTTATTTTTCCATGCTTGGACAGTGTTCTGGCTTCTTGAACATAATCTGCAAATGTTAAAAACTTTCAACAAAACCTTTTATTAAAAACTAAGCCTTGTTAATTCTAAAATCACACAAATGTTAGGAAGCCTTGTAGAATATTATAACAGAATCCTTACAAAAGTATTCTGTTATAATATTCAGGTATTTTGCCTGTGGTACAGGTTGCAAGTTGTTTGTAAATGTCATAGTTCAGTAATTTACTGCCTATTCACTCCAATTGAATGCTTAAAAATATTAATTCAATATGTTTTATTTATTTATTATGTATTTATAGCAGACAAAAAAAGTGATCTAGTATTATTGTGCCTAATTATTTTTTGTGACTATTAGCTGTATAGAGATAAAAAATAATTCTTGAAGTTGGGAGAGTAAGTTACAAGAGGAAAATTTTCTACCAAATAAATCTTGCGCTGAATAGGTTATTTAAAGAACTTCTCTAAATCACAAAGATTCACTTCATGAGGTGAGTAGCTAGCCAACAAGCAAATTTTAATTTTTTCCTATTTACATTGACATTCATCTCCCCTCAGGAAAATCTACTGCTTGTTTTCTGACAGCAAAGCTGAGGACATTAATCAGTCACCTTTTGTCTGCTAATTGTACACAGCTCTTGCTGGCTTTAAAGGACATATTTTGGCCTGTCAGGAAAAAACTACGTGTTGGGGCTTGAGTAATCACTGGAATGACAGATCTGTTTTTAATGCAGCCCCTGTTTCCCTGAAGGTCAGACACTTGCCATAAATGCACTCCCATCCTGATTTAAGGGTCGGATTCTGAGAGCAGGGATGTCACCATTATAACAAAACTCTCTGTACTGCTGTGTGCTCCCATATGATTTGTGCAGCTGTGCCTCATAACCTTTAGAAGAAAACAGAGCTAAACATTTTTCTGACTAATGTTTACCAAAATACTGCGGAATTGAGAATAGCCAAAGAGATACTTTTGGGGGTTTTGTGTTTAATAGATAATTTTTTCTGATACTACAGAAAATCAGGGCCTATTTCAACCACAGAATTTATATTTAAGAATCACTGGCAAGATGATATAAGCCGTGTCTGTCTCACAGGAAAGCAAAAAAAAAATCCAACAAGTTTCTCTTCTGATTTTTCATAGAAGAATTACCCCTTTAGTTTGGTAATAATACAGGTGCTTTTATAAAACAGAATTCCAGGCTCATCCCAGGGATGTGTGGGATGTGCCAGGACAGGCAGCTTGGCTCTTTGCCACATAACCAGAAGAACCAGGGTTATTTTTGCTCTTTTCTGAAAAAGACTTGGAATATTTGGAAAATACTGTTTTACCCTGATAAAACACCTTTATAGAAGGTCAGCTCATTCCAGGCAAGAGCAAGCCATACCTTTCCCCACTTTCAGTGGGATTATTCTGCAGTGCAACAAGTATTTACCCCTTGAAAGGGGAACTGTGCATTTCACTCTGTGCACAGATGCAGTGTAGTCACAATGCTTTTGAAGGGAAGAAAAATAGTGATCAAGTTATGTCCAAGACAGAAGGACATCTCTGACATAATCTGACAGTAAATCAGATTAAAACTGCTCATTTCCTCCATGCTTATCCTTGTTTTTCAGTGTTATTTCTAATGCCATACTGTTTTTATGGAGTGTATTTTGTATGCTTGTTTTGTCTGAAAGAAACAAGTCAACATTTGTTTCCACCTTTTGAGTAGGCTTCTAACTGATACACTGACTTTTGGGGTTGGTTATGGTACAAAATCCCATTTCAGGGGTTTTTTAAATGACATGTGCTATGTTTCATAACTAAATAGATTCATACAGATCTGACTTATCATGAATGCACTTTTAGAACTTCTTGGGGGTTTTATGTTTGATTTTGTCATTTAGCAGCAAAGCCTATATAAATCTATTGTGAAAGCACCTTTACCAGTACAGATTGTGGAAGGTGATCTATTTTACAATTACTATAACCCCTGTTATCTATGTCGGGTTTTTTTTCCTTAAAATGTGAAGTATTTTCTGTGCAATTTCCTCATTCTTTGGTGTTTTAAGATAAGATTTTATGATGAAAACTAATGTCTTACATTTAGTTCTTTAAGGTAAAGACTGAAAAAGAATGCATGAAACTCAAGTTTAATTAGATTTATCCACCTTGTAGAGGAGAGGCTGCTGCAAATTCATTTGGGTTTTCAAATTGTCTGAGGAATTGTCTGTAATTCACTCCTGAAATCTGACCTTATGAGAAGATATGTGCACCTCTGCATAGTTACTCTGTTATTCATCCATCACAGAAAATGGTCAATTTTCTTAAGTTTTTCTTAAACAAACCTGACTAAAAGTTCTCCCTTTACATTTCAAGTGTTGCAGTTGAAATAACATTTTAGTTCTTTAAAATATTGGCATAAATGCCTTAGTTATCATATAGGTCATATTGTCATTATAAAGACCTTGTAATTTATAACCCTTTTTGTAGTAAGAATTAGATCAAGCTAAAGAGGAAGGTCAGTACAGCAGAAGAGAAATAAGATGTCTGTCTGGTGGCTGAAACTGGCTATGATTGTAAAAGAGGATTTGAAAACAATATTACTACCAGAAAACAACTTCAAACATGAATTTAATTGGAAATAACCGTGGCTTATTGGCCCCTCTTATCAGACAGAAAAAAACCCCATGTTTTTTCTTGCTACTGATTTTTAATTTCTTACTTTCAAAGGTGAATTTTTGTTGTAGAAAAATCTCTTCATGTAATTGGTGTTTCTGCCACTGAGGAAGGGTCAGGAGGCTGGATCCATTTTCATCTTACCCATACACCAATCTTCATGCTTATTGTCCTAACTGCAATCAAAGCAAAATTTTAAAATTAAAAAGTGGTTTAAAAAGCAGTTTGGCTTTCTGTCCAACTAAGAATTGACATAGAGTTCAACTACTGGTTATCTATATTTTGTCTTTCCTGAAATTATTGAATTGGATGCTTTCTAGACTTTCATTTTATGGGTGACATCTCTCTTTAGATGAGAGGTCCTTGAACCTTCTGTTGTTGACTGGACCTTTGCTTTCCTCTCTGTTCTTCCATGCATGATGGTAACTCCTTTCAGGATACATCTACTGGCAGTAACCATTGCAACTCCACAAAATCTCCTCTTGAAAAGTGAATCCTAATGTAGCTTTAAACCCAATAGCTCAGATTCTTCGGGTGCTAATCTCATTGGGATTAGAAATTACTGCTTTTGCTTTACTTAAATTGTCTAATTTTTTTCAACTGCACATCCAGTATTTATTTTCTTTTAAGTAAATTTGCTCAATTATTTTATTTCTAATAAAGTAGATAGTTACACAACTGACATGATGATGAATGGAAATAAAATAAGAAACCCCTATACCTGCCTTTCAGAAAAGTACTCCATGTGAAAGTGAAACTATTGCTTTGAAAGGCTTCTAAATTACTTACAAATGTCCTGAACAGAAAAAAACTGTTCCCATATAGTACTACATTAACTTCAGTAACTAGACTGGTATTGTAGTTACTGCAGGTTATTACATCTAATATTCAGTTTTTTAAAATTTATGGTTGACTTTATGGTTCCAGCAGGAGTGCTGATGTGATTCCTATTGAGCACTGATGTGCTTGCATGGTTAAAATGTGTCTGCTGCAACCATTTTTGGCTCTAGCTTAGAACAATAATAAGGATCCAGCACTCTGCCCTCTTTCTAATTCCTTATTCCAGGGAAAGCATGACAAACGCACAAATCTGCTGCTTTCAGACCTGAATCATGGAATCACAATGGGTTGGTTTGGAAGGGACCTGGAAGGTCATGTTGGGCTCCAATCCCCCCACCATGGGCAGGGACATCTCTCATTGGAGGACCCAGAGCACCATCTAACCCTGCCTTGAGCACTTCCAGGCATGGAGCATCCACAAATTCTCTGGGCAACCTGCTCCAGTGTCTCACCACCCTCTGATTAAAGAAATCCATTCAGTCTGCAAATAACAGTGCTGTTGGTTAGGTCATGAATTGACACCTGCTTGGTCTCGCTTTGTTATTCACATTGAGGGGCTGATTTTAGATAAAGCTTGGAATTCACTCCATTTATTGGGTAGCAGGCTGTTGTATCTTATAGCAGTATGTTGTATCTTAAATTGTTCAAGTTAACATTGTGTGTTAGTGGTGGAGCAAGTCCCTGTACCAATTCCTGGTGCACCCTTTCCTCTGTGTAGTTGGTAAATTGGCAGCTTCTTCAAATTCCCCACCCATGACAGGTAAATTATTGTTAATCCCTGGTCTGAGTCATGAGTACAGTCTGCTTTCTGAGTCAGATCAATTTTCAACCCAGATTCACATCAGGGATTGAATGTCTTAGAGCAGTGTTTATATTAGAAGCTCCATATATTCTCTTGTAGATCCAGACTGCAATTTTTCCCACATAGGGGATAGTTCCTATGCATCATGAGACATCATGGGAGCTGGGATTAGGATGGGCAGGGCTGACTATTCCTTTCTCAGGCAAGAGATCCCAATCCTGTATTTTACATTGCATCCCTTACTTGAGATCCATCTATGTGGAGAGATTGCAGAAGGCTGGAGATTTGAGAGAGAGAGAGAGAGAGAAACTAATTGCTGGAGCCACACACTCTTAACTTTAACACAGTATTTAGGAAAAGAATGTGGGAATACAAGAGATAACTTAAAGAGATGCTGGTAGGAGGGGTTTCAGTAACAGAGTTCTGATATTAGTATGTCATATCTCTGTGAATAGGAGGGATCCCACCTGAGAAACTTATGTTACAAATTAGTGACTTCCATTTATTGATCCATTCCTGTTTAGTCACTTGCAAAATCGTGCATGAAAACCAGGGAATTTAGTTTTGAACTCTTGTAGGTAAAGCTTATGCCCTTAGGCAGTTTTTATCAGAACTTTGATATGTGTTACTGTTTTGCAAGTGTGCTTGATTTCAAGAGTCAAGCACAGCTTTCTTCTGAAGGTTTATTATTTGAAGACAAGTGCAAGTGAGAGAAGTTATGAAAATCAGTTTCTCTTATGTTATTTATCTCAAATGAGTGATTTTTTTGCCTTTTTTTTTTATATAATACTTGCTATATTTTAATGTGCCTTAGAACAAAATAGGGTGTCATTACCATTCTTGTTGCTGAATGTTTGGCTTGGCATTTGATGCAAGGCCTCAATTGCAGGCTGACGTGCCAGCAGCTGAAGCTGAAAACAAGACTGCGGTGGGCAAACTCAAGATTTAATTTCAGAAAGAGTGTTTATATTTTCCCTGGGGCCCCATTAATGGGAGTCCAAACCCTAAACGTTACCACCAACACATTTTAACAGACCAGTTTCCCAGTTTTTAAAGTGTGTTGTCACCTTGAGTATTTTTCTTTCAACTTTTCCCCCTTCTTCTGACTTTTAAAGAAAAGCTTTAAAAAGTTGTATCATTTTGGGCTGAATTCAGTGTTGTGTTTGGGGAACATAAATTTCTGTGTGAAGCAACAAGAATTCAAAAATATTTAGTCCTATCTTCTGTTTGTGCATCAGCTATTTTAATAACTCAGCTGTTGCAAGGTACCAGTGCAAAACTTTGTGTTACTACAGAGCTCACCCCCATCCAGCGTGTCCTAGGGGTCCCCACGGTGATGTCCTGAATCCACCTGATGTCAGGACATCTGTGCCATGCCCAGGCTGAACTTGTGACCAACAGGTCAGTGCCAAGAGGGACTCCAGTGATGGGGTCACTGAGAGTTCCTCAGCTCAGTTTCCTGCTCCTTCAGCTGGGCCTGTTTTGTGGCTTTAATAGGATTAAAGAAACATTTACATTGATGTTTTAGGAGCATTTTCACACTGCTCCTTTACCCAGCTCAAAGAGCAGTATAAATCCAAAGGATTAAGCCTGGGATTTATGGGATGTTGTAGTGTAAGATGAGTTTGGTGCACCTGGCTCTCCTTTTCTCCTCTGTGGATAAGGATCCTGAAGCAGTGTGATGCATCTGCAGGGGATACAGAAGTGAGCCTGGCATTTCTTCCTGAACTTTTAGGTCTCTATAAGCTTTGAAATTATTCTTTCCAAATATTAAAAGGAAATTATAGTCTCCTGTGGAGGAATGTAGTATTTCTATCAATTGATATTAAAAGGAAATTATAGTCTCCTGTGGAGGAATGCAGTATTTCTATCGATTGAACCTATCAGGCATTTTTCTTCAGAGGACATTTTGGCATTTTTCTGCCACTTTTCAATAGCAAAACATCATGCATTCAAGAAAATGTTTATTTTCCTGGAAATTATAGTGCTCTGGTTTTAACAAATGGGAAGGGGGAAAAATTACAATTCTCTGCCACTTAGTTTCATTGAAATACAAAGAAAATTGTTAAATAACCAAAATTATAATTTCCAAACTCTTTGAGTGATCATTTATGCTGATGAAAGCGATTTAGTTGAAACTACATACATAGCCTATTGTAGGGTTTTCTGCAATTACTTCAGTGTAAAATTGCCAGAGTTTGAAATTCTTTACTTAAGTTAAAACTGTTTCATATATCCTTTTGTGCCACAGTGTATTAATCTACAAAGGCTGAGATTATGCCTGTACTCTTTAGTCAGGCGAGATTCCAGCTGAAACTGAAATCAAGTGGTGTTATTACTGAGAAAATATTGTGCTATCAAAGCCAAAAAGGGAAAAAAATAACAGGATGAATTATAATGTTCAGCCATGAGATGACTGGATACTCCACTATTTCAAAGCTACTCTTGTGATTGAGATGTATTGTGTTTTTAATCCAATGTGTATCATCTTAATTACTGTAAGAGTAACTTTGGATTTGCTCTGCAAACACAAAATTATTCAGCTGGCTCTGTGGATGTAGAGTATTCACAGGAATAAAGACTTGCAGCGCGCACTGTGCTAATGTCACCCAGATCTGTCTGTCAGTGGAGAGTGGTGTGGTTTTCTCATCATCAGGTGATTGGGCACCACCTGAGGTCCAGGGAAAGGCAAGATCTGACATCCAGGGTCCCTCTGTTCTGCAAGTATTTGATAAGAAGGCAGAGGAGGCTCCCAAATGTCTCTGTTGTCCATTAGGAAGGCTCTGTGTGTGACAGGAGGATGTGAGGCATCCTTACACACCTCTGGCCCCCTGCAAGTGAGGCTCTCCTGTGTTACTCCTGATTCATCCCTCAGTGTTAGAATTTCATGGTGTACTTCTGGAAATGTGAGAATTGTAACCAGATCATCTGTCTGAAGATCAGTTGTTTTGTGTTCTGTATGGCTTTCTCAAAATATGTTTTGCTATGGAGTAGAGAAAAAAATTCAAAGTTGTTGATTAGGTGTGTGTGGGATTAACCATTTTTAGTGCAACTTGTGACTCTTGCCCATGGGCATTTTCAAGTGACATTTTGATTAACCAAGAGTAGGTAATCTAAAGGAAAAAAAAAAAAAAAGAACAAGAACAACAAACCCCAGAAAAATCTATGCATCCATGTATGCAAATGTACATGAATACTCTTATCTTGCCATCCTAGTGAGAAAGTAAGGTCAGCTGAATTTTGAAGCTTAAACATTTAATATTCTATTAGACTGAGTAAGCGAATGTTTTGAGGAGGAGGACTTTGGGGATTTTTTTGTCATTCCTATGAAAATAAAACCTTAATTATTTGCTGTCTTTGTCTTTCAAATTCAGCCACATGCTTGTAACTGTATTTGTTTTTCACTGTCATTTCTTGATTCGGAATTTATGAGAATGTACAACTACGTATTTTTGTAACATAACAGCAGTTATAAATTTGATCTTTAAGTTGGTGTAATTTTTTTTACATTGCTTTGTACTAGATGGAAAGTTTAATCATTTCAATATGATCACTTGGATTAATTAAAGCTAAGAATATCATCTGCAGTTTTATTTTCTTAGTCATAGGTCAACTTCTTGGCTTTTTCCAAGTCCCTGCTGTACCATTCTTTTAGCACCAAGGGGATCCTAAAGAGTCTTAGAAAGTTAATGATGGCCGTGCTCAGCAAAGGCTTTTTGGCATGCACCTGCAAGGCTGTCACACTGCAAAAGAGAAGAGGCAATTGTTCCACTCTGATTGATTTTATTATGAGTTCCCAGTGCAGAGATCAGAAGGTGGGTCACTGTCTCTTCCATCCCCAGATTTTTTGTGATACCATTTTAATTACACTGGAATTGAGGCCCAAAGAGGCAAAGACAGAAGACAGAAGCCCCTTTGCTCCATTGTTTCCATGACATGCAGGGGCAGTTTTGTGGTCTCTGTGTTTGTGTTGCACAGTTCCAGAAATCAGAGTCATTTTAATGAGGTGCTCTGTGGAATTTCTCTGTCCATGTACCAGGATAGGATAAGCCCAGAGTCCTTGCACAACCACCACAAAGTCGCATTACTTGGCAGATTGTCTTGGCTGTAGAGTTTTGAGGGTAAATTTTTTTTTTCTCTTGTTCACTGCACAAGTAAAATGAGTAGATAACTTTGTGTATAAGGATGGTTTATTCTGTTCTGAGCTGTGTTTGCCTACAGCTGAGGAATATTCGTAGTTCAGGGTTTATACGGGGTTTTTGTGCTGCTTCTTATTTACATCCAGGTCCTTTTATGTGGAGATACTTGAATCTCAGTAGTTTTATCTGCTTACTCCTTTAGCTGGGGAATTATTTGAGACTTTTCATAGTTGGTTATATGCAGGAAAATTCAGAGTATTTTTGCCCCAAATTTTGCAGCTTCTTTGCTCTTTTTTTCTAGTTATGTCTTTTGCTGTTTTTATCCTTCTGCTGAACTCAGATTTTTAAAAATTAAATGGGCAAGTTGGCCTTACTATATGTGTTTTGATGAATTTTTCCTATAATTATTTCCTGCAATTGGATTCCTGCAGCAAAGCCAGTGGGATCAAAATTTGAGACTTAATCGAGTTGTCTATGAAGCTAGAGAAACGTGTAAAGAAATAAATTTTCTTACCTACAGCAATAGCAAGATTAGATCGGTGAAGCAAAGGGATGTGGTTTCCTGTTTACTTTTTGCATTCAAATATTTACCTGTGTGTTAGAAATTCAGCAAGATGCTTCAATGACTTATAGGTAATAAGTATAAATGTTATTTTTCTGCTTTGGCTGCAGGCTACTGACTCATATAATTTGGTCAAGTATATTTTTCTCTCCCTTGTCCTTTCCCTCCACCCCACCCTGCTAAGCAACAGTTCCTTCTGTTTTTTGTTTTTTTTTTTTTTTTTTACTAATGTGAAACAAGGTATTGCTGATGTGAAAAACTGCTGTTCTCTTTTCAGTTGTATGTGGAAGAGGTTTTACAGCAATTTCTGTGAGCTAGAGAGAAGTTTGATAAGAGGATCCACGTTTATCACTGAAAGAATTTTCTACCAAGGTTATTGACATAGAAAGAAAGAAGGACAAATAAGAGAAACCTGCAGCTGTCTATTCCAATAAGCACTTTGTTAGTCTTTCCTGACCAATGAGTAAAGTGTAAACTTAGGAGTTTTGTAGGAATGTATAAAAAGCATGCATGCTATAATAAAACAGGGTTTGAAGCCTTCTGAAAATGGAGTGTTGCTTTGTATTGTGACCATCTCAACTACAGCCATTGTATATGTTCTGGGTGTAATTTCTCAGCAAAGCCTTGACAGCAATTTGCATCTGGAAAAGCAGCAGAATAGCCAGGCAGGTACCCAGAGGAAACTGCTTTAGGGAATGCCCTCTATCCCTGCTGTCGAGGAGTCTCCACTGGCTGGCAGTTGCAGGAAGGATTTGGAATAGCATGGAGCAGAAAACCTGCAGATTATTGTGTCCTGCTGGTTATTTCTCCCTCCTCCTTTAGAATCCTCCTGCCTGTGGTGTTGTAAGTGATGACGTGCTGAGAGCTGTGGGTACTCAATCTGTGTTTGTTTTGAAACAAGGAGGTCTGGCCTTTGATGACAGTGTTGCAGCTGCAGCTTTATGAACTGTTTTGCCAGCAGTTGCCCTGAATTTTGCTGCAGTAGCTTGGCTTCAAACTCCAAACTGAGTTTTCCAGTAAAATGTTACTGTCAGTAAAAAACATTGTGTTCAATCTTCTCAATCCTGAAGAAGTCCAGTAGTAAATGTGAGCTCAAAAATTTCTGTCTGAATAGTAGGACATTATTTTGTATTCCCTGAACCTTAATGTATAATTGCTTGTCCTAATGCATGTATATTGCCACAGATTTAATGCTAAATTTATCACAGATTTGCTACAGGCTGTTTTTCCTCATTTAATTTCTTTGTGTGAATCCATCAACTGTAACTTACAATGATAATTTTAGAAAGATACCTGTATTTCATGTGATAACACCTTTGCCCATGACTTCTAGAATGTCCTGTTTCATCCTGCCACATCTTAAAGCTTCATTAAAATGAAAACCTGGCTGTTAAATCAAGTGTTCCTCAAAACCAAGAGACGGGATTTTTCTCCTGCTGCTTCTATTTACCAAACTCCAGTGTGTTGTTAGGGGACACTTTGCTTTAGGGGTTGTGGCTGATAGTGTCACAATTTCACAGGAACCTTCAGATAATCATGATGCAACTGCAGTCTCCTTGATATCTAAGCGGATTAATTACAGCCTGACTCATTATGCTATTTGTAGCTTCAGCTTTCCATATAACTCAGTTTTTTCACCTCCCAGCCTAAAGCAGTGATTCTCTGCCATGTGTGTTATCAACCACCTGTTACCCTTCTTAGAGGCAAAGAAGTTGTGCTCCTGCTGAGCCTTCTGTTCATGAAGGATTATATTAGATAAAGATGTTTAGAAAGCACCCATGGCAATGGAGTAGAAATTATGTACAACTGTGGTTTCACAGTCATGCACATTATTAGGGTATTTTTTTCCAATTTGGATGCGCTGCAAACACTTATGATACAATGATTATTTCTATTTTATATGCTTATTCACAGATAATGCAAAATACATATTCACAGTAAGAAAAAATATTGTTCTGATTAATGCTTGCATTTGCTGTTTGCTTTTCAGTTAGGCTTAATTAATCCAGTGCTGTAGATATCATCTGGGTACTGTAAGGCAATTCTGTGAGCATGACTCAACAGAGCCCATCAGATAACATTTTTTTATTTGGCTGGATAACAATAGCAATTTTTATGTGTAGGAAGATTGTTGCTGCTTTTAACCAAGCGTGGTTGCTGTGGATTAATTTGGAACATGTTTGCATACTGACAAATGAAACAGATCTTGGATACGAGATCAATCACCCAGCCCTGCAGTCAGGGCTTTTCAGGAAGCAAAGTCTGATAGTTTTCAGGCATTTTCCTGGAAAGGTGGCAATTTGGGTTTATGAAGCTCCACAGAAGCCCTGTGTAATCTCTGCCAAGTCATTTGTAGCTGTATTAAATCAGGATGTGATAGTGCCCAAGACTGATTTGGTTACTTAAAACAGTTGGAGATTAGGAGAAAACTATTAAGGACTTCTACACTCTGCGAGCATTCAGGCTCTGACAAGTCTGGATAGAAATCAGTCTGAGTCACCTATAAATCCTTTCTTTAGGTGCTGTTGTAAAGTTCTAGTTCTCTTTTTTCACATCAGAGGAAGTGATCTGATAAATTTGGCCACATTGTGGTTAGTCTTCTGCTCGTGCCTGCCTTGTGGAGACTGTAATCCATTGTGTTTCAGAAGCTGTGTAGGCACCTGCCAGGGCCAAACATTAAGTATTTGTCAGTCAGAGATTTTGAAGACACTGTTTGCATGTGTTTCTGTATGTTTGTTTTAAGAATCTTGAATCTGTGACTTAAAACCACAACAATCAGATTGCTGGACCAATCAGCAGTTATAGTAGCAATTATAGTAACTCCTATTTTTAGTGTATGGCAATAGTCTCTAAATAATTTTTAGGAAAGAACAAACCCCATGTTTGTAACCTATTAAGTAGGTAGGTCATTACAGAGATGTCTCATGTGCTAATGCACATAAATATTCATTATTACTTTTATGGGCTTAGAAAATGCCTATTTTTCACCTTCTACAGTAGTCTGAGCAGATGCTGCAATGGTTTTTAGTTCTTTTTGCACTTGATCTAATTTCCTTGATTGAAAGCAAATTTCTTTCTTGTATTTATGTGAAGAAAAGTTAGTATTTTCTTACATTCCTGGGTCCATCTGGGAGACAGTGGAGATTCTGAGAGGTTTGACAGGCTGTTTTCCCACCACCTTCAACAAACTAGGCAAATCTGTTTTAAAGATGTGTCCAACATATGGTATTATTTTAATGATCAAATTCCAAGCATAAAATCCTTAAGGTTTAGAAGGTGCAGCATTATTTATTTAAGGGGGAAAAAACCCAAACATTTTCACATGGCAATATAATTTATTAAACATCACTCTTTCCTAGAGGTTGTCTTGAACACTGATGACTTTCTAATGTGTAGGAGATACTGTATAAATTACAGCCATGAAGAAGCTTGTTTTTATATACTTAGTAAGTGTTATCAATAGTAGAAATTCACAGGTGGACAGACAAAAATGTCCTGTCCTGGGATTAACTCTAAAATAAGCTCTGCTGCACATATGTACCATATGGATCTGTTTTCCTTCTCATCCATTATAGAAATGAGAGGAAGTAGTTCATTGTTTCCTCATCCAGCTCTCAGATTTGCAGGTTCCTCAAGGTAATAATTTTTCTATATGGTCTGTTTAATGTGCTAGGGAATTTTTGTAAAGCCTTCTGTTCAGTCTGTGGGAAGAAGTTCATGTTAGTGCACCGAGAAAGAGTTCTGAACCTATAGTTTTACTAGAAAATATTAGCATGTGGCTGAATTTCTACAGCTACAGAACCTTTCAGGATCGTGTCAGGCTCATTCACTGGAGTGGGTTAGTTGTGGTGGGGAGAAGAACCCAAACAAAACCCGTTTATACATCATAAAAATTGTACAAAGCAAAGCCCTTGTCTTTGAATTTTCCTCAAAGAGGAGCATTGACCAATCATGCAGTGAAAAGACACTGATGAGTGTTTAATTACACTGCAAGGGTCTGTTGGACTGTGTTTGTTGGCCAATATCCAGTACAGTGCAATCATAGCACTAAGGTGCTATAGTGCTTTTCACCATCCATTGGGCCAGCAGGAGCCTGCTAAAGTTAAGGTTTTGATCATACATGAAAAGCCATTATTTTTCCAAAAATACTTTGTCTCTAAAAATATTCAGAAAGTATCACATATTTAAAATGCAACCATCTATTCACTTAGAATTGAAGTTCAGACCATTGTTCAGAAAGACCATAACTGTAATTCATAGCTCAGACTGATGCCAAAATCAATTTAAAATAATTACCTATTGTTAGGTAATTACTGTTAGGTACAGATGTACAGGTGATTAGGAGAAACAGAAATACCTGAAGGCAAATTCAGTTGCAACATCCATGGTTGACTCCAAGCAAGAAGTTGTGTTGCATCTGGATTCCCTGCTCCAGGAGCAGGGAATTTTTAACATGCTGCTGTTGTCAAGCAAGTCTCTGCACAGAGGAGTAAGTGCCACTGACAACATTTTTTAGTAAATTATTTATATACGTGAACAAATCAAGCATCACTATAATTTCTGCCTTATACTTAAGTAATGTATATTCCTGATTCCACTGATTTCAAAGGAACTTAAATTTGTTCCTCTAGTCCTTAATAAGTAAGTATAGAAGTATTCAGGAAAGTAATCTGTCATCATCAGCACTTTTTACTGGTGGTCTGCTCTCCATGGATACATCCATCTAAGTTAATCAAACAGTGCTAAGTCAGAACTATAGAATAAAGTGAAAAATTATTCCAGAATCTTTTCAAGTAAAAATAGGAATTGGTAGTTTAGTCTTATATTAATTTTCTTCCAAAAAGATATTTAACTAAATTATAAAAAAATGTAGTCTGAAGTATGCCTGTCATCATTCTTCAATTTCTTTCTTTTAGAGAAAAAAATTTTTAATTAGTAAATTTATATAATACAAAACCATACAGACTAATAGCAAATGGAAATCAGTTTGTTTGCAGACAGCAAAGAGACAAAGCTTTAGTATATTTATCAGCAATAAAAATACCTAGAGAAATTAGGACTAAATTAACTAGGGCAAACTACTTTACCAATAATTAAAACAAAGCTTCAATTGTTTTACCTCCCATGTCAAAATGTCCCCTTTCTATTGAACATACATCTGAGAGGGGACAGGAAATATATAAGAATGCTTATACTGCAAGTTCTTTGGAAAAAATGAAATTATGCCAGACTGATGTCTATGAATGAATTTATTACCTGCGGCTAATGAATATTTAACTTCAAAGAAATGCCTTGGTGATTAATCCTATTCAAGAGCCAACCAGCAGCTACTTGTAAACACTAAATAAACGGAAATCTTAATTATCAGTCCCTTAAATCCACCTTCAGAACCCATTCTCTTCACACACCCATCTCTATGTTTTCAAGTCTCCAAAACATTCATTTTGCATTTGAAATTTTCCTGTCTTTGCATGAACAGGATTTTCTTTGAGTAACAAGGATACTTGTGAGGATTTTATGTCTTCCCCCACTGCCCCTTCCTCCTGTATGGATGAATATAAGTCTAAATATCACTGCTGGAATAATTTCTTTATGAACTTCTTTGCATTTTTCCTGGAAAAATAACAGGACTCAAAAACTTATTTTTGATTTTATGGTCCTAGGGAAATTGTTCTGCTTCATGACAATATAATGGCATTGCTTTTTATTTATTTTGTGTGTCGTTAACTACAAAAACACCGGTAATAAAAGTACATTTAAAAGCTTTCTTCCTCAACTTCTTTGCTCTTTTTTTTTTTAATCTTTGGTCATTGTATTTGTTGAATTTAATGACAAAAAGAAGATTGCAGCTTTTACTCATGTTAGTATCACAGACCCAGTTTAGTGAGCTACTCCTACTGAATACATTAATCCTCTAATTATCATTTGAAGTACAGATAATTTTTTCAATATGTATTTGAATAAATTCCGACAGCTGAAAATACATTTGATATTGGGAAGTTGTTTTATCTGAGAGATAATTTTGAAAAATACACTTTTTTAAATATTCATATTTATACAGACAGGAAAACTGAAGAGCCATATTTAACATTAATTTTGTTTTCTTCACTTTTCTGGGTGAACTTCAGGCCATAGTGAGATTAATAATAAAATATACCTTTACTGTGGTGAGATCAGGATTTCATCTCATATCTTTCAGTGCTTAACCTAAAATTATATTTTCCATGTGCTATTTTGTTAGTCACTAGAAAGGGAGAGTACAATTCTGACATACAGCAATTATTTATAGAGTTCTGACTGGGTTTCTCTTCTAGTAATTTGAAATGTTTAAAAAAGTTGGTGAGTATTTAATAGAGGAAGGTAAGGATGAAAACAAACCTATTTGCAAGTAGGGGAAGGGATGAAGGATGTGCATGCTCAGTTGTTTGTGTAAGAAACTAATTTCTACTTTAGGCATTACACACGTAGACTTTTTTCCTGTTTCACAGAGAATTTGAAAGGTAAGATAAATCTAGGAAAATGTAGAGCTGAGAATGGTGGTTAACTTTGGTTTGGTTTGAGCTATGGGTGGCTGAAGAGATGCAGGGGAACTTAAAGTGATGGGTTGGCTTAAAGTGAAATAGAGCAGGCTGGGGTAGAAGCATTCTCCTGGTGGTAATACAGTGCCTTTTATTCTTTCTTTTTTTCCATTTCCCAAGTCCAGTTCTTGCATTGGCTCAGGAGTTCTGCTGGGGCTTGTGCCTTCAGGTCATGCCTTGCATGGCCCCAAGGCACATCATCCTGGCTGGCCTGTGGATGTGGCTGGGGTGAGACCCCACATCTGAGGGTGTCTCATCCAGGCACCTTTGGCCAGAAGCAGTGTGGAAGTGCACTTAGATCTGAAAAGTGGGCTGAGGCTTTAAAAAGAGGGGAACAAATAGCACTGAGTGTGTTGGATGGTCCTGCAAGACTCTGGTCATTTTTGGTAAATGAAATGTCTGAAGGGTAGTGGGTATTTGAGGAGTGGAATTCAAGAAGTGTTTTTTTCCAAATCCACTTTTTTAGCAGGATCCATACTAGTGCCTAGAGAGACAACCTCTAGTTCTTAAGGAAAAAAACAATCTCTACAGAATTAAAATATACTGTTGGGTAACTTAAAATGATGAAGTTCTGGAACATTGAGCAAACATAAAGCTTTGAGCAAATTAAAGCTCCATCAACTAGACACAGTCTAAATAATTTGGGAACTTTGAACTAATAGATTTCATAGAGTGAGAGAGAAATATTGACTAGCAATGACAATAATGGCAGTATGGTGTAGGAAATTGCCCTTTCTTGGCAGATCTGAACCAACTTGATGCATAGAATCAGAACAGTTGGGTTGCTTTGGTTGTGTGAATGTTCCAGCCCAAATATGTTATTTATACCAATTACATTTGCATAAAAGTCACATTAGAATTTGCCAGATGTCTGTTTATACTTATTTAAATCATGAGGTCATTCCATGAAAGGAGCAGGACCTAAAAATACAGAGAGAAGACTGTTTGGAAAAGTGAGATTTAAAATATCTTATAAATTTTCCCATTTTGTGGCATTATGCAAGCAGGAGCACAGCAATGTGGAGGCACTCTTCAAGAAAGCTGTGTCCATTGCTAACAGTTCATTAAACAATATAAGAAAGCTTCATTTGTTTCTATTTCCCAGCCAAGCCAATTTTCCCATTAACAAGCATGTTCTCTTTCTAAATATGTTCCAATGTACCATTTTCAAAGACAGCATCATTGCTTCTCTTTTTGTGTTATGTGAAGATCCCAAGTCTTTCTGGATTGTTTTGTCTTTACTGTAGCATTGAAGATTTTTAGAATGCCCTGCTCAAGGCAATGCATATTCATAAACTGAGCAAACAAGGCAGAACTGAATTCTCAAGATTTATGTTATTGCATTTACATAAATGTTTAACAAGCAATAAACTTTTCTTATGCACAAATGGAAACTACCAACTAACCACTTGAGCTCAACAAAGGCTCCTCAAATGTGTACTTAATTCATTTGAGACTTTTAAAATCTTGCTCAAGCCTGAAGAAATTCTGGTTTGTTTATGCTGTAGCCAATCACTACACACATTAAACATTTACTTTAGTACTTGGTGAAATAAACTTAATCCTATACAATTTGAGATTGCAGCCTTGGTAAAGAAATTGAACAGCAGTATATCGGAACACACATCTGGTGAGCTACTTTGGTCCCTTTAAAGCAGAATTTGCAAGGAAAGGCTGCATGAAAAGAAAATGGAGAGTTTAGCCAAAGCTCATGGTCAAAGCTCAATAAAGAATTGTCTAGGAGTGTAATGATATAACATGCAATAAAAGGAAACCATGAAAATTCAATTTCATGCTGAGCTTCTCCAATTGATACACCTGCCAGAAGCAAGAGAATCTGATGACATAATGTGAGAAATATATTAATTAGAGAAAGAGGTATCTTGTGTTCTTTCTTAACATGCAACAGTTGATATTATGTGCTGTATCTGTCCATTCATTCCCCAAAGAAATTTGGATCACAAGCACAAAAAAAAATCTGCAAGCTTCCCCAGGCAAAATGGTTTCGTCCAGAAGATACAAAGGAAGGCAAGATACTTTTCAAATCAGAGAAAATGCACCAGCACAGCAGAGTGGGGGTTTTTTGTTCCATTGTTCCACACTCTTCCAGATACAGCTTCTTTAGAGATTGGTTTGCTGTTTCTTCCATTTTCTTGTCAGTAGCAGCTGTTAGTTGAATATATGAAGAACAGATTTTTTTTTTACATTTATTTGAACTGGATCTGCTTTAAAATCTGCTGTAAATCAGTGGGCCGGGTTCTCATCAGGCTGTGTATGGAGCCCTCATGCCTGCTCTTGCAGACAGATGCAAAATTTTGAACGGCAGAAGTAGAAACACAGGCAGACTGGGTGGGATGGGGCTCTGAGCAACCTGGTCCAGTGGGAGGTGCCCCTGGGATTGGAGCTGGATCATCTTTAAAGTCCCTTCCAACCCAAACCATCCTGTGAATCAGTGCTTCTATTACTGAAGGAGAGTTTTATTATTGTGTGGTGTTTAGAAAATACGTGTGTTTGCTGCTGGTGGCTAGATTTGATACATTCATCTCTGTTGAAACAAATTGCCAGAATATCCTAACTAGCCAGTTTTGCATAAATTAGAGGAACTTGTGGAGCAGAAAAGCACAGGGTCATATAAATGTTTCCCTTTGTGTATTAAATCACAGCGCTGCAACTTCTTCCTGAGTGCATTTTCAAAGTGAAGTGGGAAGAAGTTGCTATCCTTGTCTTGCATTCTGTGTCTATATTTTTAAGAAAAGGCTATCTGTTATAAACAAAATGGGCATTCAGGTGACTGTTAGAGCAATTAACTGGGCTGCTGATTGATAAACAGATCAGTTTTTGTTGAAAGCTGTAATTAAAGCTGTGAGTCCGAAATATATGAGTCAGGATACATTTTTTGAAAAACCTTCTATTTTCCATTGCATATGAACCTGTGCAAAATAATCTGGAAGAAGTGCTGACTTCTTCAAAATTCCATTACTTCCTTTCCCTTGAGGGACATAATTTTTATGCCATATTAGCCTTGTACCACTACTTTTCAGTCTCACCCTGTGTTGTCATTATATGGGTATTTAGTTGAATTTGGGCTGATTAAAGAATAGTCAGATTGAAATCGTCTCTCAGTTGTGATAATATTTGTTTGACATCTGAACTTCAACATTCAACTGGAAGGAATTTTGCAGTGCGTTTTATTTATTTTTTAATGTTTAAAAAATTCAAATGCTTTTCAGTAAACCATCTATTTGTCATTTATTTGATAAACCCTGCCAAATCTTGCTATGGTGTTCTTATCTTTTTTGGTGGGGAAGATTGTCTATAAAGCAAGGATATATTTTTTATATATATATATAGTTCCCATTGTTTGACAATAGGGGATAAAACATAGGAACAAGCAAAGTAAATAGTAAATATTTTGAATTTTTCCTCTGGGAACTACTTTAATATGCTGCTATTTAAATTACAAGTAGGCTTTGAAATTTTGAATGTGTAGTCATATGTAGTGATCACTTTAAACCCAAAGCAGTGTTTTTATAAAAGCAACAGCTGCAATTTCCATGGGGATTGACCTAGCATGGCAGTTAGGCTGTTTAGCGTTCTCAAATAGATTGTGTAGAATTTGACAGCTTTAAAGTTACTTTTAGCCTTGTGTACATTTTGTTTTGAAGAAGATCAAATAATCAATTGAAAAGTTGTTATTAAATGATACACATTGAAGTTACTTAGGTTCTTTAGTTGTTGAAATTTGTTGTTTAATATGGTTGTTTTTTTGCTGACAAACCCTAGCATTTGTTTCAGGTTTTCTTATAGTTGATTGATCTTTTTTTTTTCTCTTTTTTTTCAATAGCTTGATGAAGTTGTCCGTCAGAGAAATCTGCACAGTTTGGAACTTTTCCTTTCATGTGCACAGAAACAGTTAAATGTTTTATTAAAGGAAGAGCCAACCCCAGCAGAAAACAGAGACTGACATTCTCAGCGCTGATGATACAGTGTGATTTGTGAAGCTGCAAATCTCCATCTAGCAAATGATGAATATATTCCAATCTTTTTGGATTGTATCATTGAGTCAAGATTGATCTGAAATTCTCAATAGAAATGTTTGTGGATGATGTTCTTCTATTTATTTATTTATTTTACTACTATTATCAGATAGCAAATATGAGAGGGAAAAGATCATTGGAAAAAAATTGGTTTATTTAGGATTTGTTTATTTAGGATTTTGCTTTCATTATTTTTTCTAGTAGCCCATGTCAAAAGTTTCCGTGTTATGTCTGAAATTTTAACATTTCCCTGTTATGTCTGTTTTAAATTTGGCACCATGTGTTGATGTGATTCACCGTTATTTTTGATATTTTAAAAAATGGAGAGAAACATTTAGTTGATTATAGGTACAAATCCATCTCTATTTCCAAAATATCTACCCAAGTCCATTGCCTCAGGTGAACCTGAGTAGCTTATTATTTCTTACTGCTTTTGATGCAGAACAGAAGAATCAGTACTGAAACATAAGAGTGTTGTCAGGCATTTTTTAAGTCATTTATAAACAAATCCAGCTCTAGGAACAGAAAAATTTAAAAACTAAACAGTACATCTGTTTAGGGTAGCATAAAACATTGCCATGACCAATGTATAGTATGTATTTTATTTCTGTTTCACAGAGTTAGTTCAATTCCAAAAGTCATTTTCTCATGAAATTACGATTAATGTGACTGACCTCAGTTTCAGGAAGAAGATGTATGTAATTATGTGGAGACTGATACTGCACTGCCTCAGTGGAATTTCTGACAGAACAAGGAGTGCAGCCTGCTGACCTCACATGCCCTTTCTAAGTGCATCCAAGGAAGTAGAAAAATTCCACACTGACATTACTGGACTTTGGATCACTCACAGGACTTTCTAGTCTTGCTAACAGCAGATGGAATGGAATTTCTGTGCCTACACTCTATTGATTGTAGAATTGGGGCCTTTGCTGTAAAAGAGCTCTGAATGAAGTAAGGGAAAATAAGTGTTCATGCTTAGGTATTAAATAAAGAATGATCTCTCTTACGGTGAGCTTATGGACATTTTTTAAGTGTGGTTCTTCTTATTTGGAGGTGTTTTGGGTTTTTTTGTTAAGCTGATTTTTTTTCATCAGCACTTTTCATAAATTGCTTTCTTGTAGTAATAAGGAACACCAAATGGTTGCACAGGTATTAGCAGTATGAAATATGTATTGCAGAAAGTTAAGGTTTTTAATGAAATCTTTTTCTGTGCTTCATTTTTGTAATCAAACCCAAAGGTTTTGTCTTTGGTATACACAAAAGTTCACTGAAGAAGTAAACAGTGCTGGTTTTACTAGATGATGACCTTACCCTGCAAATGGATTAAAATCCAGTCTTCTATTTGATACTTGATTGATCAGTTTGCATTTTTTCTGGCTAACAAGAAAATCCTGTAGTGTTAACAAGTTGCCTACTCATTTTCTGTTCCTAAACCAGTGAAATTTTTGTCTCTGTGACTGCACCAAAGATGACATAGATGTCCCCATGCAATTTTTTGCATGTTGAGGTACTGTAAAAGGAAATTGATTGACTAGTGCTTTCTCCCAATGTGTGTTTAGTTGTGGAAATGTGGTATGAACAGATTCCTAAATGAACAACTTGGTTTTGCTCTAGGCCTGTACGTGAAACAATATTCCTTTTTTACTAAAGACATCCAAGTGTTCCCCTTCAAAGCCAGAACCTGTTAATCAGCCTTTTCCTAATTAGGAGAGATTTGTATTCTGACTTGCAACACTTTGTAAAAGCACTTTTTGAAGAAGCTTATGATTGGAGTCAGTAAGATTTCACTGGCAGCTGTGGTGCATCTTTCCCGTTAGATCATGTGTTATTTAATTTCAGCTCTTGAATATTGTGATGGTCACACAGAACTGTACGTTTTTTCCTTATCTCAGTTCTAGTCCTTTTATCTTCCTCTCTATCCTGCAAGCAAAGTTACAGACTAGACCACAGACGTGCAAGGCCAGATTGGGAACTGGAATTACATTCAAACCTCCAAGTCTCAGAGAGCAAATTTACTTAACCAGCAAAACCAGACCTATTCAGTAGGTGAGCTTTGCAGCATACAATAACTTCCACCTTCTCCATACCTCATCCAAAGCTTTAAAGCTTATGGATATTTTTCATTATTTCTATCTTACCATAAGAGAGTGCAATTTGTAGAAATTTGGGGGAAGGGAATCAGAATCACAGAATGGCCTGGATTGGAAGAGGCCTTAAAGATTATTGAGTTCCAACCCCCTGCCATGGGCAGGGACACCTTCTGCTATCCCAGATTGTTCCAAGCCTCACCACCCTCACAGAAAGGAATTATTTCCTAATATCCAATGTGAACCTGCTCTCTTTCAGTTTAAAGCCAGGAACAAGTTTGCAAAATCCTTTTTTTTTTTTCTAATTCTTTCTTTATTCCTACATACAGACTGGAAAATGGCATAAAAGAGAAAATACCATGTTGTATGTCTGTGGGGTAGAACTTTATCTGCCTCTGAGGCCTGGCTGGTAGTATTAAATATTGGCAAGACTGTACTGGGAGGAACAAGAAACCCTGGAACTAATCCTCAGAATCAAAATGCAAGAACTAGAACATCAACAAAGCTCAAATAAAAAACACTTTCTCTTTATGGTCATATGCTTCATATTAGAAATAAACAATATAAACAATAAATATTGTTATATAAAGGCATGTGTTGGACAGTGTGTGTTAGAAGTGACTTAAAGAGCAGGGCAACAGTAGGTCCAGTGTTTAGAATGCTGTGTTTCCTTGGTGTTAGTCAAGGTCTCTCTATTTTAACACTTTTACTCCATGGTCTAGAACTGAGCAGTTCTAGACTTTGTGATTTGTGTGATTTGTAACCAATAGTTTACACAGAGTTAATACTGAACATTGTGGCATCATACAGTCCAACACATTTTTGTGTTATATTTCTGTTGGCTCCTTATCTGCTTCCACTACAGGATTCTAGATTGGCTCTGAGACCATGTGTGTGCAAGTCATGCACAAAAGGGAATAATGGGCAACATTTTGTACACTGTCAGTACAGGAATATTTGAATTTTTGCCTCGCTGTAAGAATCTCATTGACAAATTACCCTTGAATTCCTTGAAGCATTGAATTCCTTCACTTCCATCATTAGGTGGCAGAACAAAGAAGAAGCAGTAGTCATTCCAGAGGCTGAGATCACTTTAGTATTTTGAATTTTTTGTGCATCTTTACATTGGCTTCTGATCAGAAGTGTGTCATGTCCTGCTAGCTCAGTAAATGGTGAGGTTTATTCCTGACTGTCTGGAATCATCCATGCAGACATGACCTTAGAGAGCCTAATTCCTTTTCACACCAAAACTCCCTTACAGCACTCAAGACCCTGCTCTTCCTCTACTTCCTGTGCCCACGTTTGAGCTTACAGATTTTTCTCCACCTCTTTGAAGAAGGGAATATGAGTAAGATTTTGTCTTATTTCCTGGAAGGACTTAGCCACCAATTTAAATTGTTTATCAGGGAGACTCATGTAATTTATGCTCACTTTCAGGTCACATACAGTGTCATTGCAGTTATCAAATGGACTTAGTTTAGGTACTGGAAACACCATTGCAGGAGTGACATAATGTGTGGATGATATTGTCTTAAATGTCTTACTTTTTTTTATGTGGACATCCTGAATACTGTATAGAAAGATTTCATAACATCTGTGGCATTCTTTTTTCATCAATGGTCCATAAATGTGCCAAAGAAATACTGGAAAACACTTTTTACATGGGTACAATTTATGCCTTGCATTCAATTTAATGTTTTTGTGGGAATTGACAAAAAAAAAAATGTTTTCTTTTCTGTGCTCTGTCCAAGAATATTGTTCTTTTGAGGCTTCAAGAAGATTCATCTGCTACCATTGTTTTCATTGTCTATTAATTTTAAAGCCCACATAAAGCTAATAGTCCTGCTGCTGAATTTGAGTCATATTTGAATAGTGGAACATCACAGGAAAACCACCCAAGTTGCACTATCAAGGTTTGTGTTTGCTGAGTTGCTCAAGTTTTGCATTTGTTTCACCATTCAGTGGTACATCATTCTTCTGATAATAATTATAATTATAGTTATTATCCTATGATAGTAGCAATAATAGCAACAATATTTTCTGTAGTAGATGTGATATTTATATTTTATCCATGTCTTAAATGCCGTGTAATTGTAACCATTTTAATATGCATCAAAGATTCACACTAGCTTATATTGCCTGTAACTCTTCACATTTCAAACTTGCACAACCAGCATTTTTCAGATGCTTTCCATTATCTGGAATGAATAATACAATGCACAAACTATTACAAACTATTCTTTTTTTTTCAGATGACAATTTTAAACAGTGCAGCAGTGAACACTAGTAAAACAATGAGGTATTTATAAATACACATATCCTAAAAATATGATTCCCAACAAAATGCTAGAAATTAATCTTGTTTTTTTCAGATTTGATAATGCATCTGTAGTAATAGGTATAGAACACTGTCAGAAGTCAAATCATTGGCATTTGGTCTCTTCATGTTAAAATATTTTGTCTTCTCTCAAAAGCCAAAGCACATGGCATTCTTTTTTCAGCAATGGTCCATTGATGGTCATCAAATGCCTCTCTGCATTTAAAAAGAAACTTGTCCTAACTGACCCCCTCTACACAATGCTGTAGGAGGCTCTTTAACCCAGGGAGAAACAGAACTGTTTTTGCTGAATGAACTTTGAAAGATATTCCAGTTCTTGTGCTGCTACCAAATTAGGGCACTGGTTAAGTGTTCACGTCAATGTTGCTGCATAAATTTTCCAGAAGATGGCTGGTCATGGTGATATATGGCCAGTCTCTATTTTTGAGGCAATAATTTTAAATATTCCATTACTTGAACATCCCAGTCTTTTATTATGATCATAGATTACATATTTAGAGCATGATTGGGAAGCACTGGCTCCCAAGAAGTCAGCAGGAATTCTGCTGGTGGTTATTTACAGCTCAAAATATCTTCCACAATTCTTGCAATTGTGACCTTGATGAATATAATACATACAGCTCTGTCTTTGTATGGTTCTGGAAATATACCAAGAAATTAAGAGCAGATTTTGTGATCAGTTCTCTGAAGAAAATGTCAGCACTTCTTCTGTTGATGGTGTTGGCTGGAGATGTTGGTGAGGGAAAAACTTGTGTGTCATTATTACTACACTACTGGTCATAAAAAAATATGACATGAGAATCTGTACTTCAAAATTATATCCAAAATCCCAAAATAAAATAAAAATAAAAATAATTTAAATAAAATCAATTTTAAAAATGGAAGTTTATGCTTTTTAAAACTTGGAAGCATTGCAAGGTTGACGCTCAAATACATTAGTCTGACAAATGTCAATGTTTTCCTGAGCATCCTGAGAAGAATGTTTTAGGAGCTTCTATGGAGCTTGCTGGGGATACCACTGAATCAGGATGATGAGCATATTCTTGCTTGATTGCCACACTAGTATTAAAAACAAAGTTATATACACAATGGAGAAGTCTTTACATGTCTGGCAAATAAAATGGAAGAGGATCTAGATGTTTTGTCATAAGATAATGTATCATCTAATCATCTTCTTGGGAATCAGAAATATGTTTGCTTCTCAGATTAAGTAATATTTCACTTGCACAGATTGGAACAAAAATTCCTGTAAGCTCCAAACAGCAAGTGCAGAAGATCTACAAAGGACTGCTGGTTGCACAGGAATGACAAAACTACTCAGAAGAATAGGGATTATCACAAGCAGGGGGAGTATCAAGTTTCACTCAATTTGGCTATATCAATATGTAATATAAATGTCATAGTCACAATGTGTGTGCGCATTTTCAACACGATTTTCCTTCAACAAATTTTTCAAAGAACAGGTGAGTTGAAGGCAGGGATGACACAGTCATTCTCCTCAACATTTAAGAAATATTCAAAAAGGTGATTAGTTGATTGATTGATTGGCTGATTGTATGCTGGGACCAAATATTGATATTTATTTTGAATTATAAGCATCCAGAATTTCAGCTGGTTTTTACAGAGGAATCGCGTAACTCAGTTGTCTGTAGCAATTATATATTTTGATCAAATTTTTCCTCTTGGTTAAACAGCTAAGTGGATTAAAGTCTTTTATATCCCTTGTATACTCTTGGTACTATGCAAAATTTACTCACTACCATTTCCAGGACAAAGCTTAGAAAAGTCAGTTAACAACTTTAAAAAAGTTTTTCTTTGTTATAGCAAGAGTTGATCCACACTTTGTAGGCTTCCTGTTGTTGAGCTCCATGAAATGAACGCATTTTTCCTTTAAAGAAGGCAAAACTGGAGTGGCAACTGGTTTGGTTTTATTAATCAAGAAAGCCTGTTGGTCAGTTGTGTTTCTCAGAGTGCTCTGAAAAGAATACATACTGTTATGAAAGTATCCAGAAATCGACCAGAACAGATGTGTGTGCTGACTTTACAAGTCAAAGTTTGCTAGCGGATTTTACTCCTGCTGTTAAATACCAAGGCCGGGATTTTGCTCATTGTTTCTAGCTAATGTTTTGCCTTCTTCACAATGGAGCTTTGAGGGAAAGTCAGCTATACCACCCTCAGAAAGGAGTCTCTGATGAAGAAAACCACTGAAAAGTATTGCAGCCTAGAGTCCAGTTGGGAATGTGGTGCTTCCATCTCCAAAGACACAATTCTGTCAACTTCTCTAGCCAAATCTGTCATTGTACTCCAAATTTGCAGGGGGAACTCCCTCCCTTTACATAGGTTATGGTGTTCTGAGTCTCAGAGGAAGAGTTTTAGCACAATTGCACAGTGAGGATACATCTGGTACACAGCAGTGCTTCCTGAGATGCTATGCTACTGTCTTGGCCTTTTAATGTTGAATTTTCTGTAGCTGCCTCTTGTGAATTGTGTTAAACTCACTTCAGATAGTATACTGAAAGAAAACTTGGAAAACTCTTGAACTTTCTGTTATTTTTATTAGTGAAAATTTCTGATATGTTTTTGCGCAGAGAAGGAGGAGGTTGTCAGTACTGCAAGACTTCTGTCATTCTTCTAGTGACAGGTATGGTGTGGATCTTACTGCACATCTTCAAACACAAGTCCTTTGTCCTTAATGCTTAAAATTGGCTGATGGGACAGAATGCTTCCTCCTCAGTCTAGGAATTTGTGATTTTTTGCAGAAATGGTATCACATATCATTCAACTTTACGTTCAGATTTGGTAGCAATGTGGTGTATTAGTGGAGTTCCTTTCACAGATTTGAGGAATTTATCACTTTCTACCCTTGTGTTTTCCTCTCATTAAATGGCCTGTAAACTAGAGCCCCAATATATATATGCTTGACAATGCTACAAAATCCCAGTCAAACATTATCATGAAATATGTCAAGATCTTAATGTATTTTTTAAAAGTCACAGAGTGGCTTTAGTCATTTTGATAATAAATAATCTTGCTTTTTGTTGTGCTTTGTGGTTTTAAACTCCTTAACATTCAAGCTTTCCACTGGAAATGCAAGTGCTGTAAAGTCTTTTTCCCCCTTAATGGGATCTGAGATGTCCAGGATTGCAAGAGGTGAGGTATTAAAGAAAACATCAAATATTATAAATTCTGTGATAAAATCACCAGGTGAGTAGCCATGGCTGGAATGTGGCTCCCCTGAAGGAAGCTGTCACACTTCTGTCCTGCTTCTCCTGTCCTTCAGTGATGTGGCCATAACTCCACTTGCCCCTCAGGCTGAGGGCTTGGGGCTAATTTGCACAGTGGCTTTCCGCTAACGACATCTTCATTTCAGATCTTGCAGTCTTCTGCTACTAATGAGACAACACAAGCAATGTTCCATTCTGTCAAGTTGTTCTACATCTTACAACCTCAAAACTGCGGGCAAACATTTTTTTACTAAGATTATGCAGAAGAAAATGTCACAAATATCACTGCTGTAGGATGAACTAGAAAACAGAGGGACTTAACTTTGTGTAAAAAATTATCCGGTTGCTTCTGCTGCAGCTCCTGGAGCAGCAGCCTTTGTGTTTGGAGTGTGGAGTCCTCACTAGTATCAGCTGATGGTCGGCCACAAATGTGAATAAAATCATGCAGACCCTGAATTAATCCCTCCCATGTTGTCTAGCTCATTCCATACAGATCTGACAGGCTGCTAGGCAGCTTGGATGCAGATAAAGCAAAAATGTGGGAACTGACATGTGCTCCATGTGTCAGATGTCTGTCAATGGTCCTGTTAAGGGAAGGTTTCTACACAGTAGAAATTCCAAGTCTTACCTCATTCCAGTACACAATAAAACAAGATAAAATATGCAGAGATAAAGTGGTCAAAACATAAGGATCTATGACTTAAATCTCAGCAATTGTGTTTCAAATATGATTGGCAATGAATAGAAGGAAAGCTTGGTACTGCTAAGGAAAAGTAGTAATCCTTTTCCCTGTTGGTCACCCTAAGGATATCTAAACTAAGGTTAAAAAAAAGAACATAAATAAAATTGGCTAATCACAGGTTCTCAGCAGACATAGACAGAAATTTTCAAAGCTTTTTGTGTCCTCCTAAAGTTCATTAAGGCAAAGACAATGCAATGGACTTTTGACTCATTAGAGCACCCAGAGCATGCAGTTCACATCCTAAATTCACTAGAAAAGTAGTAGAAAATTACTGGTTCTCATTGTACAAGTCAATATCAAAAGGCAGCTTGTGTCTTTCAATGGAAAAAAAAGGAAAAATTGAGGAAGAATAATGATCCATCAGCAGTGTAAGAAGACTTAATTTAGTACTGTAAGTAAATAATGATTTAATACTGGACTAAGACCGAGTTAATAATGTGAAAAGTGAATATTCTTTTTTCCAATGCTGCAATATTTGACATGTAAGATAATGGAAAACATGAATAAATGGCCATGCTGGAAAGTCATTCTTCTTGTCCTTTGAAGTAGGTCTGCTGTTATGCATTTCCCAAGGACAGCAGCACTGCAGGGAGCAAAGGGAAGGTGGAGCAAATGGCTCATCATCATTAGCTTGGAGGAAAATTAAAAAACAACTAGGTAAACTTGCTCAGGGTAGTCAGGGTTTTAGTGTTCCCTGGGAAAGGTGTTTTCACCAGTTCCAGATCAGACCATGGATTGCTGTGATAATTCTGAGCCATGTGGATTCTACTCGTGTATGAGGTTCACTCTTTTCAAAGTGAATTCAGTATCTGAGAGTTACCTGTCAAGCACAGAAAAAAAACTCCAATTATTGCAAAAAGTGGTTTTTGGTTATCAACATACAGGGCCTATGAATTTTCAGGGCTAGTTTAAACTGTTTATTTCCCTAAAGAAAGTAGTATCACACACTAAAGAGAAATGATGAGCATCTGAGGAAAATTTGCCTAAACATAAAGACAGTCCAAGGCCAAGAAATGGCACAGGTGAGAACTGCATTAAGCATGAAATTAAAATAACAAAGCTACACATTTATAACCAAAATAAGAAACATGCTGCTAGTCTTTGAAAATAAACAAATTTACTAATTTACAGTTATATAAATTCTCCTCAGCCTTTTCAACAATATGCAGAGGCATAGATCAGTGAATCCACCTCCAGAAGTTAGACCTGATTCAGAACAAAAGGTGAACTTCTAGATGCTGGAACCTGGAGCTCTATAATAACAAAATAATAAAATAGTAAAATACATACTGTACTGGGTGTTAGTGTCAAAGTTTTGGTGAAGGGGAATTGTAGAGGCTGCCTTGTGTCAGACACAGCCTGCGTGTCTCTGCAGGGGAATTCGAACCCAAGGGAGAAAAACAGGCCAGGGAGAGAAGATTTTTAAATTTGTTTCTCACCATCCAATTCAATTTTAATTGCCATCAAATTAAATTCATTTTCCCTAAGATGAACCTGATTTGTTGACAGTAAGATGAGCTTCCTGTACCTTGACCCATGAGCTTTTTCTTCTTGTTTTTCTCCCTCTGTTCTGCTGAGGAAGGACAGTGAACAAGCAGCTGGGTGGGCATCCAGGGCCAGCCAAGGACAACCCACCAGACATTCACTGACACTGGAGCCTCAGTGACAGCTCCTTTAAGTGGATCCCCACTCCAGTGGTGCCAACAGGGCTGGAAAACCAATGTGAGTCTCCCACAGCTCTTTCATCATCTCACATTGTTGTTCTATTGCCATCAGATGCTGGTAGAATTAAAACAGGAGAAGCAGGGAGAAAGGACATAGTCTAGAGGAAGAGGCTGGCATGTGGTGCCAGTGCCAGTGCCAGAGGAAAGACTGCTCCTTCTTCCCAAGTCCTTCCTTCCTCAACACACATTTCCTGATGAGGGTCCCAGCAGCATGGGAGAACAACAAACAAAAAGTTGGGTGAGCTCAGCCAGCATTGAGCTATTCCATCCTGAAGGTCGGAAGATGGGGTGAGAAAAGACAAAATAAGGAACAGCAAAGCAGCTCATAAGAAAGGAGCACACAGCACTGGGAGCTGGCACCAGGGAAATCAGCAAAGCTGGGAGTGGAACCAAGACAAGAGTGCAAGGGTGAGGTACTGAAGATCACAGAAACCTTGGAGTGAACAATACCAAAAAGAATGAAAATGGTGGTTGCGGAGAGAAAGGCTTGACAAGGCTGATCAGAAGGAAGAAACAAATAGTGATGCAGAACTCGGGTTGGGGTGGAGACAGAGAGGAGGAGACCGTGATGAACTTCTGTGTCATGTTTGCTTCCACTCACACACTATTACAGTTGGAGAGTGGTGCTGAAAGGGATTTAAATAGAGTTGATTTCCTGAGCTTGTAATGAGTCCATGCACTTTGGGTTTGGCTGAATTATTTTCCATTTTTGTTCCTTTTTTTTTTTTCCACAGGAAGAAGTAATAATATTTTCAAACCAACTATAGTTCTGGTCCAAATCAGTTTTAAGATTCTAGTTTGGGAATGACAGGATCAAATTCTCACAAGCCTTCTCAGGAGATTATGGCCCAGCAAAGATTAAGATATTTCTGCTGTCTTGATCTGGATCCAGAAATTCTTTCCACTTCTGAGTCTGCTTTCCGCTGAGTGTTGCTAAGGTGTATTTGAATCAGAAAAGTCAACTCCGAGCAGTTGTTTTTCTCTCTCCTTTGTCCTCTTCTCTCCTCCCATGTCCTAACCCCCAACACTCATGAAAGTTTCACTCCCTTTTGTTTCTACCTGGTTGCCAAAAAAAAAAAAAAAGCAAAACAGAAATTCACAGCTCACCCTTCTGTTTTTTAACAAGATCAGATCTTGAGGCTTTGGTTTTGTCTCATGTCTATATGAGGTAAAAACCACTTAGCTTTTTTGTTTTTTCTCCAGCCTTAAAACCTGATGTTGCTTTGGTTTGTGGTAAAAAGGAGATTAATGCCCTTGTGTATTCTCAACAACTATTCTCTTTTCTTTTGCATTCAGTTTTTTGCATTCATTCTGTACAATCACATGATCTACTGGACTGGATTGATAGCCAGTCTTAAGCCAATATGGTTTTTTTTCCTATGCTGTTAAGTGTCCCTGCTGACTTCTGTTTTCTGATGTGTTTTTGGCCTGCCGTGGTATGATGCTGTCAAGATAAATAGACTTGTCTCTTCAATTTTTTTTTTTTAAATACTGTCAAAATACTGCACAAGGTGGTCCTCGACTTTCCAGGCAGGAAGCACCAATATCCACACACACACAGATCCACACTTACCCATCACAGATGTTGTCACAGTGAGCTAATCATGCAGGCTTCTTTAAGAAGCTGTAGTTGAAGGCAGAGGAGGAGTTCTGCAAATCAAAGCTTGACTCCAGAGTTGCTTGAGCAGTGACTCACTGTAAATAAATTAATTTGTACCTCAGTTTACTGCACTGTAAAAACTAAGTGTCATTAAAGTGTCTAGAGGCTGAAATGCTATTCTGAGAACATGCTGAGGTGCTTTCTAATTCAGGTGACCATTGGTAAGTGATGTCCTGACTGTGTCTCCCCTGAGAAAGAAACAATTTTGTACTTGGAAAGCTGCCATTCCCAGCAGCCATGCGCTCAGAACATTCCTCCTTCTCCACTTTCTCACTTTGTTTGTAAGGGACTCTTCAGTTGTTTTCTTTACACTGGAAAATGTGAAATGCAAAATAAGCATGGAACAAAAAAATTGCTAATGAGGTCTAAGGAAGGTAAAACTTTTGGGATTTTTTTTTAGTAACTATTTCCTCCATAAAAAAATCTGTGCCTTCGTTTTATGGGAGGAGGTAAAAAGCAAGGAGCTGGGAGTGAGGGTGGGGGGAAGGTTGCATGTGGCTCTAATGATTAAATGTCAGCTTTGCTCCTATTTTTTTTGCCTGCTAGGAGCTGTGTACCATGGTGATACATAAACAAGAAGTGACCAATTATTCATGTGAAAAGAGGCTTCATGAATCACAGGGAAGCAGTAAATTATGTGGAAAAGCACATTTGACACTCTTTTCGGGATCTAATTGTGACAACATGGAATCCAGATAATAACCATGCACGTTCCTTTTAGTAAGACATGGAGGTGGGTAGGAGAAGGGGTTCTGATAGTAAACGAAGCCCTGGCCAGACTGGAGAAGGTCAAGGCCTGAGGAGTGTGTTGTTTGTTAGCAGAACACCAAGGAGAAGGTGTGTGCAGTGCCACCAGTGAGCTGGAGGTGAAATAACTATTTTAGCAATGCAGCATCTCTGTCCACTGGCCTGCAGTTTTGCTTCTTTGGTGGCACACTGAAAGGGAGGAGTTTTTCCAAACACTCTCCTCCTGTAGGCAGCTTGCACTGCATGGGTTGCTCCTTGCTCAAGGGACTGGAGTTCCAGCCTCCCACACCAAGATTCCAGGGGCACACAAACCCTGCCATACTGATGGTCTGATCTTGCAATCAGCTCTACCTGAGTGGTGCGGAGTCCCTTTGGCTTCACTCAGTCTCTGGGATGGCACTTTTATCCACCGGCCCTAGACAAGGCCGTGCAGCAGGGGACCTAATGCTGGAAAATAGCTTTTAGGTAGCCAGTAACTGTTTTTCCTTTTGTCTCTAATGAAATCACATCACTCAAAGTCCATCCCTGTGACCATGTTCACAGGGGTCCGAGGATGAGGGAAAAGACAACGATCTGACTCCATGTTTCAGAAGGTTTGATTTATTATTTTATGATATATATTATATTAAAACTATACAAAAAGAATAGAAGAAAGGATTTCATCAGAAAGCTAGCTAAGAATAGAAAAAGCAAGAATGATAACAAAAGCTTCTGTCTTGGACAGAGAGTCCAAGCCAGCTGACTGTGACTGGCCATTAATTAGAAACAACTGCATGAGACCAATTGCAGATCCACCTGTTGCATTCTACAGCAGCAGATAACCATTGTTTACATTTTGTTCTTGAGGCCTCTCAGCTTCTCAGGAGGAAAAAATCCTTAAAAAAGGGGTTTTTCATAAAAGATGTCTGTGACACATCCCTGCCTTCACTGCCTGGGGCTGCTTAGCTTCATGACCAGCTCCAGAAATCCATCACCTGTTCCATTCTGTGTCTGCATCTGGCAGCCTCACCAAAGAGCACCGCAACTCCAGCAGGGTCAGAGCTGTTTGGTTCTCAGGTGCTTTGCTGGTGTAGGGCTCTGCTAGCAAACACAGAGATTGCCATGCCTGCACAAGACCCTTTGTCACGCAAAGTAATAGGAGCCTTCTTGAGCCAGGTCTCATAAGCTCTTGGAGGTCTATTTCCCACCCAAGATAGCTCAGCTACATTTGGAGATATAAAACCAGCAAGATGGCTTCTGTTGCAGTGTTGGAAACAAAAAGGTTTTAATAAAAGGCAAAATAACAAACTTCTTACAGAGAAAACCCAAGCCAGGTGCAAGAGGTTCTTGCTCTTGGTAAAACACCTCACAAAAGCGATTAGTTTCTTTGTTCTCTTCCTTTCCTAGTAAATTGCCCAATTGAGACTTTTTGGCTCCAGTCCAATTAGTTATCCTTAAGTTTGAGGTGACGTCCCCCAAGCCTATGAAATGTCTTTTTCACCTAATCGAGGAGAGAAACTTCTGGGCTTCTTTCCTTTTTGAGGGGACAAGGGATAGTTCTGTCACTCTGTCAACAAGGGGCACATTCCTATAATGGAATGCAGTGTCTGAGGAGCATTTGCCACTTGGAAAAGCAGGCAGCAAATCTAACATGACAGAGCTTGTGGTTCTGAAAGGTCACTCCACTGACTTGCTGAGAAAAAACAGACACCCCTTAGCAAGGGCCTTAATAGCACCTTTCCATTAGCACCTAGAATCCAAAGAATGAGGTCAGAGTGGACATGGAGTATGTCTGGAACCCCATAACGTGACTTAAAGTGGTAAAGAAAAAGTTTTAAGGTGAAAATTATTTTAACCTTAGAATGCCAAGAGTTAGTAACAGACAGTTTGTGGACACGGGAGCCTCTCACATTGAAAAATTCATGTGCAGAGGTGCAGGCATAGAGAACTACATGTAGGCAGGATAATCAGAAAGGGGGCAAAGTACACAGGTGCTACTTTCAACCTGTGTTCAGAGACTGCACTTCTCCCTCACCCTCTGTGCATGGGATGGCCAGTCATGGTTTGGAACAGCAGGGGTATAGCTCCTGCTCTCAAAGGACATTAACTGAGAGCTCACACTGATTTTTTTTTAGTGGCTTTGCCAGCAACGAAATGATTGCACAGTGTGACAGTGACAGCACTAGACAGTCAGTCCTGTGACATGCTTTGAGCTTAGCGTGGCTGATGAGAAGGAATGAGAGGAGGAGCTGATTTATGGTGCAGGGGAAGAGTTCTGCTGCTGAAGCACTCCTCACATCAGAGGTGTGGGCAAGTATGCCATGCCACAAGTAGGGTAAAAAAAAGCCAAGGTGCTCACAGTCCCTACTTTACTTTTTGTTCTTTATCACCATTCATCAGGTGCTATGTCACATTTAATATTTTCCATTTGCTTTTGGCCAGTATGGTCTGGTACTGCTAAACAGCAGAAACCTGTTGATTCTGGACTGCTAACTACTACTGGCTGGCACACTGAACTGTAGGGTGACTGAACTGTGGTGGAAGACAGACAGAATTGTTTCCAATGTACACCTAAGGAGGCCCTCAGTAAAGCAAACATTGATTTTGGAGAAGGAAATTTTTTTTTTTTAACCTATCTGCTGCCAGGAGGCTGTAAATAGGATCCCTATATTTTTCCCTGTTGATACTAACCCACACAGGAGCTCATCAGCAGCCTGCAAGGCAGTGGGAGCTGCTGAGCCCTGCTAGAAGCCACACACACCTCGGAGCAGATGAGCTCTGTCCTGGCTGTCATGGACTGGGTACAAAGAGCTAAGGCAGCCTTGCAGCCCATGGGTGGCCTGTGACTGCTGGTTCATTGGGTTCATCCTGCCTGCATGGCCCAGCTCCTGCTGCTATAAATCATATAGGTACGAGTTTGTTCCTGGAGCAACTTGTTTGCTGTATTTATTTGGAAAATTTCAGTAACTGCGCTCACCACAGCCTCTCTTTCTGCTGCTGAATTTGCCTTAACTGGGGCTCACTCAAGAATGCTCTGTCTTAACAGTGTGTGATTTCCCCTCATGACTTCTGAACCACATTCTGAATAGATGTGCTGGTAAAGTGTGGTAAATACATTTCCAGATAAAGTGATAGTATCTCAGAAATAGCCCACTTCTCTAGAGACAGAATGCCACGGATTTGAGGCACCCTCAGACTAAAAAAGAGTTGGACATCCTGTCCCCTTTCCCTCCTCCCCCAGTTTTAGGATCAGTGAAACTTTTAGAACAGAAACCAATTTATTTTTAGTACAATCACATAGTCACTTCTGGTTTTGTTTATATTTAAATTAAAACCAGGTTTTAGCTCTTCAGCTAACCCAGAATGCTAATGTTATTTAAGAAAGAGGGGGGAAAAAAGAAAAGAAACAAAATAAGAAAAAGTTTAAAATAACTAAATAATTAGTTTGTACCTGGCATCCCACACAGAGAGGAAACAACAGCACCCTGTGGTGGCTACAGGCTTTGGAAGGTTGGTGGGAAAGCTAGTCAGATGTGCTGTGCCTGTGTAGAAGGGCGTGGGTTACAGGAGATACGTGCATGCTGTGTGGCAGAGAAATAGTTAAAACACTCCTTGGGCTGAGTCAAATGCCCAGTGGTGCCTGTTTGGAACATTTTCCTTTGAGTCATTTTGTTTGAAATGTAATAAATGGCTGGTCAATCTGTTGTTAGAGCCTCTGTAGTTGTTGCCTGGAATGTTATTCCAAAATGTTTACTCCACAGAGGTGTCTCATGAGCGGTACCTCTTACTCACATCTGTCACTTTTTTTGGGAGGGGTAACTTGAGCTTTTTTTTCCTTTTTTCTCCCATCTCACAGATGTTCAGACCAGCACGGCTGTTTTCTTCAGTCACCCTGTCACTGCATATGCGCTTCCAAGGGGAATTCAGGGGCAGATTTAAAAGTGATTGAAATGAGCACAAAGACAACTTTAAGGCAAGTATATTCATAATTTAAAAATATTTCCAGTACAACCAAAGTGCTCAGGAAAATGTGAAAAGATTGTTTTTCTGATTATGGGGAGGTTTCAGTGAGAGATCCAGATCCTGAGATGTTGTGGGAGTCAGTGAGTGAAGAGAATTAACATAATAATCCCCAATACTCCTAAAATCCCAAATTCATGATGTGTGAGTGTGTTTTAGTGGATTTTTTTAAAAGCCTGGTATGTGTGTGAGACAAAGGAAGCTCTATGTGGTTTATCTTCATGCAGCTATCCACTGTGGTCCATAAACAGCTGAAGTACTCCTGCCACAAACTCCACACAGCCTGGAACCAAAGGGGAGCTGCAAGGAATGTGGGAATGGTGTGTTTGACCTAAAACTTCAGGCTGTGCACCCTGCCAAGTCCTTTTGGTGGGGAACTGTGAGCTGGGGCTCGTGCTGGTGCACGGTACTGGTTTGAACTGGGAAGAGCTTCAGCAGCACGGCAGGCACCAAACCATGGGATGTGCTTTGGCGCACACAGAGGTGAGGATTGTAGTGAGTTCACAGAATCAGAGCTGTAGATTGGCCTGTGCTGGAAGGCACAGACAGGCATCATCCTATCCAGCCTCTGGCCCTGCACAGACACCCCGACAATCGCTGCACAGACACCCAACAATCCCTGCACAGACACCCCAACAATCCCTGCACAGACACCCCAACAATCCCTGCACAGACACCCCAACAATCCCACCCTGTGCATCCCTGAGAGCGCTGTCCAAACGCTCCCGGAGCTCTGGCAGCCTTGGGGCCGTGACCATTCCCTGGGGAGCCTGGGCAGTGCCCGACACCCTCTGGGGGAAGAACCTTTCCCTGATCCCCAGTCTGACCCTCCCCTGACCCAGCTCCAGCCGTTCCCTGGCTCCTGTCCCTGGTCCCAGAGAGCAGAGCTCAGGGCCTGCCCCTCCTGTTCCCCTCAGGAGGAAGCTGCAGAACAGTTGTGAGCTCTGATCTCAGTCTCCTCCATCTGAACAAGCCAGGTGACCTCAGGTACTCCTCATATTGCTTCTCCTCTAGCCCTTCACCATCTTCATAAGCCTCCTTTGGGTGCTGGAATTAGCTGGCAGATTCTGAGTCTGACTCTGCCTGTGAGAACTAACATACACTCCTCACAGCTGCTGCAATCCCTCCAGGTCTCCCTCCTCTCTGCCCTCAGTGAGGTTGGATTCATCATGTCCTCTTCAATTCATAGACTTGGGTATGATAGCTGTTTTGGGAAAAAGGTGAATTGTCTGCAAAGGTGTGCACAGGACCCTGAAGGAAAGTACTCCATTGCTATCTCTCATGGCATAAATACCACTTTAGTCTTTTGATTTCTTGAAAGCTCCTCAGCTTCATTCTTGCAGAGACCACTGTTGTGGCAGGAGTGAAGAACAATGCCACCTAAGCTTTCCTGCTCAGAGACACGTGCCGAGCAATGAAGTTTTTTCAAGATTACATACTCTCCAAAAAGACTGAATAGAAACCCTTCTGTCTTCACTACAGCATCACACAAAATCTCATCTGGATGAATTGACTGCAACCAGCTGGTCACCCAACTAATTTGTACTATGTCCATTCACTTGCTGTCTTAAGCCATTTTCATTGAGAATTTGTTTTGCATATGGAATCAATCTGGTAAATGTTGCTTCAGAGAAGCTTTGATTTGCACTTTATGCCAGGAGCTGTGTCTGATTAACTGTCTTTTTCAGGTTGTAAAGTACTGGGGGAAAACTTTCCCTTTCCCAGCGAATAGAATGTAGTTTGCTGAGGAATTAATTTTTCTTGTGTTTTTAAAAACACTCTTTTTTTCATGCTGTCAACCAGGGTCCCGTCTTGATGTCTCAGACATTTTAAAGCACTGTGTCAGCCTGTGCAGATGTAGTGGATGCCAACATCACACTTCACCTGGTCTGTCAGGGTCCTAGAGTGGGTGTGACAGGGGATATCATCTGGTTCAGCTGGCAGATGTTCCCACAGCCTTCACTCCCAGGCCTGGGAGAGTTATGGGCTGCCTGTAGCACAGGGGATCAAGAGTTAGTGTTAGTTTATGCAGGGACTCTGGGGAATAAACAGAAGGTCCTCACATGAACAGACCATGGAAGGTATGAGTGGGAAAGTGCTGGGATGTGTCCTGACGCCCACCTTGAGAGTGATGGGGTGCTACAGTCTTGCTGGGATGGGGAGAAGTGAGTTCCTTGGAAGCATCCCAGGGTCACATCAACAGGCCATACTTGCAGCACAGGACTGTGAACTTTCTCTGGTACTTTAGGCAAAAATTGGGCATTATAGAGAAGTCTGATTCTGGGCGAGGAGCTTGTGTGAGGTGTGAAGCCTGTGCTGTGGCAAGCAGTGATAAAGCAGCCTGACATCCTGAAAGATGCACACCTAGAGTGAGACAGCTGTTTGCTTGGAACTAGGAATGGCTGAAATCTTCCTGTATTGGGAAAAAGGGGAGAGAAAGCGATGCATTTGACTCTATCAGAAGGTTAATTACTTACTTTATTATACTGTATTATTCTGTACTATATTACACTACCTTTAAACGGAATTTTTACAAGCATTCAACTCAACTCCTCAGAATTTTGTGACTGTCAGCCGACAGTCCTGACACACACACATGGATTCTATTGGTCAGTGAATCAAAACACTTACACTAGAATCTAATTACTAACTCTCTTCAGGTAAACAATTTTCTACAATGCATTCTACTTGTGAACAACGCAGGAGCAGTAAATGAGATAAGAACTGTTTTTTCTTTCTCTGAGGTTCAGAGAGTGTGAATCCCAGAAATATTCTTGGGAAGTTGTGTCTTGCTTTCGTCTGTGAAGAGAAATGTGGCTACATTCCTGGGCTGCAAGGACTGCTGAGAGGATGAACATTTCCCAACCTCTTAACCAGTGTCCCATGGCTTCTCATCCCCCCAAAACCTTCCTTTTACCTAAAGCAATCAAGCAAACAACAGAAAGCGCGTCTGCTGTCAGTTCTGAGTTTTAGGAAAATGTCTAGCAACTGACAGGAAGCAGTTTGTGACCTCATCTGGCAACAAATAAAAGCCAGCTCTAAAAACAGCATTTAAAACAGTGACGTTTAATTGATATCTGCCAGAAAAGGACACACACAAACTTTGTTTAAGTATAACCTGATTGTCAGCATGAAGGAATTTGGAGATGTTTTGACATATGTGACATTATGTAATGAAAGTGTTGAATGTGAAGTGAAAAGACACATTTTTTTGGGAAAAATTCCCTATTTTTGTTTAAATAACCAGACAAAATTTAACACTACAGTAATGTCCTCCTCCTCTTTTCCTTTCCATAGTTTTGTTCCACACCTCTGTTTACATTCCCGTCAATTTGAGTGAGCTTATGGCTGAAGTCATTACCTGAGTGTCCTTTTTTGTGTAAGAAGGAGCAATGTAATTGTCAATTATGGATTTGTTAATGAAACATCTGAAACTTCCATGAGTCATTAGGAGTCAGGATGGACAGATGTGTATCCTTAGGGGAAAAAGTCAGAAAATGTGGCCAGCATCATTGAAAGCATAAATGTGACATTCTGGAAGAATATTTAATGGAGACAACCGCTTGTGGGTTGGCTGAGCTTTCCTCAATGCTGGATTTGGGTTGATAGAGTAGGAAGAACAAGGTTTTCCATCATCATTATGTCCCTCTGGCTTTAACTGGTGCTTACTTGGAGGTAGGAATGAGTTTGGGTGACATTTGTGCAGCTTAAATAAGTGCTTTGTTAAATTATTCTGGCCCAAATTTCCTTTTTAACTGTAGTCTTCTTTGAGGATAACAGAGGGCAAAGCATTTTAAACACACTTGTCTTTCTAGTCTCATCTACTGCTGTCTCCACATGGCTCCGGTTAGGTGGCAGGTTCTGTATTTGGGAAGATCTTAACTTTCCTTAGAACAGCCACTGATCATCTTGTCCCACAATGAAGGACAGTGCAAAGTTCATGTCATTTAGAGAATGCTTCAGGGTCTGATATGCTGAGTTCTAGGGGTAAAGAGTAATAGTAAAACTTACTCATTTTCCCTATTCAGCTGTATCTCACAAAATCTCATAACTCGTTATGATTCTGCAAGAGGCTGTTTTGAGGGCCTGATGAAAATCAGGGCATTCAGCATTCCTCTTCTTCCCGTTGCCCACAGTGTTAGGCCCTATTGTAGAAAGCAATGAAGCTGGGCAGGCAGCACATTCCCTTGGTAAATCCATTCCAGCTCCCTCTCGTTATTTTCTCATCCTCTATGTGTTTAAAAAGTAGCTTCCCAGAACATTTGCTACTGGTTTTCCCAAGGACAGAAGCTATGATGGCCAGCTACAAATACCCTGAATCATTCTTATCCTTTTTTGGGGTCAGTGCAACACCTGCCTTTTGCCAGGCATTAGGAATTTTCCCTCATTGCCAGAACCTGTCAAAGGGGATAGAAATGAGCTCCTCAGTGGCATCAGCCAGCTCCTTTAGCAGGCTGAGATGCCCCTGATGTGTGGTGATGGACCAGCCTCTGTTGGGTGAGAGGATCCCCAGCTCTCTTTCCTGTGGGTACTGGCAGACTGTAATAGGAGGCTCAGAAAGTCAGGAGGCCTGAGGACGAGTCTCACACGTGAAATGTGAGCTGTGAATTACATCTTTTTCCAGTAGTTTGTCACTAGGACCCTGAACCCACTCAGCAATGGATTCACTCGGTCTTTGCCCTTTCTTCTACCAATATATACACAAAACCTTCTGATTCTTACCTTCCTTGATAGCTTCAACTCCATCTGAGCTTTGGCTTTGTCCTGGCTGCATTCCTACTCATGCAATTCACACATGGGTAATCTTACCATTTTTGCCATTCACCTTTTACAGTTTTTGCTGTTTACATTGCCAGTCCTATCAAGCTGTACCAAGTTTACAGAAATAGAACAGAAAAAATCCTACACAACTCAGTCAATTCAGGGATGATTAAATGGCAGTCCATATAAAACTGCAAGTGAGTTTTATTTGGTTTAGCCTTGTCTCCTCTACCTCCAAGAAATGAATCTATGCAGGTTCAAACCACACAGAGGGATTTTCTCTGTATGACTGGTGGTGAGGAATGATGTACAGATCGCAGCTAGTGCTGCAGGAGTGCTTTAACTTACATGAAATACTGTGAAAATCTGCTGCTGTGGCTTTACTGTGCTGGCCCCTGAGGCACCCAGGTAAACTTGAAGTGCAGCTGAGCGTACAGAAGCTGATTATCTTTATCAAAATCCATCCCACACGCTGCATAATCTGGTGTCCTTTGGAGTCTGGTTCAGAGGCAGTCAAACAAAGAGGTTTTCCCTGTTGTGATGGAAATCCTGCTTTGAAACAGCTCAGGAAGGTCTAAGAAAGAGAGAGGGACTGACATGGTCTCCCTTGGAGAGAGTGAGCTGCCTGACGGAACCAGGGACTGGCTTGGAATAGCAGATGAAAGGATATTATGATGTGTCAAGTAAGGCAAAGGAGACCCCAGGCAGATCTGATTTAGGCTCAGCTGTTAATCAAAAATTCTGGGGGAAATCCAAGCCTCCAGAGCTTGAACAGAAATAGAAAGGGCTGTTTCCTATTATACAAGCACATAAAGCTGTGCTGAAGGGGAAATCCAACCAGAAAAGGGCTTTTCTCCCTATCCAGCTCGTAGATGGTGCTGGAGCACTGAGACACAGAGTGCTGGGCCCTTTTCTGGATCAGAGTAGCCCATGGCATGAGTATAGAGACAGAAATACTCCTTGGGTGTTCTGCTTGAAAATCCCTTTCCATGACACTTTCTAAAGGGTTTTTATCAGTCCTGATCAGGCCAGCTGTCACTTTAGTCCCCTTCATACGCATAGGCCTCATCCAAAACCTGTCAAGATAAAGATGCTTGTTGACTTTAATGGGCTTTGAATCAAGCCTATAAAACAACCTGACATCTGCAGCAAATGCTCAGACCTCAATGACTATTTTTCCCTGGGGTTTTGGAACATCATTCCAACATCTGGGAACCTTGCCTTTCCCAGTGTTTCCCATTTGGTAGAGAGTTTTTAGCAGATTAAAAAGCATAAGCTGTAGGCCAATTGGTTCCTCACTTTCTGGGTTAGTTCAGGTGCTGCTGCAAATCAGAATGTCAAGTAATGTTTCCAGCTGTATTGGATATTCCAGAGAGTACAGACAGCAAGGAAGATGACATTGTCACCTGTCAAAGTGTAATTGCAGCTTCTCTCTTTGAGCAAATAATAAAAAGTCTGTGGCTGAGTCAATGGACCTGACACCAACCAAAGGGTTGAGATGCTTTGGATGGCATAAACAGTGCATGTCCTTTTTGGTTTTCATCCTTTTAATTCTGCACTCGAGCAACTCTGGGAATAGGAAACCACTACTTTTGTCCACAAAAGTCTGACCACACATACTCACAGCAGGAATTTTACCAGGTTTGTCTTTCACTGCCTCCTTATGTAACAGCAGTGCTGAAAGGGCAAAGAAAGGACTCTGAACCACTTGGGCAAGCCTGGACAGAACTTCACAGACTGAAAGTGACCACTAAAACATGAAATGTCCACTGGGAGAAGAAGCTGGGAGGCTGAGGGCATTGCCAATAGCAGCTGGGTAGGGAGATGCAAAGAGAAAGAGACTTTCCCCAGCCCAAACCCTGGGGCAGTTAAGGCTGAGGAGAATTGAAAGATAATTATGAAAAAGTTTAAAACTTGGGAAGAGGAGAACACCTATGCAGACCTTTTCTTTATAAATACTGTGGTCTGTGTGCTACAAGCATTTTGGTGAAGTGAGACTGGCTTGTTTTTTGGATTCAGTGGTGCTCACAAGATTTAAAAGGGAAATGGCTTACAGGTTGGAAAATGGGATCGCTATCTTGAAATCATGACCAGCCCCAAAATATTTGGTCCTTCAGTTTCCATTCATGGTCTCTAAGACAGCACTCAGGCCACAGCAAAAAAAAAGATCTGAGCTGTGGCTTACCACAAACACTCCTTGAAATCCCAGCTAGCAGTCTGGCACTTTCTCTATCCCACTTCTCACGTCTCCAAGCCACTCATCTATCTGCTGATCATGTTAGACATGAGCAGCAGCCAGCACTCTCTCCATCTGGATTCTTGCATATGATTTTTAGAAAGGCTCCAACACAGACTCTGTTTCTTTTCTTTGTTTTTGTTTCTGCTTTGTTATTTTTTCCATGTCCAGATTCAGAGCGTGAGTGTTACTGTGGTTGCCTTTCTCACAATGACACTCTCCTAATTAATTGCTATACTTCAGAAGCATCAATGCCTGGTTTAGGGTAAATGAAAACCTCAGATTTAGAACATTTATATGCAAAACTGTGCCTGAAGTTTAAAGAGGCAGCAGAGTAGAAATCCCTGGCCTAAACTTCTCTTTATGCAGGGATTTGCACAGAGTGCCAAACCAGAATCAAATTAGTTTCTTTAAGACTTAGATTTTCCCATGTTTTCTGTTACTCAAAGGTCATGATGTTTTTTAAATGTCTCTGCTGTTCCTGGGTTAGTTTCCTCTTCTGCAGCAACGTGTAGGGAAGTCATAATGTAGTGTTTATGATGACATCCCTTTCGTGCTGTGGAAAGAATTTTAATGTCATGAATTCCACCTTATGACTGGAGAGATGGGCTTGAACTGGAATCTCACAATCACACAATCCGAAACTCAGTGGAATTTGAATCCCCAGCTGACCTTACATTTTAGGAGCCAAAACTCTGTTTTCATCCCTCATCTTCCAGCCTTTGAGACAGTTTAGATCTGTGATTGTCTGGCTCAAATGCCTAATGGTGGCTTCAGTGCCAGAAAAAAAATGGGAAAGAGAAAATGGGAAACATGGAGATAAATAGAATGCTTAAGTGGAGAAAAACTAATTAAAAACTTTATAAAATAGCAATCTACAACGAGAACCTAGTTTTCTATCTGTCCAGCTTGTCCAAGCACCTCCCTCTACAAAGTTCGCTAGTGAAGATTTTGGCTTTTTATGCAGACTGCCATTTTACCTACCCACTTTTGTCTGTCACAGTGGCACAGCTTTCAGCACCTCACCCCATACCATCTTTTAGCCTCAAACAAAATGACAGTAAGATAAGGAAGGGCAGTTGCATCTCACCTTCAAAAGTGGGAAAACCACAGCGTGAAGAATTTAAACAGCAGACCTAAGCTCCCACTTGAAGACTGCGGCAGAGGAGGGACTCACTCTACCGCTCTCTGTTCAAATGTCTATATGATGACACCAACATTTATTGCTAAATGCTTTCCATATGATGTGCCAAGTGACCTAGAATCACTGGGTTGTTTGGTTTTTTGGGGTTTTTTTAAAAGAAAAATATACTTAGAGAGACCCAGAAAAATCATTGAATAATGTACCTACAGTCACACTCGCTCTTCTGTGTACTTGTCTATGTCTCTTCTGCTGAAGTTCATGTTCAAATTCTTTATTCAATCATTGCTCCAGAAAAGTAAATTCTGCAATTATTTGAAATAAATTTTAACACTGTTGGAAGAAAGATGTTGGAAGAAAATCTACTTTCCTCACAGGGAAAGCAGATTTTGCTTCTCATCATAAGAAGCACCGAGCAGTGCCTCCAACCTGGGCCAGTGGTCTCCTCTCAGTGGTTGCCACTCTGACCTCCAAACACAGGTAAGCCCTGAGGAGCAATGTGTGTATTGGGAAGGCAGGACAGACTGGGATGGCCAGGTAGAGAGCACAGATGGAAAATAATATGGGCAAGAAACTGTTTACATCAACTGTCTACACCCTTTTCTCCTCTTCCTCCCTAATTTCCACGTGTCCTTCTTTCCAAATCACCTCAATTTCTCCCTTTCCCAGCTTTTATTTCCTTCACAAAACACCGCATAAATTTGGTACAGACACGAGATGCCCTTCCCCTGCATCCTGTAAAGTGTCCCATTCCCTTAGGCTGTGACCCCTCTGTTTGTGAGGAGGCCTGGAGAGATGCTCTGGGTGATTTTATCCCACTTGGTGTCACTGGAGGATGCTGGGGCTGGCAGGCCCCTGTGCCTGCCCTTGGAGGGGTCAGCCTGAGGCTTCATTTCTCTGAGGAGGTTTGTTTTTTCATTTCTCTGAGGAGGTTTGTGGGGTTCTCCCACTCTGTTCCTCCCTGTGTGTGTACATGAGGAGATGAAGTTCGATCACATTTTAACATATTTTTAGTGCCACCACTCATTTTAATGGCTCTAATTGTCAAAGTGACCCACCAAGGTTCCTGTTCTAACAGTACTGAGCATCTCTCTCATGTTTTAATGTATGTTTTTCTTTTATTCCAGTTAATTCTTTTGCATTGCCAGAATGGGGCACTGGATACCCATTCTTCACATCAAATTTTGCTCTTCCAGTGAGCCTGCTGCTGTAATGTAATTTTCTAATTCCTGGATACTAAAGATTGTTTAAAGAGGGGTTAATTTTCCACCATGTTCACATTTCCATGACTTTCATGTTGCTTTAACTTCAAAATTTTCCCTTCCCTGTTATGTTTTTCTAAAAGATGTAATTCATATAGAACTCAAGTGACCCTTTTTAAAATTTGCTTTTTTATTTTTTTTCTGTAAAATATCACACGCGTTTCTGGTTTACTCAACTGTTTTTAGAAAAGTGATATATTCTGGTGTCCCTGGCATGTTACATAAGTTTCAGATCTGAGCACAAAGACTCCATTTTGCAAAAATAAATGCATTCTCTTTCAACTCACGTCCGTAGGGTATCCCAAATGTACAGCACCTTGTTTACTGTGCCCTGACACAATATGTAGCTGTGCAACCCATGAACATGTGCATTAAATGATTAACACACGTCCTTGATGCATCAATTAGCCTCATTAGGCTTGGCCCCTCGAATGATTGTGAGTGCTTGCTTGTACAGAATGTTCCTTGCCTGCCTTCAGAGAGGGAGGCCAGCCAGAGGAACTGCCTGTTTATTTTTGAACCCGTGTAAAAGTAGACCAGGAGCAGACACTTCCTGCTGCAGGCTAGACCCGACAAAGAGGTCATCTTTGTTGCACATGGCTGAGGAATCACACCCCCTGCTGAAGATCAGGGCTATATTTAGAAATAGGATAGAACTCCTCATTCTTGAAATTGTTTTAATTTCCATCTGAAGAGTCAGACTGCATGGCTAGGGAAAAGAGAAAAAAAAAAAAATTCTGGTAGGCTGCAGGGCCAGTGCGAGCTGCAAGCCTGTGTAAAAAGAAACCTGATGAAATTGCTTCTTGTGGTGCTGACAGAATTTTGTCCTGGCAGCACCAATGTGCTAATCACTATAGGCTGACAAAGAGCCATTGCCCAAGAGCTGCCCATAATGGTCATGTAAATTTTACTTAAGTACATACAATTACAAGAAATTGCCCAGAATTTTAACACACATTGTGCTGCCCTCTTTATAGAACAGTATAGATTTACTGGCTCCATTTCTCTACTGTAAATCAAAAGCCTTAGGGCTTAGAAGGAGGGAAAGGGGGAGGAAAGGAAATGTTTTGGCTTCACAGTATATAACTGCCTACAGAATCATTTTAATGTATATTAAAACCTCATTCAGGTCTGCCACAGATGCAGTGAGTTTAAACAATCCAGTGCGGCATATTCCTCATCAAATTCTTCCCCTTCCCTGGCTCTGCAGAGTGCACTTCGGTGGATGGCCACTTATCTCCTGAAGATAAAAGAATTCTGGTCCTGTTTTCCACAACAAGTAAACAGCATTTCTCAGAGTTCTCAAATGCTGCACAGGAAAATTATAGATTTTACTGACTATTACATAGTACAGGCTACAGCATCTCTCCCAGAAATTTCTGCTTCAAGCCCAGAGTTCAGGCTGACAAAGGCCAAGTGTCCAGGCCTGGGCTGTATTTCAAGCTCTCAGCTGAGAGACAAGCACGATAATCACAATGGCTGAGTTGTCACCCTGTTAAAAAGGCAAATTTCTCGTCTGGATTATGTCTAACTGCAGCTTCCAGTCACTGAATCTTGTTTATGTCCTGTCCTGGATTAGAAAGCTATCTATTACATGAAACTGCTTTCAGGCTGTGGTATTTCTAAAGCAGTATTTGTAATCTCGGGTCATTGTCACAGCTCTTTCTAAACACTTCCAGTTTTTCTACGTTCTTTTGCCAGGGTAGACATCCAACTGGATAGATGACTCCCAAAAACCTCTCCCTGGTGCCAGGTGGAAGAGTAATATTCCATTTATTTTTGTACTCAGTTGTCTGCTCCTTTTGTAACCAAACTTTACATCAGCAAAGACAGTCTCAACACATCACCAGAACTCACAAATAACCATTTTTTAGAACCCTCGTGTTTTCCAGAGCTATTGATTTGGGTATTTTAAAGGCATGATCACCTCTCTTTGTTCACAGGGTTTAGAATGCACCTGTTTTAGTAAGCTCACTCTACTTTGTGATCTCTGTTAATTTGTACCCAGGTTAATATGGCATCACTTGCAGTTCCAACACCTGTTAATGCACATATTTTTTATTTTGCCTGGAGCCTTTGAGAACTCTGATAAAAACACTGAATAGCAGTCAGCCAGGAAAAGGAGCCCATGGGATACCAGCATTAGCAGCAGTGGATGATGATCCTATTTTTCACAAAAACTGATGTAATCTGTTAACTTTTTCTATGTTTGCATGAACTACATTGATGTTCTCTTTTCTAGCAATGTTTATTGATTTTTCAGATATAAAAACAGGTCACACAGGATTACATTTTTTGGGGAGTACTAAAATAATTATGTCTACACAATTACCTCTAACCATCTGCCCTGTAGTCTTGAAAAGAAAGGAAATATTCAGAAAACAATCAAAAGCTTTTTATGGCAGCATAATTTTCATCTTAATGTTACAATTTCTTCATTCCTTTTGGATAGTGTCACATAGCAGCCTCTCTGTGATTTTGGTAAGATCAATGTCAGGCTCATCTTGTCCTGTCACAACTGAATTTTAAAATGTTAACAGTTTCTTATCAAACCTCTAGAGTTTCTTAGTGTCCCACTTTCTCTTAAACACAATGTTAATTAGGCTTCTGAGGTATCCTTGGACAATCATTTAAATACTCTTTAGTGAAAATTATCTATTCCTGCAAGTAAAAATTATGGTTTCCTTCAATCAGCACAGTTTAATATCTGTTATCTGAAGAAAGGATACCTACTTTATTTTCATTGAAAAAGAGGATAAGCCTGTTGCTTTCCTAATGAAGAGAACCCAGGTGCACTCTAAGTGATGTACACATCTGCTTTTTCTTCTGCAGGCTTGATAATTTCCAGTTGAGGATTAGAATGTTTCAGCTTCATCTCCAAGCGACCCACAGTGCTGCAGACAAAACCACTGGGAATTATTTATTCCAAAGTGGGATAGGAAGTGCCTTGCTGCAGTCGTGTCAGAGTGCTATGAAGAATTAGCAGGAGGGAGAAGAGGGGATTTGGGAGACAGACAGGACAGGAAGAGCAGGCAGAAGGGATGAGCTGGGACTGAGGCACACTGCAAATGGCAGACATGGTCAAAGATACAGAGGGATATTAAGAGAAAGAATGGAAGGTCAGGCTTGGAAGTAGCTCTGGGCTGGGCTACCCTGGCACAGCCTGGAGGGAGATGGTCCTCACCAGCAAGCCCAGATCACTTTATGACTTTAAATGGACATCTCAGCCATCACTTCCACTGGCACAAGGCTGGCCCAGTTAAAAATAAAATCCAGACAATCTGTATGGCATCATCTACTATTTTAAGCTGGGTTCTTGTTTTGTCTTTGCCACACAATGTGAGCTCAGGTCTTGTGCTGCCAGAAGGGAATCCTGAGGCCAGAGGATGTTTTGGAATCAACAGCTTGGCTGGTGAGTTCATCAGAGGCAGTGTGGGTGGTTCCCAGTGCTGCTCAGGTGCAAGAACCTGCACCAGCAGAACAGCTAGGGAAAGAAGCACAAAAATGTAAAGAATGCAAAAGAAAAAGGCAGAAAGAGCTCCCTAGGAAAGTAGGGTTGTTAAATAACTGGTAGCAAAGAACTATGTCTTTGTTCTGCAGTTGTACAATCATTACAGAAAAAGTATGATCTTTGTTTCCCATTTTGTTCCTAGAATTTAAAGTGAAAGAATCACATATGTCCTAAGTGCATTGCAGAAGTTTTCTCAAAGGTTCATCTGATATTAAATCCCTACAGAAACCTACAGGCTTTCAAAGCAGGAATGAGACTCCTAACATCATGGGACTAAAACTGGGTTTTGGTGTTGGAATGGGCTTTTGCATTGTGGGTACTGTTACCACTTAGGTTGGATTTTTCATTTACTTTATGTCTGTATTTTATTAAAATATTAATTATTAGCATATTTATTAATATTAATATTTAGATTTGTTAAATCCATTCCAGTATATAGTTTTATATTTGTAATAATTAATAATAAATATGTAGCACTCAGAAACATTAAAGTGCTGTTGCGCTAGACAGTATAGGCAGTATAAATTGTAAGATATTTCTTCTCAAACAAATGGTTGAAGAAAGATTCTAAAGTGAAAAATGCCCTAAATGGATACCTTAAAAAAGATAATGTTGGGTGAAAGCTATTCTGGAAAGTGAAAGGAAATTGGAGGAAGCTACTTCTTTTAATTTCCCTAAAAGAACTTATTTACTTTAGGCAGCAGAAGCAGTTGGTCACTGATGTCCTTGTAAAAGGATGCAGCAGCTCATCTGTTCATGAGTTTTGATGTTCTTTCTCTGTACTGACAAGTGACAAACAGGATTTCCTGGAGAATTAAAAGATTCTACAGCACAGTGTCTTTTCAGGGTAGATTCTGATTTTACTTCATGTTTATCACTTTCCTTCATTAACTGACTGAAGAAGAAATACAGCTTAAGTGATTAGGCAGATTTTGCTTTCACAAGGCATTTAAAGTGTACATGAGTCCAGATATTTATGTATAAGAATATGTCTTCTGCATCATTTAAAGATTTTTCATTCACCGTGTTTTGTTTTGGTTTTTTTTTTTCTTCTCAGGCAGTGTCTACAGATGATCTTGTGACTGGAGGAAATCAGAGTGAAAAATACAAAGATGCCTTAATCGCTTTACCTACAACTTAGGACAAGCTTTGCAACTGGCACCTACACAACAGAAACAATGTCTGGCTTTTCTCTTGTGTCCAAGTCATGGACACAAGCACTGTAAGGTGCTCTACAGTCAGTGAAGGGAGACAGGAAGTGCTAGAAAATTATTCATCTCACTTATTTTAGAAACCTGTCTCAGGAGGACTGAATCAGCATCAGGAAGGGTCCAGTCCTCCTCTTTGATTAGAGTGATCACAAGAGACAAAATGACTCATCCATGTACACCCAACAGATGATGCCTTGCCGAAAGTGAGTTATTTGTAGTGATTAAACCCACTTGTTTTGGTTTTTCTCTTTCCTTTTCATTAATTTTATATGTCTTTCCTTGCACTGGCCAAGACCATTACAGGCACACAAGACACTGACTGTTGCAGTTGGCTCCTTGTGTGTTGTTTTGGAAGGTGCAACAATTATATTCCTAAAATAAAAGAGACAGGATTTATAAGCCAGAACACACAAGGGAAATCCACTTTCCTTGAAAGGCTTGGCTGCTGTCTAAGTTGCCTCTGACACAGTTACATAAAAGACCTACTTTATTTTTCCACTTTCTGAGTCAGAAGACCTTTGGATAAAATTTACAGTGACCCTACTAAATGTATGGAGCCGGACTCCCAATGAGATTTGAGGTACACCCAGAAATTTAAATTCTAACATAAAATTTGTTTTGCAGGGAAAAAAAGAAGTGGCTAAGAAAGTAGCCAAGGATTCAGGAGATGTGGATTCATTTCCTTGCTCTGCCACAGACTTCTTATATGACTTTGGGAGAGTCATTTAATCTCTGCATATCACTTTTCTGTGGTAAAACTTTCTGGATGTCTCTGAAGATAAACATATTAAGACAGATGCTCTGAAACCAGAGCCCTTATGTCTGCTGAGGAAAAGCAGGCAGTTTCTAAACAAATGCTATTTCCATATAGGAATATTTGATTTACAGCAAATTGGTTGAAAAGGACGCCTCTCCCAAACTATCAATTCCATGACAAAGATTAAAGATTAAAATCTTGATTAAAATCTATTGTTTCTGCGCACCAATAATTCCAGCTGCCATGGGACTCGAAACCGAAACAGAGCATTTAGAAACCATCCCTCTCCCACACCTTTTCCCCAGCAAAGACCCACTTATCTCACCTGCATCCTCTGAGCAATAGCCCATCACCCTGAAGTCTTTCTTAAAAGACAGTTGTTGCAATAAATCCAGGAGAAAGACGAATGCTGAGTTGTTTAATCAAAAGGACCAAAAACTTCCCAAGGAAAGCTGTCATTGCGTAACTGTACCACCACTTCCCTTTCTTCTGGGCCAATGAATCTCACAGCCAGGAGCTTGTGCTGATTTTAACAGCTTGGGGATGTAACAGGAAGATGCTGTCTCTCCTATGGGGAAGGACAGGGCTGAACAGGATCCCTTTAGCTCATTTTGCTGAGCAGAAACCCTTGGATAGAGCCCAAACTCTGGTCTACTGAAATGCTCCTTTACTTGTCACTCTCTTTCAACTCATATATGAGGTGGACTTCCTGTATTTTATATTTTATCAACTTTTAGGATGTTTGAATATTTCACATGAGTTAGCTCTCCCTAACATAATATGCAACATTCTTTTTTTTTTTTTTAGAAGAGCAAAATACTGTCTCTGTCATTTACTTTTCCAAATACTACTAAAACATAACCCTCTATGGAATGGAATTGGTGATAATGCTTGAAGGTGAACTCAATGGTTCTTTGCTGGACTTCCAGATTACATACTTGTGGAAATAAATGCATCTAAATCAGATCTGTGCTTTTGCACACCTAAAATTCACCTCTCTAAAATTGCCTCCCTCCACACAAAAACAGGTATCTTACTTATATGGGTGATTGACTTTATTGAAACAAGGTAGAACCACGGGGTCAAGGGGTACTGATGAAGAGACAACTTAATTTAGAAATCTCTTCTGAAAAGGTCTTCTAATTCAGACAGAAAACTCGAGCTTTCCAAATGACCTGGATTATGCAACTGAAGTTTTCACGCTTCTTATTTCAAGTTTCCATTAAACTTGAAGGTTAAGCTACCTTTATTTCTCTCTTTCTGCTGTGAGGTTGTTTTCATACTCAGTAAAAGGCAGGGCGAGAATCATAAAGGGAAGACACAGAATGATCTATGCCCTGGTGGAAAAGCTGCTCTGTGGCAATCTTTGAAAAAATAAAAATAAAAATAAATTTATAAAACCCCAACCAAAAAGAACAGCACTAAGGATAAAGCAAATCTTCTCTCAGGAGAAAATTGAAGGGTACACTCCCAAGGCAAGAGCATCTGATTAGATAATGATGAGAGTGGGGCAGGGTTGATGATTTCTAAATCAGATGTGGCTTTGAACAACTGTTTGGACCAAACTGGATCTCCCAACAGCACATGGATGAACTTGGAGTTAAAATAGTTATTCAAAAATGGAACAACTGACTTCTGCTGCCTGATTTGTCTCAGATTCTGTGTGTCTATCGCACATCATAGTTTATGCATTTTGTAAGAATGAAAATATGTTCTCCTACTATACAGGGATATAACAAGCTACATCCATGAAAACCCAAAGGAGTTCAGAGGAGTAACTAGATTAAAACACAATATAATTAACCAATATTGCAAAGTACCAGAGGGGAAAAAAGCATTGAGGCACTACAAACTTCATTATGATATGGACTCCCAAGAGAAAAAAATAAGGATTCTATTAATTAGGGTATTAAGCATTTTTCTCAGCTGGCCTAGAGGCTACAGGGTGGCTGAAAAGTCCTCAGCTTGCAAACTGAGAGACATAAGACATTTTAGCATTTCTTTACATATTGAACTGGGTTGTCCTAATCCTGTAATTTATTAGGCATGGGAGAATGGATCTGGATAAAATAAGGACTGACCTTCCCACAACTTCCAGTGAATCCAAAGGTTTTTCACAGAATTTTGGTTAACTGTTTCCCTTCTTTTTTTAATTTCCCACGCCTCTTGACTTCCAGGCTGCGCCTGCGACCGGAAGCCAAAATGCCATGAGAAAAAGCTCTTCCTGTGGTAATCCCAACACTGCCAAGCAAAAGGCCTACAAACCACATGGGAAAACTCATTCACATACAATCCACTCCCCATGAATATCCAAAAGGTTTGGGATAAGAATTCAACCTTTAAACATTAATACAAACCAAACTTCTCAAATATTTCAGAGTCAGCCCTTCTAGTAGTTTTTATCCAAAAGTAGAAAGCACTTCCATTAAGCATTTTAAATGTTTCTTTCAGATGCCAAAACCAATAATTAAATAATTTATTAACTGTATCCATCTGCTTAGTGTAGTGCAGAACATGAAGTGTTTAATCAGCATATTTTTTACCTGTTTTGCAGAGGGCTGTAGTAAACTGGTGAAGTTCCTTGATGCCAGTCAGATTTTGCATCCGAGGACTATTCCTGCATGAATTCTGTTCAGTCTCAAGCCAAGTCCCATGTGCACAAGTATTGTCTACGCATGTTACATGTAAGTCATGCTACATCTATCTCTCTTTCCAGGGAATCCAAGTGACTGCTCAAGAATGGCTGCACTAAGGATCATCTGAAACCATTTAGCAAGGGAGTGGCCTCCAACAGTGGCCATAAACAGATGCTTAACTAGCAAAGCCAAGATCAAATTGTACTATACTTTCTCCAAATGCTTTCTCCCAGTCTTAAGGTAACTTCTGGGTCTGATGCAGTTTGTCCAGGTAATTACAGAGCTCTTCCTCTCAGTACATTTGTCCAGACTTCTTTTGAAGCAAGGAACTTCAAGTTTGTTAGAGCTCTTTGCATCAGGGACTCCCATGTGCCTGCCACACCCAGTATGAGGACAGCAGTGCTGATTTGGCAGCCACTGGAGACATATTAATATATTTATATATTTATCTATTTAAAGTCATGTAAATGACATATTTCCAGTCATATTCAAAGATATGAGCACCTAAGGGACCAGTAAACAGCGTTCACTTCAAAGCATGGGTATAGCTGCTCTTCAATTACCTGTAGTGACCACGTGTGCTGCTACCAGGGCACCTGCAATGCCCAGGATTGGAGCACAGGCTGTGAAAAAGTTTGAAAGGCGGACAAAACCATTTTGGAATCTGCTGATAGCTCATCAGGGCTCTGGTATGCCAGAACAACATCATGAGCTGTTCTCAAGCTGAGTAGTCACAACTGCCTTACAACCCTACCAGAAGCAGTTCTGGTAGCACCTGCTCAGCAGATCTGCTCAGGAATAGCTGCTTTGAGCAAATAACTGAGTTTTCTTGGGACCTGTCCCAAGCCAGTAAATTAATCATCCCATGCACCAAAAATGATGATTAACCTCATTGCGTCCTACTCCTGGTTCAAAGTTCTCTCCTTTCATCTTTCTTTTTTAACAGCATTTGTGTATTGAAAATGAAAGGATGGAAAGTCTGTAATTTATGTGTCTGTTCCTTGATGGAGGAGCACTGAGCAATGCTTGCACAGGGCAAACGGGGTGCCTGAGGTGGTGGTGAAGTTCACCATCCCTGGAATTGTTCAAGAAACAACTGGACATGGCACTGAGTGCTCTGGACTAATTGGCAAGGTGGTGTTCAGTCCAAGGCTGGACACAATGATCTTGGAGGTCTTTGCCAACCTTAATGATCCTATGATTCTATAGTATGAATTGATCTTCTTTTTAAGAAGCCTACAAAATGTGCCATCAGTCTCAAGTATCCCTACTCTCAAATTCCTTCTTTGGTTCCAAATAAATAAATAAATACCAAAGCTTCTGTTCCAAACAATTCCCCCAGATATCTGTGCAGACGATGTACTTTGTGGTGTCAGAGTTTTAGACAGCATGTAGCTGTTCCAAGGTGCTGACTAGATGGGAAAGCTTCTAAAAGCATTGAGGAGATACTCCCCTTCTTCTGCTGGGTGTGGCATGTCCTTTTGATACTCTTCCTCTTTTTCCCTCCATGCTCTTTTACCAAAGGGATTCCAAATTTAGGATTATGAAGTTCTTATTCCAGTTGCAACTCTAAGGATTTAAATTTCATTTTCTAGTTCTCTGTAATCATGCTTCTCATCCTGTGCCAAAGTCACTCCTTGGGAATGTCCAGAACATTGACTCCCACACTATTTCTTCATCAGGGCTATTTTTTCTGGTTCAAACATTTCAAGCTTTTCACATAAATTTAAAAGTTGTATATCACATTCATATTGCTGGACTCTTAATTTCCAGTCTACTGGGAGCTTTCCACACAGAAAACACATGAAATATTTGATCTCTACAATACTTCTAAATGCTTTCACCCTCCTCTTTCCCTTCCCTCCACTACCACCTTGTGTCAGGTTTTGGTGTGTATGTGTGGCGGTGTGAGCAATCATTCCTATATAAAGAAGAATGTGTGTAGAAAAAATTATACCCTGTATTATGAAATCACTGGCCATACACTAGGAGAGGTGTCGGTAGATAGGAAGAGTGAGCTGCATTTATTGCCCAAAGACAACAAAAACAAAAATGTTTGTATTTCTAAGAGTGTACCCTCAAGGTTTCATATTTGCAGTTTGAAAAGGAAAGAAACAAATGGAAAGAAACAAAAGGAAAGAAACAAAACCCCAAAATCTATTTGGCATAATGAAATGAAAGAATAAAAGATCTGGATTGGTTTTTGTCAGTGCAACATTTAATGGAACTGCAGGCAATGTTCCTGGGATCCCGTGGTGGCGAGCAGCCTCTTCAGTCTGGCCCTTGTGTTCATGAATGAGAGGAGCAATCTGATTAGGCATTGCAAATTTGTCTTGTGAGTGAGATTAGAAAGAGAGGCAGATCCCAGCTTGCTGATAACCATGATCTCTGTGTGTCTTTAAGACATCTGACCCGACCATGCCTGTGAGTGCTTGTGGCTGAATGAGGAGGGGATGGCATCACCTGTGCCATGGCTGACCCCAGCCCTGGCCTCACCTGCTCCCTCAAGGGCAAGTGCCAGCCTGCTCCAGCTGCTGAGGAGCTCTTTACAGATCCCTGTGCCACACCAAGTGCTTGAAACATGATTTCTGATGGCTCCATTCCATAGGGAACACGGAAGGGGAAACAGGCAGTCACCAGCGATCTGACCCGTCTGTTCAAGCAGAGCAACCAAATTTTCCTCTTTCTGCTCTTTCTGGAGCTGTCACTGCTGGTGGCTTGGGAGTGCTGTTTGGTTTGGGTGCATTTCTGTTGTAACACCCTTTGCAATAATGAAAGCTTGTGTCCCTGTTACGGAACAGGATCCGAGGCTCTCAAGGGTTGGCCCGACGTGCAAGCTGCTGTCTTGCTCTTCTAACACTTCCACGCCAACTCCCAGCTTCCTTCTGGAAAGAAACCTGCTCAATAAGCAATGTCTTCACCAAAAATTAATCCTAAGCCTGCCTGGCACTGCTCCTCATTGCTACATACATACATATATATATGTATAAAAATTTAGCTTTCCTACTTCTTGGACTTATTAGGGGCTTAGGATTGAGGGATAAGGCAGAAGAGTTAATTGCTGTAGCAATGACAGGTCTTTCCTGGGTTTTCGTTTGGTTTTGTTTAATTTTACCTTTTTTTTTTTTTAACACTGCTTGGGGCTTTCTTTTTTAATCTACTTTCTGAAATGTCTAGTGCTGAGAGATGTATTTATCCATAATGATGAACACATGGTTTATGCTGCCTAGGTATAATATAACCATGTATTTCGCAGGGGCATATTGTTTTAGGTAAGTGATGCAGCTTTTTTTTTTTTTTCCAGTTTGGGGTTGTTTCCTGAACCAAATACTCGTGCCCCCAAGGGTTTCTGCTCATGGCCACATGCACTAAAAGAAGACCACATACCTAAAAGCATTCCTGGCTACTTGCCCTCTAATGGGATCGTTGTGAGGGCTCCATTTGAAGTAAGTTGCATGTTTTATTAATATTTATTGATAGTGAGCCACCCTCTGTGGCAGCCTTCATTCTGAGCACATGCCAGGTTTTTCCTGCTCTACCCATAGACCACTTCTCAGGGTTGCAGAAGCTATCAACCAGCGTCCCACCTTTTTTTTTAATTACTTTTTTTATAAATTACTCCAGATTGATGCAATAAAAATGAGGGGTAACCCACATAAGAAGGTGAATTAAACCGATCAGGTGGTTTTTTAGTGCTTGCACTGTAAGTATAAAAGTGGTGCAATCAGGCTCTTGAAAGCAAAACTTTTTAGTTTGATCAGTTCAGTACCTTGCATGTTTTTTGCAGAATCCATCAAGCGTTTCAAGGGGACATTCTCTGAAACAAAATATATCCTTTAAAACCCTCCCCATTGTGTTCAGTTCTCACCAGCCAAACTGTGGATTTTCATGGGGACAAGTGGAGAAAAACTATAATAATTTGTAAATAGCAAGGTACATTTTAGCCCAGAGAAAGATGAAGCCCCTTCACCCAACTAAGAAGAAAAAAAAAGAGTGCTTCAATGAAATTGACAGCCTTGATAAATTCTGTATGTACTGAATGGTTAAAAGTGGGGGAATTTTACTCTTCAGGGTTGTCAGGCCTGTTTTGAGAAGGTGCTAAGAAGGTATCATTCTAAATTACTTGGCAGCTGTCAAAAGTATTCTTGAATAATTTGGACTGGTGTCTAAAAAGGAGTGTTTCATTCTGTGTAGGTAAGCGTGGAAAAATAAATGAAAAGCTTAACAGTGATACCGCAGAGTATATCTCCAATCCCACATCAGAGGAGAGAAAGAACTGCTAAGGTGGGAAAAAAATCCACTATGGATGTTGCTGACTGTGATTTTTGTCACATGTTCGACGAGTTTAGAGCTGTAGAACAAGGCTGCAGTTGTCAGAATATGAGGTCTTGCTGCTTCAAAGGTGTCAAATTCTTACTCCTCAGCTGGAAGAAGCAGGGCCACAGTGCCAGAAGTCTGTAGATTTTGGCCTGTGTCTTATCCACTGCTGGCACGTGTGCTTTGTTGCTCTTAAAATCAAATAAAAACAAAAAAAAAGGTTTTAATTCTAGTTTAAAGAGGAGAGGTTGTTGTTAATGCTGCTAATATCAAAGGGGTGAAAGCTGAATGGGATCACACAAGTTGTGAGACTGGCCATGAGGTAAGGAACTGCTCTAATCTGGTTCAGGCAGTTCAAGTGAGGAAGCTGCTTCCACCTCATGGATGGGATTGACCTAACATCTTTAAAGTGTCTTCATTCAGTTCATCAGCAAAATGTACTGAAAGAAGAAATTAATTCCATGAGTGTTACCTTGCTTTGCCAGCTGTGTAGGTAAAAAGAGGCCTTGGCTGTCCAGTTCAACCAGATGTGTATTCAAATGAAGGAACTCAGCACTGAAAATGTCACTGTTTCAAGCTTGTGATGAGAGGAAGAATTCTGAACTGAAGATTATCATTTGTCAGCCCCTGAGGTCATCAAGGTGCATAGCAATAACATCATTAATGGCATCCATGGAAATCATTCCTAAATATCCTCAAAAATCCAGAGACAGGTAAGTTTCTGATGAAATTACTCCAGGTACTTTTAAAGCACTTCTCTTATGGTCTGTGAAATTTTGCTCATCACCTAACCCTACCTTAAATCAACAAAAAGCCCAGATAAACAAGGTTTTACACACCCAATTCATTCAATGCCATTAAAAACAAGGTTTTAGGAACTTTGTGTTTTGGGGCATATTAACTTCAGCTGGCAGTTTAAGCCCCCACTCTGTCTCTCACTCCTCCAAAGCAGGATGGAGGAGTGAATCAAAAGGGGAAAAGGGACAAACTTGTGGATCAAAGGGAAAGCAGTTTTTCTTAATAAAGGTGGGGGCAAAAGGTGAACAAAGAAACACGAGGTGCTAAAGCAGTCATCACCAACAGACTCACATCCAAAAAGCCCTGGAGCAACAGGTACTCTGGAAAAAACGCCCCCCAGTTTTATTGCTGAGCATAATGTCATGTAGTATGGACAATGCCTTCAGCCACTTTGTGTCACCTGTGTGCCCTCAGCCTCCTCACTGGATGTGGAGAGCGAGGACAGACTGTGCTTTGAGGCTGGGAAAGGGCTGGTCAGCGAGAACTAAAGCACTGATGTGTTATCAACACTGTGTGTGTGTGTCCCAGCCAAGCTGTAGCACCATAGAGGCTGCTAGGAAGAAAATTAACCCCATCCCAAACAGATCTTCTGCACACTTCTAAAAATATGTCCAGGTATCACTCAAGAGCACCCTAACTGAGTGCAGGCATAGGGTATTGCTCCCTCTCTCCAGGCTTTCAGCAGGAAGGGGCTTTCCAAAGAAGGGCATTGCTTGGGAGTTTTATACCCTGGCTTCTCACTTCAGCTTGGAAACTCAGAGATGGGACAAGGGAGGATCTCAAGTCTGACTCTCAGGCTAAGGCTCAGGCCTGAACTCTCATAACCAAACTGATGCACTCACTCTCAGCTACACACAATAAAATATTTCTTTCTGTTAACAAAACCCAAGGCCTGTTGGCTGCTGACCCCATGCAGCCTCTGCCATCCAGGCTGTTATGGTGCATTCCCCATTTTTAAAATTTGCTTTGTCACACCAGCTGCAGGAAGTACAGGGACTTATCCACTGCAACACATTGGTTTTGCTGTAGGGAAGGCAAATTAATTTAAAATTCCTCTGAGGTCGGTCTGGTAAAGTCATTAAGTTAATATCCCTTCATAATAATGGAATTTTTGAGGCTTTTGCCTAAGCTTTACTCAGCATACCCTGTTCCAGCTCTTACAGTCCTAGAATTGTCCAAGAGGGGCAATATTCCAGGAGTGAAGGTAAGGGGATTTTTTTATGGTTGACCTCCTCTAAGCCAAAGTTTTACTTCAATAGTTTTCCCATCCTGGACTTGTCTTTGAAAATGTTTCCATGAAGGGGAATTTCTTCCCATTTATTTCATTGCTTCCCTCCAGCTTCCATTCTTAATGAGATTTGGGCTTGAAAAACAGGTGTTTAGGTCATACTTCCAATTTCCAAATTTAGACTCCCTGTTTCTGACAGCTATGAATTCATTCCTCCTCACTAAGGAAATTCCTTGCTGCTTCCATTCATCTGTGCCTGTCTGAAAACTGGCCAGAGGCACCCCAATTGTTCTCATTGTTAGCATTCCACAGCCAGAAGACAGACAAGTCCATTTGTAGTGAAATGAGATTTTTCACATCCTGTCCTTCTCTTACGTGCTGCCTGTGCCAGCTCCATTTCATGCTCAGAATAAGCCATAAATCCAGAGAGGAAGGCTTTTTTAAATGATAACCAACTGTGTTTTGTAATTTTCTTGAAAATAGTTCCTAATTTAAAAAAATGGTTTAAGAAATGTGGATAGTGGAGGCAGTGTTTCACTTGAATTTAGACAGAGCACAGCTTCTACAGCTCCAAGTGATAGACTTATGGCTACTAAAGTAAAACCTTAATAAATAAAAAAAAAACAGACAGGGTGAGGCTTATTAAAAATTACATCTTCCACTGTCTAAACATGAGTTTAATATGAGTCAATGGTGTTTTCACAGCTTGGTTCATAGCTTTACCATGGTGGTGGTCCATTAAGGAAAGGTATAAATAATTAACATGTCCCTCTAGGTTGCAAAAAAGAAGGTCTGCTTTGTGTCATTCCAAGCTCTGTGGCCAAGGAAAAAGACATGTAACAGTGTGTTCTGTGAGCAGGAACATCCAGCTATACAGCCCTCAATGCCTGCAAGGACGACTCTTTTGTCTCTACAAATATAATTACATTAGAAAAAAACCTCTAAAGAAGTTATTCAGTGGGTTTGTAGACAAGATTTTTTTATATATATATAAACAACTAAAAAAAATCACTTCTGAAAAAAATACTTCTGAGCTCATTTTTCACACTCAAACAATTCCAACTTGAAGTATGCATCTTGCTGCCAGACTGCATTGGCTGGTAGTTGAGAAAAGGATTGGGTAATTTGAAAAATTATTCTGTTTCTCAAGAGCAATTATGCCAAAAGTGGGAGTGCTGAGGATGAGAAGGAGAGTTCCAGGAATAATCTGCGTGTTTCCAAAGGTAAAAGTAAAATTTGGAGGCTTCATGCTGATGGTTGTAGAATGAGAGTTGGTTTCCTAGGAGATCACATAAGATATCCCAAACAGAACACTTAAAACTTCAGTTCTCTCAGTATCCATCTCAAAATAAAATGTTGCTTGGAAGAAATAGGTGCCAATTCTCCCAGGTCTGTCCCAAACTTCAATCTTTAAAAGAGTGAAAGTGCAAGAGACAAAGTAATCCATTCAGTTGGCCATATAATTTGAGTAATTTTTTTTGCTGAAGTACAGAGAGCAAGTACCCAATAGAAATCTACACAAGAATTAAGAGGCTTGGTACACCCACAATTTGGCCACAGTATCTGTGTCAGAAAATTTACAGCTAATAGAGGAATCTCTCATCTCTTTGGTCGCTCATTTGTTGCTCTCCTCCTCCAGAAGCTGTTCCATTTTAGTTGACAACAATTATTGCATCATTGTTAGTTGGAACAAGGGAACTTTTTGCCTGGGAACTTCATAGGTCCTGTACCAAGGGTATCATTCCTATGCATGGGCACCCAAGCTACTCCATCCACATGTGATGTGACTCACAGTACCTGGAGTGCTCCATAGCAGTGCAAACTCAATATTTAGAGCTACTTAAGTCATGACAGAGGTGACTTCAGAAAAGGTGTGTGCTGTGTAGCACCACTGCCCAGAGAGGATGCTGGCTTGCATGAAAAGACAGAGGTAGGGGGTTATTAACAGCCACATATAGAGACTAATTTTGTTAAAGTGCTGTTCCTGTTGACTGATTCATTACTACAACTGCCAACCTGTACTTCCAAGAAAGGTAAAAAAGTGTGCTTCAACCATTGTTCATGGTCTTTTGGGGAGGCATAGTACTGCTTGCCTGACCCCAAACTATTAGCATAAAGAAATAGTAGTTCTGCTGAATTACAGATATCTCCCACTTTCAGAAGACAGCTATTTTTTCCTCCTCAGAGACATGAAATGTGAACAACCCTGTGCAAAGCTAGCCCGTGTGATGTGTACTTAGGAGTGCAATCAGGTGCTTAGCTTCATGTCAGACAAAGTAAAAACAAGATACTTTAAAAAAATCCACGCAAATGATCTTTTTTTTACCTTTTTTTTTTATGTTACAGAAGGTGGAATTTTATCTTATACAAAATGCAAATGAGTTGGAGGCATTATAAATATAAGTCATCAGAGCTTAGTTTGAGCAGAACATGGCTGGAGTGAGATCCATGTGCTGCTGTGGCTCAACACATATCTTCTTTCATCTTCAAAACCCCTCAGGAAAACAAAAAAGGACTTCTGTTTATCACAAGAACTACTGAAATTAGCCAACATGACCATCTAAAAGCCAGCTTACTTTTTTTAATTAATTGAGATTTTTCTTCTTTTTTGCATCTGCATACATTTGAGTGGAAAAAAATTGACACAATTAGTTTAGGACTAGCTTGAAGTGATTTCACTTTGATTTCTCAAAAGTCTGAATTTCAAATATTGGGAAGCAATTTATTTTTTAAGCAGTTTTTTGAACAAAATTAAAATCATGTAAGTACTCTGTTAGTTTTTTTTGAAAAAAGGAAATCTTATTTTAAAAACTTCCAGTTTTGGTCATATTTTGAGGCTGACAGTTTCCAGTTGTTCCAACTGGTCCTATAGTCATCTTTTGTCAGTCCACAATGGAACCTGAATGAACGGACATTGAATTGGTTCAAACAAAGTTGATCATTTATTTAATAGCTGTATTGATGGTATTTGATATGATTTCACTCTTTGACCCACAAAAAGGCTTTAAGAAAGAGTTAGGTCTTAAATACTCTTATGAATACGTGGAGCTATACCAGAAATACACAGCGGATGAACTGCCTTCTTTGGAAAGGAGCTTCTTCAGTAACCATGACTTGCCAGACCATCAGACCAACCAAGAGAGTCCATAATTCATATCAGGAGTCCAGACCCAGCACAGTTCCAGTTCTGGAATACCCAATCTCCTGCATCTCAGGGCACCCCCAGCTTTGCTCCCCAGACAAAAACCTCCACGTGTGGAAGAAGCAGAACTCAAGCTGCTTATCAGATGTTTTTGACCAGCCTTTTGTCCTCTATAACTCAGTGGGATGCAGCACCAAACTCTACAGTCAGATGGGAGAGGACAGAGCACCAGGAGGAGCCACATAGGAGGACACGGAGTGCAGTTTTCTACAGCTGGAAGCCACTGGACAACAGGGAGAAACCCTTCCTCTCTCTCCAGATTATAAGGTCTTTTCACATTTATTTAGTCAGTTGCCTCCACTGTTCCTCCAGGCACATTTTAAAGAGAAATTTTGTGCCCAGTGGATTTGACTTTCCTACTCTAAGCACCTACTTGCTTCAGCATGCAGCATTATAATTGCACAGACACACATGCTTGCTCACTTTCCCATAATTAGCTAGCTCCAGGCATTTACCAAGGGGTACAGATTCCCTTCTGGCATCTGTGGCATTTTAGCACCATAAGCTCCAGCCTGCAGAAAGATGCAGTGTCCCATCCCAGCATGTTATTTCTACATACAGACACTCTTTCTTATTCTTGGAATTGGCTAAATCAAAATGCCTGAAAGTTCAGAGGTCCATCCTCTCAGAATCACAGGATAGACTTATGAATCATGAGATTGGAAAAATGTTTTAGCATTCTTTTACTTGTCTTTTAGCTCTTTGACCTTAAGTATTGATACCTTCAAATAGGAGAGGGGAACGGGAGTAGGAATGTAATCATCAAAAGAAAAAAAAAAAAAAGAAATCTCCCATGGCTGCAGGACCAAAAGTGCATCATAAAATCTGGCACCATGGTGTGCTCATCACCTTCAGCCACCAGTCAAAAATGTGAACTCTAAGGATGTAGCCTCACATCTATGATGCAGTAGATGGTGCAAACCTAGCAAGACCATCGCTTTGTTTCTGTGCTTAAAATCTGTTTTAACACTCTGTCAACACATAACACTGAGAAAACGTGCAGAATCTGGGCTCATAATTTGGTGGGCTCAGAATTACACTGCTTTGGAAGTCATTGCCTTCATCTACAGAGCCAGCACCTTGCACTCAGCAGTGTGTTTTCAGAAGAAGCTGAGCATGAAAACAATTTTTGTTGAGCAGTGTAAGTAGCAGGAGGCAATAATGTCATTGTGTCCTCCCCTGTTTGTACAGTATTTTGCATAATGGCATTCCCATCCTGGTTATCTCCTTTTTATATCCCATAATCAAAATATTAGCACTGCTTCTACTACTATTACCACTAATGAACACAATAACGTATTCTATTGTGAACTGCATCACCTAGCTGTTCAATTCCAGCCTTTTCAATATTAACTTTAGCACTTTAGGTTCCTTTTATGTTGTAATTTTTTTGATTGTTTGTTTATTTAAAGAAATTGAAACTTTGGCCAGCAATTTGTTGGGCTCCAGCATTAAACTGTAAATTTTTGGTTAACTTGATCTTTCAATCCTTTCTGGTTTTATTTCTCTGCCCTGTCAAATGGAGAGATTGGAGAAGTGGTGGAAACCACTAATCAAATGCATGAGATTCCAAGTAAATAATAGCAGTGTTCCAGTCTCATAGGCATTGGTAGCAGAGCTGTTAGAGGCTTCTCATATCTGAGGAATAAAGATGAGAATTTCATAATGAATTGTGTGGAACATGCTTCTTGCTCTGGAGTTTGCTTATCTCTCAATCACCCTTCTGTGAAATGTCTAAAGAGCAAAGCAAACTTAAACAGTTGTAATGTTTGCATCTGCCTTGCATCTAATGTTACATTTACTATTACCCCCTATTTTAAAGAATATGTTGGGTGTTTCCTTTTTTTTTCTCATCTTTTTGTCGTAATTTCCAAGATACCTAAATTACATCAGTCCAAGATACCTAAATGATAGTCACACAATTCAGAGGGCAGAAAAATAAAAGTAGCTTTACAGCAAATCCTACAATCCAGTTCACAATCAGAATGTTTACATGTCTAAATCAGGACTATGAGTAGAAAATGACACAAAGTTGAAATCATTTAACCCTCAGAAAGAGATTGTTTCCTTGAGCCTTCTTCTCATAAAATTAGACTTACTGTTAAATTATAAATAAGCAGGCAACAGTTATTGCACAGAACATATTCAGTGTACTCAACCAACAGGGTCATGATTTATAGCAATGACTAAGAATTTTAAGTTTCTCTGAAAGTTGTGGGATTTAAGTCATCAAGAATAAAGAGACTGTAATAGAAACTAGAATTATATCTAAATAAATTACTTGGGTTTATATTTAGGAAATGAGAGCAAAAGAGGATAAAATAGTCAGTATGGGATAATTTTCTGGAGTATATACTGTATAAATAAAACTCACAAATTCCAAAAACAAGGTTGAAGCTTTTGGAATCTAAACCCTATAGAAAACTGAAAAAATTCAGGCAGAATATCAAGAAAATGTAAATTACTGTAGGAAATAAAAGTCTGCTTAATGCTCACTCCCCAGTCCTCATTGACTGCAAATTCCTGCTTGCTATCACTTTTGTTAAGATCTGTCCAAGCTTCACTAAACCCATGGGTGTGGAGTTTTTAACACAGCCAATGGGACTGTAACACAATGCAAATACTTCTTTAACCTCTCTCAGTTTTCACCTTTGAAGTCACATTATGGATTCAAAATATTTTCCAGTGCAGTACAGAATTTTATCTGGGAGTTTTCCTATAAAATGATCTGCTGTGCTGAAAAAGATGAGCAAAATTAGAATGACTTGAGGTGTGAGAGAGCTCTGAAGTAGAGAAGGGAATTACCTCATAATTATAGACATGTACTGCACAGATACACTGATTATTCTGCTTCTGTCTAGCAAATGGTGCCTGTCTAGGCACAATTCTCTTCAGTATTCTGAAAAAAGTGGTTTTCAGTGCAATCTGTATTCTATACTAAGTAATAAAATACTTTAGCAAGCTCTTACTCCTTTGAAATAACCTGAATTGAAAGGAAGGTTGTCTGTAAGGTTCAAACTCCAACCTTCCTTGTCTGTGTTTTAGCATCTTTGATTTTCCAGCCTTGTTAACATCTCTTCACAAGGCTCTTGCTTCTGAAAGTGCAGCAAGGTGCACATTAACCTGCCTGTCTCATTAACTGTAGCTGTTAAACCATCTGCAATCAATGACACAGATAATCAGAAATTTTCTTTTGGTGCCAGGTATTAAAATGCAGGGTTACCATCAACTTCCAGTCACTCACCACAGACTTCTCCACAGCAACAATCTCTTTATTTATTTCATATGGATACTGGAAAGTATGTAAAGAACCTGGAATTCCTGAGTGCCTTCAAATGACAACTGCACTTTTAAAGTTCAGATATTTGAGATATCCATAATTACTTTAAAGGAGGGCTTGAAATCCCATACAAATGTCTTACAATACTCACTACCAAAGCTAAGCAAAGTATTTTGTTTATAGGAAGAATATTTGAAGATAGGAAAGGGTTAATAGGCTCTGACAGGACATAATTTTAAAACAGGACATAATCTTACCCACAATTTTTTGTGGTTTTATTGGTTCTGGTAAGTACTGTCATACTCAGATTTCTTGAGTTTAAAGTAGAGGTGAAAATAATCCTTCCTGATTCTACAGTGTTACACTCACTGATATAAGTGGGGCTCTCATAATAATCATAAATAAATTAATTTCTCTCTCTCTTCCACTTTTGACCAGTGTTCCCTTGGCATTGCAGCTTTCCAGCTCTTGCTGGAAAATGACTGGAAAAAGACTTAAATACAAAGAGGGCAAACGAGGGGGTTATGGTTTCAACTGTGCTGCTGCAGACTGGGAAAGGCTTGGAGGGGGATCCAGAGGTGTCTCTGTGAACTGGAAGAGTCATCCTGAAAATGTATAAAAGTAGGTAAATGGTCTGCAATTCACAGTGCACTATTAACATTCCTCTGGAGGGAGGAGACCTGCATTCAGTACCCCAGAACCAGCTAAAACCTGGTTTGCTTCATTGGGAACTTTACTATGTACTGTATTAAAGCCTTTCTATTCCTGAGTGCAGCATATGAGGCCCAAGAACTGTTCCAATGTGGATTTTTGAATATACTCACATTTCTGACTGATTAAAAAAAGAGCCCCCCCCCCCATTTTTTTCTGTATTTGCAATGACAGTGGTACAAAAATGTTCCCTAAGGCTGTAGGGAGCTGGGGATTGGGGTTGATCAGGGAATGTGATTCCTTAGTACAGACAAGACAGCAAAAAAGCAAAAGGGTCCTCACATCCATCTGAGTTGAAATTCTCCTTTCCCAAGTGGCCACTTGGCCTGTGATACATAATTGTCAGCATCTTCATGTGACTCCCTTGCTCTGTTATCAATCCAGTTCCCATATTTATTTTTTTTCTTAAACGTGATGCAGTCCAGTTCCAGCACCACTGCACTCTTTAACAGTAAATATGAATGCAAATTTAAATACAATTTCTCATTGAGAGCAAGAATCGCATTGTCTAGGTTGGGACATTTACCTGAATCTGAGGTTTTGATCCTTAATTAAAAAACTGAGCATCCAGTGGCCCAAACTTAGACTGAAATGTGAAAGGCTTTGGAGCATTGGCATCTTCAGGGCCCTGGCAGTGGTTATTATAGCAATGGGGATTTTCTTTTGCTGAAAGCCTGCTTTTGATTTATTTCCATAATAAAGAGTGAATAGCTGTAGCATCCTAATGATCTGAGATTCGTTTCTAGCTAACAGGCCTCTGGTGGCCTTATAAATTTGTTATGGAAGGATGTATTAAGGAAAATGGAATCTGTCCAGCAGGATACCCGGAGTGACTCTTGTAGGTGGTAGAAAACATGCTTCTAATCACCTCCATGAGCAGCACTGCTCCAGAGCTGTAATCCTGCCACCATTCCATCATGTCTGCTCTTCTCCACACCTACAGGAAAGCCTGTGGAGGAATTCTGTGAGTTTCCATGTGGTAACACCCAGGCAGGGCATCCTGGCTGTTTGGAGACAACTCTATGGGAGGTTGAGAGGAAGAGAGGTAAAGGAAGGGATTAACTGCCCTCCCAAGAAGCAACCAACCTAATGAATAACTATGAAAAACTCTCCAGCCTGGAACACTTATGCTTAGAAATACCCAACAGAAATCACACAGTCTCTCCAAAGAGCAGTAATATCTCATTCCCAGGCTCGTGGTGATGCCAGCTCAGACTTCAGATCCATAAATTTATCATTTGAAGTAAACATTTTTTTATGCTTTTTTTTTTCAGCTCTTTCATAGAATGAATTATCCTTCTTAAAAAATATTTTAGTAACATGTGGAGGGTTCATGGATGATTGTGTGTCAGCAAAAACAAGAACCAGGTCAAGGAAATCAGAGAATATCCTGAGTTGTAAGGGACCCATCAGGATCATCAAGTGCAGCTCCTGGCCCTGTGCAGGACACCCCAAGGATCCCATGACTCAGAGCAGCTGGAGTCTGCCTGGGCCCACAGCATCCCTGGCAGGAATGACATTTAAACCATGTTTTTCCTGTGCTGTGCACAGTTCAGTGGTGCATCTGAGACCAGCCCCACAAAAGTGTGTGCATATTTTTTATCCAGTAGTTTCCCAGAGAAGCTGTGGCTGCACCATCCCTGGAAGTGTTCAAGGCCAGGCTGGGTGTGGCTCTGAAGTCACCTGGCCTAGTGGAAGGTGGGTTTGAATGGGATGATCTTTAAGGTTCCTTCAAAACCAGCCCATCCTGTGATTCTGTGATTACTGGTGCTCTTTTAATCCAGATAAGAAACCATGAGCTGAGCACAGACATGCAGCCACAGTCTTACCCATAAGGATTTTGCACCAAGTTTTCTGACAATGGTTAGGAAGAGCCTTTCTGGGGGAAAGGGTGGGTTATGAGCCCTTCCCTCTTTAAACACCAAGGAATTCAACTATGAGACACGAGGCTGCTGGAAGCCAGGCTTTATTTGCATCACTCTGCATAATTCTACCTTTTTCTCAGCCTCCAATTCCCCTATTTGTCTGAACCAATGCCTTGCTGTCAAGTACTATATTATTCCTCTGTGAACAACCACTATTCACCCAATTTACTCTCTCTTACATTTTGTGGCACATCCATGAGAAATTTTCAATGTTTACCCATTCATCTTCTGCTTGGTTATGCTGTAAAGCCACATCTATAAATGTCTTAGGCAGACACTCCCTGTTAAAAATTGAAATATAATCTTTGTTCTCCAGTTTCAGTTGGATGCATGAATCACATGGCATTGCGTGGTCTCTAGTAGGTCTGTGCTGAATGAGTATTCTGAATTCATTCTGAATTCATTCAATCTGTCAGAATTAGGAGTTTGCTTCTTATGAATGCTCTCTTAGTGTTCCTCAAAATTTATTGACAGTATTCATGGCAGCAAATTGTGTTCATATGATTCACTCATGGGAAAGAAAAAAAAAATGGGCAGTGCCATACCCAACACAAATTATTTTATGTGCATACTACTTAATTCAGGTTTCCATTTTCACACAGTTTTATGAAAATCCAAAAGCTGCTATTCCCTTCTACTGTACAATCTTAGTACAAAAGTTTTTGTCCCAAAGATGCTGCACACTCTGACATGTATCAAAAACCATTTCTGAGCCATTCTGGCCTAGAATAAATTATGACCTTAAATAATGATTCCATTTTAATGGTGTATCAGTTATTCTGGAATGCACACGTCTTTCATTTCAAACAGACATCTAATTTAAGGTATCCTGGTATTATATAATAATTTATGTCACAAGATGAGACATCTTTGCTGACGTCAGAACTCATCCTTGAGGGTTTAAACTATTGTTTTTTTCCTCTTTCTGCAAATAAGGTGAAGTCATAGATCACCACTGGAAATACACCTTGAAAAGCCATGCTGGGGGTTAGATTATTGGGAACTAGGAGAAAGACCTGAATAAGGGTCAAATTCAACAGGCAGTTCTTCCTACTCCAAGTCCATTTGTTTCTCTGGAAGAAATATGCAAACCATGGATAAAATACTTGATGCAGCCACAGGACTGATTGGCTACAGCACTGTGCATTACCTTCCCATGGAAGTATCCAAAGTCAAACCAAAAAAGGCACGAGGACTGCTGTAGAAGTGTCATTTCTTGCACTCATTTCACAGAATCACAAAATCCTGAGGTTGGAAGGGACCTTTGGAGCTCATCCAGTCCAAGTCCCCTGCCCAGGCAGGGTCACCCAGAGTCGGTGACGCAGGAACACATCCAGGTGGGTTTGGGATGTCTCCAGAGGGAGAACTCTGCAACCTCCCTGGGCAGCTCTTCCAGTGTTCTGCCACCCTCCACAGAAAGAAGTTCTTCCTCACGTTGAGGTGGAATTTTCTGGGTTTTTTTTTTATTTTTTTTTATTTATGGCCACTATTCCTTATCCAGTCCCCGGTTTAGTTTTCTTGGTGTTTGTTGTTTTGTTTTGTTTTTTGATTGTTTGTTGGTGGGGGTGTTTTTTAATTTTTTTTTTGTTGGGGTGGATTTTTTCACGATTATTTAGCATTTATCCTTCCAAATTTTGTGTCTGTTAGAAAATAGCATCACAACCAACACTGAAGATAATTTCTCTGCAGGCTAAGGGAAAGGCAAGCTATTTGCAATATTTATCTCAGAACAGGGTTGAAAATATGTTTTATTCTCAGGAGTTTGATCTAAACAGCAGCCTGTTATCTGTGTTCATTTTGATGCCAACGGTGAGTGGCAAGCAACTTTTCCTCTCTAGACAAGGCTTTTACTAGAATCTGTCTAATATTCTTCTCTGATTTGGTTTCAGAACTTGAAACCTTCAACTAGGGTTTGCCCTAATGTCATAAACTAAATAGCATATTAATAGTGCAGGTTTTAAAAGTCCTGAGTTAATCCATTTCTGAGACTTAGAGAATTCTTACTGAATTCTTCTTTCTGAGACTACAGAATTCTGAGACTTACATATTCTTTACAAATTCATGAGAATTATCTGAGGAAGCTGCTGAAATGCATGAAAATATTGATAGGAACTCTAAAACAAGGCTGATCCTCTTCATGTGATGATTATAGTTGTATATCAGTTTTGGTGTTTTGGGGGCCTGAGTTTTAAAATTGTGTTGTGGCCATGAGAAGAATGAATTATCTTTGCACCCAACAGGAGGGGCTCAGAACTGCTTATTTTGAAAGAAAAGACAAAAAATTTTAATAAAGGTGCTCAGGTGGAGAGGTAAGTGTGGTCTGGGGTGTAATATCGTCAGCTCAAATTACAGAATGTAGCGCAACCTCAGTTGCTGCTGGGAACATTTTAGAAAGCAGAGGAAAACATAAACAGAGACTAAGGACCTAAAATACCCCACAAGCAACAGAAGGTGCTCAATTTTTTGTCTTAAGTCAGTCTCAGGAATGTGACCTGAACCCTAAACTCTTTCTTTCTATTACAGGATCGCACTCATCACAAAAAGAAAGAAATTAAGTACTAAAATTGTATTTCTAACCTTATTCTGCCAAACCACTTTTATTTCACATAAAAGTTGTATCTCATTTCTGCACTAGTCATAAAAATTTGGGGTTTAGACTGACATGCCAGCCTTTGAAATGGAGTCTCATAAAAGGAGGAAAAGGGAGAAAAAAATTAGATCTTCAGAATGGGAGTAGAAAAGCTCTTGGTCTTAGCTGGGAGCAGCGTGACTTTTGTTGTTCCTGTGTCACTATCCCAGTATTCTTTAAATGCAAAATTTATTTTTTTCGTATTGAAGTAAAATATGGGGTTGATTTCCAGGCTTTTCCTGTTGGTATTTGGAACTTGAAAAACTTGTTTTCCTCCTCATTCTGCCAGGCTAGTAAAGAAGAAGAATTAGGTGATGCACAGCATATATTTGTTGGCAAAAAATCCTCAAGGGTAATAAATGAAGCTGCCACTTTTTTTTTTTTTCCTGAATAATTTGCCCCAACATGTAGAGCTCAGTGTGTTCAGACACAGAGATGTTGGAAGGTGGACTGTTGGCCTGAGCATGGCTGCTAAAATGCTATCATGCTGCACAATCAAATTTCTGTGTCAGGTCTGCTAGTGAAATATGTTTAGCTATCAAACCACACAGCCCCAAGTGAGCACAATTGTCAAACCTATGCACTGCAAGCATCAGAGGCAGCCAAATATTTTTGGTAACAGTATGTCAGAGTAATTAAGGTTAATTATCTGCAGCTACAGAGGTTTGCTATTGGAATAACAATTTTTTCCATGACAACCTGAAATTCATTTGATCTTTCTGTGTTTTGAAAGCATGGGTAATTTAGGTTTTCTCATGCCCAGGGCCAGTGGAGTAAAAGGTTTTACAGTTTTTAATTAAATTAAAGCTGTGCATACCTGGTGGACTTGGATCAGAAATCCTGCCTTTGGAGGGCTGTGGCTCAAAAAACTTCCGCAGATGGTAAAATTATTATGATTTCTTATTGTAAGAAATTCTGTGGGTTTCCTATTATTCTGCAAGACTAGTAATTAACTCTATTCCACTCAGGGGAGGGATAACAGCCAGTCTTTGGACTCTAGGCTAGGCATTCAGTAGAGGTACAAAATTCAACCAGCTGCAGCAACTGGCAACCAAAGTGGACAAAGAAATCTTGGTCATTGTGTCTGGCAAGGCCTCATCAGTACTTGATGCAAAGCATGGCAGTTCCAAAGTAAGATGGGGAAAAAAACTCGTAGGGGGTAAATGTGAAGTTGGGTAGAAATGGCTTTCCTTATGCTGGCAAACTGCTTGACATTTACAAAGCATTCCTATGAGACAAAATCAACTTGTTCTCATCAGATTTTGTGACAGCACAAAAGTGATCAAGGGAAGTAAAGACATCCACCAGCGGGAAGGAGAATTCAGATCAAATGCCAATTCCACTCTTAACTCTTGAGTGTGGCAGGCACCTTGACTACCATAGTCTCATATGTAGTGGGTGGAGAGCAAAACAATGTGTTTATAATATTTCAAATGTATTCTGGTCCTGTCAAAGGAGTCATTATTATATCACTATATATGTATAATTATATAAATTGTTCATTGATATAATATATATATATATATATCAATGAACATAATATATAATATTTTGCTCATTGATATAGATATATTATTATATCAATGAACAAGCAGAAGTCACACACATAACTGGCTGAAGTGCTAACCTGATGTAACCCATGAATCATTAATTCTCCCATGTTTTTCTTGCTGTGATTTTTGCTGTGAAGAAAGTATAAAACCCAACACTGTTATGGGTTTTATTCTTTTCCCATAAATTGTTGGTATATTGGCTTTTGTATTGAATGAAGATGGAACTTGTTTGGGCAGAACTATTCCAAAGGGGGGAAAAACTTCCAGATCTATGTTTGAAGGAAATGTACCCATCTCACCTGAGGAGAAGCAGAATGGTTAAAGCCACAGCTTGATGATGGCTTACAAATAGCACAAAAATTCTGTCAGAGGTTCTTTTGAAAACAATCACAAGTGGACTTGTGAGTACTCCTAGAGACACACCAGTGCTAGATGCCTACAAGGCAGGAGATGTCATCTTCATGGCTTCTACAGAACAGTTTCTACATCTGATTTATTCTGTCTCCAAAATAATAATCATGCTGAGCATCACACTTTGTTTGAAATTACACCAGCTCATCAGAAAAATTTTGAATCTGTTAATTCATGAAGTCATTCCTTAATATAAAGAAAATCAGCAATGTCTTTGCCCCCCACATGCTCTATCAATAGCAGAAGAGATATTCCAAAATACTTGAGAGGTTTACTTCAGACAGTATACATAATTTAATTTAGCTCTTCTGAGGGATACTTTCAATAATTTTATATCAATATTGTAGAGAAATGCTAGCTAAGAGATTCTTTTTCTCCCTCTCCTTGTTCCTTTGATTTTGATGTCTTTGTTTGAAAGTACTGCAGCAACAACATAGATGACAGTTCCCATTTGCTTTAAATACATGTTGTGAAAACTTTGTCTTTCCAGGATGATATGGAGGAGAATCTTTCTCATTCAAAACCAAGTGACTCTTAGAGAGTCAGAATCTGTACCATGAGAAAGAACTGGAGTTTTATTTAATAATAAATTAACTCCTCTTCCATCTATAGGTAACGATATTGAAGCTGCAGCCCATTGTTGTGTCATATGACGAAACTGTAATGCCTGCTCAGAAGCATAAGGCACGTCCTTTTAGATCTAAATAGTAGAAATGGTAGTAGAGTTTCATGAAGTGACTATTTCATTAGGCTGTCCTTGTGAAGGTATGAAACACTGGAAGGTCAGACTAATGTGTACAGTCCTTGTCCACTGTTCCGTGTCCTTTTTGTGCTGACGACTTGGCAGTGTGGTACATATCCTGAAACTGATGTGGTTTTAGCTCTCTGTACAACTTCCAAATTAACCATTTTCCTTAGAGTTTTTTTAAACTATGGATCTGTCATCAAACATAGAAGCAGAACATCTTGCCCTTTTTAGAGAGACAAAATTTTAGCGGCATATTTTTTGCCAGCTTGCTTAAGATTTCTATAATGATTTCACATAAAGATTAGTCTTCTGTTGTAACCTAAGTATCCACACCCTGAAAGCACCAAAAGCTTTTGCCTGGCCATTCTTCCTCCTGGCCATTGCCCCAGCAGCTGCACTTAAAATTCTGGTCCCATCGTGTCCAGGCCTGGCTGCTGCTGCTTGCTCACAGGACTTGGCTGCAGGACTCTACATGAAGGCTGTAGGAGGCTTCTTCTCCCCTCCTGCTGCTGGCCTTGTCTTGATAGTTCTGCCTGGGGTTGGATCACAGAATCATGGAATCTCAAAATGGTCTGGGTTGGAAGGGATCTTAAAAATCATCCAGTTTCCAATCCCCTGCCATGGGCAGGGACAAGT